>NC_138778.1:105587007-105991940 GCF_965119305.1 Pelophylax lessonae
CTTACCGCTCTTACAGTGAAGAACCCCTTACGCACTTTAAGGTTAAACCGCCTTTCCTCTAGTTTTAGTGAATGGCCACGTGTCTTATTGTATCTCCTCTCTCTGAATAGTTTGTTCCTTATGCTAGGGTTGCCAGTACAGTATTTGTACATTGATATCATATCCCCCCTCAATCGTCTCTTCTCCAGAGAGAATAAGTTCAGTGCTTGTAGTCTTTCCTCATAGCTGATGTCCTCCATTCCCCTAATTATTTTTATTGCCCTTCTCTGGACTCTTTCCAATTCCAGCACATCCTTCCTGAGGACCGGTGCCCAGAACTGGACAGCATACTCCAGATGTGGCCGGACCAGAGTCTTGTAGAGCGGGAGAATAATCTCTTTATTTCTGGAGTGAATCCCCTTTTTTATACATCCCAGTATTCTGTTGGCTTTGCTTGCAGCGGCTTGGCATTGCATGCCACTGCCAAGCCTGTTGTCTACCATTACCCCCAAGTCCTTTTCCATCCTAGACTCACCCAGAGGTTCCCCCCTAGTGAGTAGCTTGCTTTCTGGTTTCTGGCCCCCAAGTGCATTACTTTACATTTTTCAACATTAAACCTCATCTGCCATGTAGTTGCCCACCCCGTTATTTTGTTCAGGTCCGCTTGTAAGGTTTCAACATCCTGCATAGAAGATATTGGCATGCTTAGTTTAGTATCATCCGCAAATACTAAGATTGTACTAGATATCCCCTCCTCTAGATCATTTATGAATAAATTAAACAGGATTGGTCCCAGGACAGAACCCTGGGGGACCCCACTTTCCACATCCGCCCAATCCGAGTACTCCCCATTAATCACCACCCTCTGGACTCTCCCCTGGAGCCAGTTCTCTATCCAGGTACTCACCCTATGGTCCATACCTACCTTCCTTAGTTTGTACAGTAAGCGTTTGTGGGGAACGGTGTCAAAGGCCTTTGCAAAGTCCAGATACACCACATCCACAGGCTTCCCTTTATCTAGGTGGCAGCTCACTTCATCATAGAAGGTTAATAGATTGGTTTGGCAAGAACGATTTTTCATGAATCCATGCTGATTACTACTAATAATACAGTTTTCATTACTAAAGTCTTGTATGTGGTCCCTTAACAACCCCTCCAAAATCTTGCAGACTACAGATGTTAGGCTGACCGGCCTATAGTTACCCGGGATACATCTCGGCCCCTTTTTAAATATTGGTACCACGTTGGCTTTTTTCCAATCAGCTGGCACCATACCTGTCTGTAAACTATCCTTAAAGATCAAGAATAATGGTCTGGCAATCACCTGGCTGAGCTCTTTCAGAACCCTCGAGTGCAAGCCATCCGGTCCCGGTGATTTATTTATGTTAAGTTTCTCTAGTTTAGTTTTAAGTCTATCTTCTGTTAGCCATGGCGGAATTTCCTGAGGTGTGTTGTTTAGTTCGGCCTTACAAGCTAGGTTTGTGTAGCCCCCCGATTCTTTTGTGAAGACTGAAGAGAAGAAATTATTTAACACTTCCTCCTTTTCTCTGTCCTCAGTGGCCATATTTCCTTTGTCATCTTTTATGGGGCCAATGTGTTCTGGCCTCGCTTTCTTACTGTTTATATACTTAAAAAACTTCTTGGGGTTCTTTTTACTCTCCTCCGCTATATGTCTCTCGTGTTCTATTTTAGCCGCCCTGATTTCATCTTTACATTTCTTATTACACACTTTGTAATGCTTAAATGCTGCCAATGACCCCTCAGCCTTGTATTTTTTGAAGGCCTTTTCTTTAGCACTAATATGCATTTTTATGTTGGAGGTTAGCCACCCAGGGTTTAGCTTTGCTCTTTTAAATTTATTTCCCTTTGGAATGCACTGGCCAATCCCCTTGTTAAGTATGCTCTTGAAGCACTCCCATTTTTCCTCCGTGTTCTTTGTTCCCAGGGTTCTATCCCAATTCATATTTTCTAGCAGCGAGCGCAGTTTTGGGAAATTGGCTCTTTTGAAATTCAGCGTCTTAATATTACCCTTGTGCTTCCTATTACTGTAATTAATACTGAAACTTATTGACCTATGGTCACTGTTTCCTAAGTTCTCCTGTATTTCTATATCCGTGAGCAGGTCTGTATTGTTAGTAATCAGTAGGTCAAGTACCGCATTGTTTCTTGTCGGTGCATTCACCATCTGACCCATGAAATTGTCCTGCAAAACATTTAGGAACTGCCGAGCCTTGGATGAGTGTGCGGTTCCATCTGCCCAGTCTATATCAGGATAATTAAAGTCCCCCATTATAATGACATTTCCCATCCTTGCTGCCAATCCTATCTGTAAAATGAGGTCCACCTCCCCCTCCTCCCTCTGGTGGGGGGGCCTATAGCATATGCCCAATATTACCTTCCCCACCGTGCCTTCCCTTTGAAGCCCTACGCATAGGGATTCTGCCTCGTCCTTAGCTCCATTATTAATATCATCCCTCATATTTACCAGTATACTGTTCTTAATATACAGACATACCCCTCCCCCTTTTTTACCCTCTCTATCTCTGCGATAAAGGGAATACCCCTGAATGGTTGCCATCCAGTCATGAGAGCTGTCAAACCAAGTCTCAGTTATCCCCACAAAATCTAAGTCCTCCTCAAACATCAGCAGCTCCAGCTCTCCCATCTTGTTGGCCAGGCTTCAGGCATTGGTATACAAACCTCGTAATTTTGACCGGTTACAACTATCCTCATTTGATGTTTTTAGGCTGCTCTTGTGATTTTTCCCCATACCCAACCTGGGTATAGGAGCTCCAAACACCCTACCGCTAATGTCCCCATTTCTTCCCTCTGAATCTTGCCTTCCACTGGCTAATTCTACATCTGTACCCTCCCCCCCATTCTCTAGTTTAAAAGCCCCTCTAACTTTGTGGCCATCCTCGCACCCAGTACGGCTGCACCCACCCCATTTAGGTGCAATCCGTCCCTACCATAGAGCCAGTGGCCGACTGAGAAGTCGGCCCAGTTCTCCAGGAACCCGAAACCCTCCTTACTACACCAGCTCCTCAGCCACTCGTTAACTTCCCTAATCTCCCGCTGCCTCTCTGGTGTGGCTCGAGGTACAGATAGTATTTCGGAAAATACTACCTTGGAGGTCCTTCTCCTCAACTTAGCGCCTAAGTCCCTGAAATCGTTTAGGACTCTCCATCTTCCTCTGCCTATGTCGTTGGTACCCACGTGTACCATGACAGCTGGGTCTTCCCCAGCCCCACCCAATAATCTGTCCACCCGATCCGCAATGTGCCGAACCCGAGCGCCCGGCAAACAACAGACTGTTCGGCACACACGTTCTTTGTCACAGATTACACTGTCTGTCCTTCTAATAATTGAGTCCCCTACCACCAGCACCTGTCTTTCCTTTCCCTTTCTCCCGGCCTCACTGGAGGAGTTCTTCACCTGGCAGCTAGGGGCGTCGCTCTGCTCCAGCAATGCTGGTCCCTGACTGGTTTCCCCAACATCACACAACGGGGCGTATCTATTGGGGTGCTCCAGCCCAGGATCAGCCTCCTTGCCTTGTTCCCTTCTACCCCTCCTAACTGTCACCCCTCTACTCTGCTCTGATGCCTGCACCTCCGATACTCCGCCCACCTCTGTGCAGACCCCTGCCTGCACCTGACTGGTATGATCCTGGCTCTCCTCAGGTATGGACATTCGTCTCAGTGTTGCCAGCTGCTTCCCTAGATTCAGGACCTGAGCTTCCAGGGAAGCAACGTGCTTACATTTTGCGCATTTGTATTCGCCCTCGATCGCATGACCGAGGAACGCATACATATCACAAGATGTACACCGAGTCGCATCTCCACACCCGCCGGGCATTGTACCTACTAATCTAATCTAATGGGGATTCAGTGATTTAAGTCTATTCTATGTGGCTATTTCCTGGCTTCCTAACTCTACCTTCTCACCCTCTGGTACTCCGCTTCACTCACTTGACACTCAGTTGCACAACACTCACAATCTCACAGCCCGGTCAGTCGCACAACACTCCCAGTCTCACAGCCCGGTTCAGTCGCACCACACTCACAGTCTCACAGCCCAATTCAGTCGCACCACACTCAGTCGCACAGCCTGGTCAGTCGCACAACACTCTCAGTTGCCCAACACTCAGTCGCACAGCCCGGTCAGTCGCACAACACTCTGTCGCACAGCCCGGTCAGTCGTACAACACTCTGCTGCCCAACACTGTCAGTCGCACAACACTCTGCTGCTCAACACTGTCAGTCGCACAACACTCTGCTACCCAACACTGTCAGTCGCACAACACTCTGCTGCCCAACACTGTCAGTCGCACAACACTCTGCTTAGTGAGTTTATATTACCTATGCCTTGTTATTAATAAAGACTGTCTGCACTTAGAGCGCTCTCTCTCTCTTTTTCTTTTGTTTACATTAGCCGCCTGCTTTTCTCCCTATTCACGGGGAGATCGCGAGTGACCGGCGGACATCGGGTCCGCCGGTCACACGCGCGGACATGTCAGGGAACAAGCAGGGGTGCGCCTCCGGCGGAGCGCACTCGCCCCCTAGAGGCTCACAGGTTAGCGACATAGTCCTACGTCACTTTGCCTGTACGGGGCTGACCGCCGCCGCAAATAGTCGTGCGGCGGTCGGCAAGTGGTTAAACCCAACAAACTAAGACTGGGATGCCATTAAAGTTCATGTGTGAGTAAAGGCAGGCGTCCCAATACTTCTGACAACATAATGTACACTGACTTGTGATTTCATGCAGACGGAATTTCCATGTGTTTTGCCGGTTATTACCTCTGACATCACTTCCTTTCTCTTTTGGGGGTTGTGAGAAGGAGTGAGATAGAGAGAGAGGAAGACATTTTTATTTTGGGGAGGGATTGGCAAACAGGATGTCTAGTATAACCGCTCTAATTGTGATTGGTCTAGCTAGACTGAGCAGAAAACAGCTGACATGCCCCTCCCCCTGCAGTGCCCCCTCTGCTGTGAGCTGACTCCTCTCTATAGAGAAATGTTGGCACACCCCTCCCCCACCCCTCTGCTGTCATCTGATTCCTATATGTAGAGGGGAAAAGCTTTCTTTCATTCCCCTCCCCCACTCCCATTGCATCAAACTGACTCCACTGTTTAGAGAAGTGCTGAGCTGACCCCTCCCCCATTATCTCTGCTGTAATGTGAACTCATAATGTAAAAACATGGTGACACGCCCCTTCCCTGCACCTCCCCCTCTGCTCTGAGCTGAGTCCTCTGTATAGGGGCTGGTGCAAGGATTTCTGACATCCTAGGTGAAACCTAACTTTGCTGCCTCCCCATTGGCTCCGCCCCTGACTCAAACCCATACATTTAGTATTACTCCACCTGTGTCAGGAGGCGGCGCTATACAGGAAGCAACGGCTCTGCCTCTTCTACTGCCGGTCTGTGTGTTATCCGATTACTGTCAGGATCGCTATATACAGGGTGCAAGGATCGCTATGTACAGGGTGCAAGGAACGCTATGTACAGGGTGCAAGGATCGCTATGTACAGGGTGCAAGGATCGCTATGTACAGGGTGCAAGGATCGCTATGTACAGGGTGTAAGGCAGAGTTCGGTCACCCTGGTATGGCAGGCAGAGTCAGCAAAACTACATTACGGTCACCCTGACATGGCAGAGTTCAGTCACCCTGGTATGGCAGAGTCAGCTAAACTACACTACGGTCACTCTGACATGGCAGAGTTCGGTCACCCAGGCATGGCAGAGTTAGGTCACCCTAAACTCCGGTCACCCTGACACTTAAAAGTATCCCTACAGAAACTAGATTATTGAATCTAACTATAGTGGTATATAGTACCCTAACTACACTGCATATCCCTTTCCGCACACTAAAAGAACAGCTCCATACAGCAGGAGAAACACTTCCACTCTCTTCAAAAGCCTCTGTATTACAGTGCTAGAGGTTAGGCGGGGCTATATTATATACTGGGGGGCTTATTCACTCCTGATTGGCCTCTGGACCCCGTAGTCACTCCAATCACGTTTCTAGCAGACTCCTGCCCCCTTCATTGGCTTTTACTGACGTTTCTGGGCCAACCACGGGCTTTTAAAGCCCACTTCCTGACCCATTGCATTTTGGGCGGTTCTGGTGACCGAATTCCAAACTTTTACCGCAAAAAAGTTGGAATTCGGCCAAATTTCGAACACCCAATGTTCGGGTCGAACCGATGGTCGACCCGAACCGTTCGATCATCCCTAATGCCCACCAGGTGTAACTCAACATAGGCTATGCTGCAGTGGCTGCACACGCAGGAGAGGGTCATCAATAAGTACCTGTGTGAGTATGGCACAAGGACAGGCTCTGGGGAGCTTGGCTTCTTTTCGCAATGCCAGTGGCTGCTGATAAAGGATGCATGCACTGTCTTGTCACCATTTGAGGAGGCCACAAGGATGGTGAGTCGGGACAATGCATGCATCAGTGACACTATCCCGCTAGTCTTCCTGCTGGAGCACACGCTTCATGAAATCATGGACAGGGCACTTGAGGCAGAACTGCGGGTAGAAGCGGAGGACTTCCTTTCCTCACAAGGCCCCCTTTATGCAGATGTCATTCTTTTGGGGCGACAAAACACACAGGAGCAACAAGAGGTAGAGGAGGAGGAGGATTGTGGCAGCATGGATGTAGAGGATAGCATACAGCAGTCTTCAAGGGATGGTTGTCATTCCCCAGAAACCCCAGGAGTTGTTTGTGGCTGGGGAGAGGTTGCTCCTGACAACGTCATCCTTAGTGACCCAGAGGACTCAGAATCTCATGCCTCCTCAAACTTATGCTGCATGGGCTCCCTGATTCTGCAAAGCATGCCAAAGGACCAGAAGATTTGATTAGGATTAGACAGCACCAACACCCAAGGCCCAATTTTTCTGCACCTGTATGACAAGTACATGCGATTTCAAATTTGTATGGAATTTTCAACAGCAGGGCCCATTCCTGTGCCCAGCAAGAGTAGCTGAGCTGAGTCCTCTATATGTGTACTGTGTAGATCAGCCTTTCTCCAACTCTTTACCCCAGAAGGACCCTAAGGGGCTGTATGCACAACAACATGCATGAAAATGCTGGAACAATAGATGTGCATTGCCTTCCATTGACATTCATTGACTTGTGTTTCTATGCAGACTGAATTTCCATGTGTTTTGCAGGTTATTACCTCTGACATCACTTCCATTTTCTTTTGGGGTTGTGAGAAGAAGTGAGATAGAGCGAGAGAGGAAGATTTTTTTTAAATTTATTTTTGGAGAGACAAACAGGATTTCTAGTATAACAGCTCTAATCATTGTGATTGCTCCTGCTATATTGTGGAAAAAACAGCTGACATGCCCCTCCCCCTCTGCTATGAGCTGATTCCTCTGTATAGAGAAATGTTAGCACACCCCTCCCCCACTCCCATTGCTTAACCACTTGCCGACCGCCGCAAGTACATATACTGCGGCGGTCAGCCACGGCCAGGCAAAGTGACGTACCGGTACGTCACTAGCCTGTCATCGGCTTGTGAGCCAATAGCGGGCGAGCGCCCGCTGAGGCGATTGCCCGCCCCGGCTCGTTCCCTAACAAGTCAGTGCGTGTGACTGGCGGACCCGATGTCCGCCGGTTACTCGCGATCGTTCGCCGGGAAGGGAGAAAGGCAGGCGGCTAATGTAAACAAAGCCGCCTGTCATTCTCCCCTGTGTAAAAATGGAGATCAGACGGTTCTACTATGTAGGACCGCTGATCTCTGTTCTTATACCAGTAGCCATGTCCAATCACAGTTAGAAGCACGCCCCTAGGGACACAATTAACCCCTCCCTCTCCAATACAGTTAACCTCTTCCCTGCCAGTGTAATTTTTACAGTAACAGTGCATATGTGTAGCACTGATTACTGTAGTAATGTCACTGGTAAAACCAGAAGTGTCAAAAATGTCAGTCAAGGGTCCGATCTGTCCGCCGCAATGTCGCAGTCCCGCAAAAAAAAAAATCGCAGATCGCTGCAATTACTCGTTAGAAAAAAAAAAACACCAAAAATGACAGAAATCTTTCCCTTCGTTAGTAAACGCGATAACTTTTGCGCAAAACCAATCAAAATACGCTTTTTGCGATTTTTTTTTTTTTACCAAACATATGTAGCATAAAACAAATTGGCCGAAAATGTTAAAAAATTTAGATTTTTACATTTTTTTGGGGGGAATTTCATATAAAAAAATGTGAAAAATATTGTTATTTTTGCAAAATTGACGCTCTTTTTTTGTTTATAGCACAAAAAGTAAAAATCGCACAGGTGATCAAATACCTCCAAAAGAAAGCTCTGTTTGTGGGAAAAAAAGGACGTCAATTTCATTTAGGTACAGCGTCACACGACCGCGCAATTGTCAGTTAAAGTTAGGCAGTAAAAAATCGCAAAAAAACCCCTGGTCAGGAAGGGGGTAAAATCTTCCGGGGCTTAAGTGGTTAAAGCGGACTCCACTTTTTAGGGAAGAAGTGCTGACATGACCCCTCCCCCCATTCTCTCTACTGTAAGCTGACTCCTCAATGGAAAGCCCCTGACCCCTCCCCCTTGACCTGCACTGCCCCCTCTGCTTTATTTGAATCCTCTGTGTAGAGAAATGCTGACACACCCCTCCCCCTTTGCATTGAGCTGGGTCCTATGTGTAATGAAATTTTGGCATCTGCTTTGAGATTCTTTATATGTAGGAATGTTGGCACACCCCTCCCCCACTCCCTCTCCTGTCAGCTGATTCCTATATGTAGAGGGGAAATGCTTTCTTTCATCCCCTCCCCCACTCTCATTGCTTCAAGAAAATGAGTCTACTCTTTAGAGGAGAAGTACTGACCTGACCCCTCCCCCATTATCTCTGCTCTGAAATAAATATATCTGACAAGCCCCTCCCCCTTTGCATTGAGCTGAGTCCTATGTGTAGAGAAATGTTTGCACTCCCCTCCCCCACTCCTCTCCTGTCAGCTGATTCCTGTATGTAGAGGGGAAATATTTTCTTTCATCCCCTCCCCCACTCCCATTGCTTCAAGACCTGTGATCCTATATAGAAGAATCATAGGTACTCTGGGATTATTCCAGAGAGAAAAACGGTGGAAGACTTGACTGGAGATGAAGCTTTTACATTTACCCAACATCTTATGAGTTCCCCTCCCGTTCAACACACACATCTGAAACCCAAATCAGTGTTCTATCCTACAAATTCTAAAGGTCCCTGTATAGAAACGTTCTACAGAATCGTTTATTCAGAATTTCTAGAAATGTGCAAACATACACAAAAAAACTGTAAAAACACCCATAATCTTACCTCAGCCGAAAACATAGCATTAAAAAATCTTATGTCAAATTCCCAGATTATTATTAAACCTGCGGATAAGGGAGGAAGTGTCGTGGTCCAGGATAAAGCAGATTATGTTAAGGAGGCCAAACGGCTATTGGCTGATGAAAAAACCTATGTGAAACTCAGGAAAGACCCATTACCTGAGTTCACAAAAGAAGCCATAGCTATTGACCATAGGGCACACAAGGATAAAATTATTATCAAATCTGAACTGACGTTTATCATCAGGGAGTATTATCAAACGCCATATTTCTATCATCTCCCAAAAGTGCACAAGTGCACCTCTAATCCCCCTGGCAGACCCATTGTGGCTGCCATGGAGAGTATCACAAGTGGCTTCTCTCAATACGTGGATGTATTTTTACAGCCTATAGTACAGAACCTATCCTCGTATATTCGAGGCGGTATCCATGTACTAGAGTTACTTGCCCCTTACTCATGGGACCCCTCATATCTCTGGGTGTCTCTGGACGTACAATCTTTGTACACATCCATACCCCATGAGATAGGTATGAGAGCATTAGAATTATACCTAGGCCAGGACCCATCCATTAACCCCCCGACAGGCAAGCTTTATTATGGAGGCTACCCTGTTTTGTCTTACTCATAACTATTTTTTGTTTGATGAAGAATACTACCTGCAAATAAACGGCACAGCTATGGGCGCTAATTTTGCCCCTTCGTACGCAAACCTTGCGATGGGCCACTGGGAAACACGTTATGTTCTGAATAATAACCCCTATAGTTCACATATAGTTTTCTTTGGTCGTTATATTGACGACATCCTTATCATTTGGGATGGGGACCCTTCCGTGGTGGATAAGTTTGTTGCCCATTGTAACCAAAATGATATGGGCTTGAGCTTCACTTCGGTGGTTGATAAAGACCACCTAGCTTTTTTGGATCTAGATTTATATCATGAAGACCACCTTATATTATTTAAGAACTACACTAAGCCCACAGCCGGTAACTCTTTATTACATTATAAAAGTTGCCACCACCCCCGTTGGCTAAATAACATACCAAAAACCAATTTTGTAGGTTAAGACATAACTGCACAAAACTTTCTGACTATGAAGATCAAAGTAAAATCTTGAAGAAAAAATTTGCAGATAAGGGTTACCCTCCAGATCTCGTTGAACAATCATATTCCCAATATATAGCGCCAGTTACAAAGATAAAAAAGAAGTCGGATGATGCTAACATGCAAATAAGATTTACAACACAATTCCATAACCGCCATCGACAGATGGAAAAAGTAGTGCTAAAACATTGGCCTTTACTACTTCAGGACCCGCATTTAAGAACACTACTGCCCAGTAAACCCAAGTTCTCATATCGAAAAGCTTCAAATATTAAGGCCAAAATCGCCCCCCGTAAAAGGAAAACAACTAAAACGCATCAGTCATCTCTCCTTTCCTTCTCCAATATGGTTGGCATGTACCAATGCCGTAAACCATTGTGTTTGACATGTCAGTATGTCACACATAGAAAAAAGGATTTCGTGGTCAAGGGGACCACGTATGGAATCCAGGAATTCCATACCTGCTCCTCAGACTTCATGGTCTACTGCTTAAAGTGTCCATGCGGCCTACATTATGTAGGCCGTACTATACGTACACTACGAGCTCGTTTTGGCCAACATAGACGGTACATACAGGAGGGAAAGGACATACACAGTGTCCCTAGACACTTTTTACATCACCACGGAAAATCTACTGATGGTCTGCAGGTATGGGTGATCGAATCTATTCCAAGTAGGTTCCCCGCGGCAGAGAGGTTCAAACGACTCTGCCAAAGGGAAACCTACTGGATATACGCCTTAGATGTCCTCTCGCCCGGGGGACGTAACGAAGAATTGGACGTCAACACTATCTTGTAAATGCAGACTGTACCCTATGGTTCTTTATTGATCCACGTTGATTGGGGCTTTTTATCTTTATTGATCCACGTTGATTGGGGCTTTTTATCTTCATTGCTGCTACTGTGAATAGTTTCCCAACATATTAATGAAATTATATCCCCCCCTTTTTTTTTTTATTTATTTATTTATATTTTTTTCCCCTTCATATGCGTACGTACACGTGCGTGTGTGTGTATGTGTGTATATATATGTATGTATATGTATATATATATATATATATATATATATATATATATATATGTATGCACATGTGTCATTTTATATATATGTGTGTATATTTATCTATTTTTTTATATATATATGTATTTCTTTCTCCTTTATATACGGATGTGTTCGCACGATGATGGTGCGTTGTTATGCTAAAGTGCGTATTCACATTTCCGTGTATATTTTAACCTGTTGTTTTATATATATTTATGCCTTTTAATTCTCTCATCCCCCCCCCCATTTCTCCCCTTTCCCCTCCCTCTCTCCCCTTTGTAATATAATAATTTTTTATATATTTTTTTATATATTTTCTGTATATTCTTATATTTATTTTTATTCTCCCCCTCCCCCCCCTTTTTTTTTTTTTTTTTTTTTTTTTTTTAATCCCTCATTGTATTTTATTTATTTTTTTCTTTCCTCTTTTCTCCTTTCTTCTTGCTCGTTCTTTTCGTTTCTTTGTTTCTTTCTTTACCATATTCCTTTTTTGTTTTATAATGATATGATGGTGTGCTATACAATTAGCTTATGTCTAATGATAGGTCTCATGCTTAACATGATGTACATTCAGGTAGTAGAATCCCTGGTTTGTACCGCCTTTTCATCATAATTAGTGCAGCTAGTGTGTATATATGACTGCGCTCTATCGGTATTTCAAGTCGTCTGAGGAAGGAGCGTTGTGCGCATGCTCCGAAATGCGTTACGTCATCATAGGTGGACAAGCGGCTCACCGCTGTTGCTGGACTGATCCTGCTCCCCCATTGGACTCTATCGAGGCGGCGTCATCTCCCGGCTGCTGGTTCGGCTGTGAGGAAGAGAGCGCCATGCCACGGGGTTGAGAGAATAACAGGAGAAGCCCACACATTACCTACATGTAAGTGTGCTATATTGTTGTTTAATAAATCGTGGTTGTATTACTGAGTGGCGCCTGTCCTTTCTAATTACATATGTGCCAGCGGGATTCCGGCTTCTGCCTGCTCACAGTGCTGCCTTCAGGAACCAACATCGGATTTTGCCACATTAGGATCAACATCCCTCCATTCCATCTACAGCTCAGTGCGGGTCCTATCCATCGGCACAAGCGCCCAACACACCACTTGTCTCTTGTACAACTTCAAGGCGACCTCTATCCGACTTGTGCACATAGACTTCAATGGGAGTCACCTCTAAGTCGGATCCTTATCTATTTTCAAGCGACTGTGATCAAACTTTCCAGGAAGAAGAAAAAGATTACCTAGGCATTCCCCACAGACAAAATTGCCTATCATTTAAGTCTAACAAACAGATGTGCATATCTCCTCAGGTGTCAGTCTAGACAGAAAAGTTAAACACATAAGCAGCGCTGGTAAAATTGTATAGACCAAAATTAGGTATATACACTGGTAAGTCCATACAAGTCCAAAGTTGGGATGGCCAATCACCATGGAGTGAAGTTGGAAAAAAGGAAACTATCACCACACCTCGTGGCAGCAGCTATAATTTAAAGCTATAATTTAATACTTTGTTTTAATTATTAAATATTCACATGTATTAGAGATTGAATATTTAGATACATTCGCTCTATACAACTTCCTAAACGCAGGGTGATTGAGATATATTTGTATATATTTTATAAGGAGTGTCCTTGACTTGATGCTATACTTTGATTAAAAAGGGTTTCTTTAATTTTTTTTGAGCAGTATATATATATATGTATACACACACACGCAGTATATATATCTTGGGTATATCAATTCCTTGCAATGTATACTTAAAGCTATGTGAGGAATACATGAAGAAAGAAAGAGCAACGGGGACAGGGATTGTAAAAAAAAAAAAGTGGATATGACTAACAAAAAGTAATTTTAAAGTGTCAGCAAAGTAAATGTCTGATAGATGAGGATGTGGCGACAGGTTTACCACCTGTCCTCTCCACCCAAAATTAAAATGGCCAGCATGGTAGGAGAGGAGCCGCACATGAAAACAAACAGGTAGCTAACTATTCCAGCAAAGTTCCCAGAAGCTCAACAGTAATTCCACAAACTGTCACCGGATTGTGGTTTTCTCAATCAGCGGAAACCCTTCTTTCTGAGATTGGTAGGGGCACAACCAAGCGAGTCAACTTCCTCCAGATGGTGGGTGAGGCTAGCAGGACTGTGATTAACTTTAACCACTTGCCGACTGCCGCACGACTATTTACTGTGGCAGTCTGGCTCTCCTGGGCAAACCGACGTAGGGCTACATCGCTCGCCCAGGAGCCTCTAGGGGGTGAGCGTGCGCCGCCAGAGGCGCGCTCCCGCCCCCGCTCGTTCCCGCACATCCCTGCGCAAGTGACCGGCGGCTCCGATGTCCGCAGGTCACTCGCGATCTCCCGCTGGAGAGGGAGAAAGGCAGGCGGCTAATGTAAACAAAGCCGCCTGTCATTCTCCCTGATGTAACTTAAGAGACTACACGATCCTGCTATGTAGGATCGTATGTCTCTGTTGTTACATCACAAGCCACGCCCCTTTACAGTTAGAATTACGCCCCTAGGGACACACTTAACCCCTTGATCACTAATAAAGTTAACCCCTTCCCTGCCAGTGTCATTTTTACAGTAACAGTGCATATGTATAGCACTGATTACTGTAGTAATGTCACTGGTACCCCCAAAAGTGTCAAAAATGTTAGTCAGGGGTCCGATCTGTCCACTGCAATGTCGCAGTTCCGCAAAAAAAAAAAAAAATTGCAGATCGCCGCCATTACTAGTTAAAAAAAAAACAATAAAAATGACATTAATCTTTCCCTTAGTTAGAAACGCAATAACTTTTGCGCAAACCAATCAAAATACGCTTATTGCGATTTTTTTACCAAAAATATGTAGCAGAAAACAAATTGGCCAAAAATAAAATTTAGATTTTTACATTTTTTTGGGAATTTCATATAACAAAATGTGAAAAATATTGTTAGCTTTTCAAAATTTACGCTCTTTTTTTGTTTATAGCGCAAAAAATAAAAATCGCACAGTTGATCAAATACCACCAAAAGAAAGCTCTGTTTGTGGGAAAAAAAGGACGTCAATTTAATTTGGGTACAGTGTCACACGACCGCGCAATTGTCCGTTAAAGTCATGCAGTGCCGAATCGCAAAATAGGCAAAATCCTCTGGGGCTTAAGTGTTTAACAGTGGCCAATCACAGTACTCTTCCACCTGAAAACAGCAACCACCCCCCCCCCCCCCAGCACAAATACACCCAATCTCTTCTCCATCACAAGAGAAGGATGGAACTGCACGTGATCATCGCAGCTACAGCAAAGATAGAGAACCAATGTTTCCCATCTTGTACAATGTGTGGGGGCAAAGTGCCTCCCCCTCAGTGAATTCTGAGATCGGAATGCATTAGAGCGGCAGAAGCTGTGTCTCACTGACACTTCCCTGTGCTGCTCTGCTCATGAGGAGGGATTTGCGTAGTGGAAAAAAAAGCTTTGCGTGCTGCTTGTGGCACCCGTGCCTGGGGGGTTGCCTACCCCTGGTCTAGCAGATATATAGAGTATACTATATCATTTTATTTTAATTAATACTGGTTGTACAGTTTCTGTAGAGCTTCTTTTACATTTGCCAATATCCATGTAGCACAAGGGCCCTACCTAAACAATTGTTTCAATTTGTAGCCAATCACAAAGACATAGTTTATAGTTGCTTCTCAAACCCATTGTAATGTATGTGGCTAGCTTATTTTATACTGTGTACACATTTTTATAGACTATAACATAATAGTCTATATTTTCTTACTTTTCTCATTGATAGAGCAGGAGTGCCCTCTGGTGGGTAAAAGCAATGCTTACATGTAATTGTAATAATATTACATGTAATATTGGTAAAATGTATTTCTCTGTTTAAAGCAACTGTACAGAGATTGCTTTATCTAATAAAAGGGATTCTGACACCTCTGAAGAATGGAAAAATGTAAACCATGTACTGATAAGAGTAATGTGTACCCAATGTTTGTCTTTCAAAAAGAAAGAAACGTCTTGTTCAAACAATCAAACAACTGCATTGTAAAGCTACCACAGCGCTACAAACCTAATTATATGCTGTATAAACAAAAAAAAAAAATACCAAAAAGTTTCTGTTAACCACTTTACGTCCAGCCACCGCAGATGTACTGCGGCAGGCTGGCTCTCCCAGGCAAAGCCCCGTACATGTACGGCGTTCACCTAGGAGGAGCTAGGGGGCGATCGCGCGCCACCGGCGGCGCGCTCCCGTCCCCGATCGTTAGCGGGGAAGCTGGCGCGAGTGTCAGGTGGCTCCGATGGCCGCCTGACACCGGCGATCTCTCCCCACTGACAGAGAAGGACGGACGGCTGATGTAAGCACAGCCGCCTGTCCTTCTCCCTGACATGATCACAGAGACCATGCGATCCTGCTATATAGGATCTCATGTCTCTATAGTCATCTCACAAGCCCAACCCCCTCACAGTTAGAATCACTCCCCTAGGCTTACATTTAACCCCTTGATCACCCATAGTATTAACCCCTTCCCTGACAATGGCATTATTACAGTAACAGTGCATATTTTTAGCACTGATTACTGTAGTAATGTCACTGGTACCCCCGATAGTGTAAAAAATGTCAGTTAGGGGTCCGATCTGTCCGCTGCAATACCGCAGTCCCGCTAAAAATCGCAGATCGCCGCCATTACTAGTAAAAAAAAAAACAATAAAAATTACATAAATCTTTCCCATAGTTAGTGAACGCAATAACTTTTTTGCAAACCAATTTAAAATACGCTTATTGCAATTTTTTTTTTTTTTACCAAAAATATGTAGTAGAAAACAAATTGGCCTAAAATGTTAAAAAATTTTGATTTTTACATATTTTTTTGGGGAATGTTATGTAGCAGAATGTGAAAAATATTGTGTTTTTTTCAAAATTGTCACTCTTTTTTTGTTTATAGCGCAAAAAATAAAAATCGCACAGGTGATCAAATAATACCAAAAGAAAGCTCGATTTGTGGGAAAAAAAGGACAACAATTTTATTTGGGTACATCGTCGCACGACCGCACAATTGTCCATTAAATTCAAGCAGTGCTGAATCACAAAATAGGGCCTGGTCATTAAGCAGCAAAATCTTCCGGTCTTAAAGTGGTTAAGACAACTTTGCAAAGAAATAATCTTTCTTCATAAATTTAGGTCAAAATATAGTCTGCTACATTTCATTTGGTAAAAATAACCCAAATCAGTGTACATTATTTAGTCTGAGTTTGACACCCCTGCTCTATAACATTCACACAATTTCATTTTGGGCCGCATCAGCATTATGGTTGCCCTCAAAGGGCCGGTTGCATCTGTAATATTAGATGTCCAGAGCACCCCACCCCTCTTACATCAGATGTCAGGAGCCCTCCACCATCAGAAGTCAAGAGTCCCGAACCTCCCTTACATCACAGTGCACCCCTCTTACCTTGTGCTGCTGCTGGGAAGAAGAGTCTGGAGGAGGACCAGAAGAGGGCTGGAGTCTGCTGAATGCAGAGACCAGGGGAGGCAGAGACAAGGGAGTGCTGCGGCTGCAGAGAGAGGTGCAGGATCTGTAGGACGAGTTCTGTCTCCCTCCCTGTTGCTGACTGCTGAGATAAGAGGGCAGAGACAAACCTCTCCAGGGCTGCACAAGGGGGGTACTGCAGCTGCAGGAGAGGTTCGAGGACCACATGAAATGGCCTGGAGGGTCAGATCTGGCCAGCGGGCCTTGTGTTTGACACATGTGTTGTGGAGTCTTCAAACTATGGTATAAATATTTGAAAATCGATAAATCCTGATGTACTGACGGTCTACCTCAATTCTTGAGGCCCTAAAATGCCAGGACAGCAAATATCTCCCAAATAACCCATTTTTGGAAAGTACACAGTCCAAGGTGTTTAGTAAGAGGTATGGCAAGCTTTTTAAAGTTATAGATTTGGAAAAAGAATAAATTAAATGTTTTTGTTTTTTTTTACATACTTTCAACAGTGCAGTACAGCGTCATTATATGACTGGTGTTATCATGATCAGAAATACTGCCTTTTTTACCATTTGTTTTCTTTTTTACATTTTTTTTTTTACATTGTAATTTCTCATCTCAGTAATGATCACTGTAACAGCAATCGTTTGAACTGTCATTAATGGCTTTCATTCATGACTCATTGTTTACTATTGTGATGCTGTGATTGGCCCAAGTACCATGTGATCACAGGTGACCAATCACAGATCACACACAGTAGAAAACAATGAGATTATGAATGGATTCTATTCATTACTTTGTTGCATGTGATCACACAGCGATCACATAGTATCTGGGCTGCTCACAGCGGCCCGATACAAAGCAGCACAATCTACTGTGTCGCATAATCACCGCAACATATAGGTACGTCTAGGTGCCTGGGGAGGCAAAACCTTTTTTTTTTATTTAGTAGGGGAGGATTACAACTAGTGAACGACCGATATCGGTTTTTCGTTGCCGATACCGATATTTTGGCCAATGCATATCGGTATCGGCCGATATTTCTTTCTTTTGAGAGGTACTTTTGTGGAGGGATCTGGGGGTCTAAAAGAACCCAAATCCCTCCTCTGCACTTAAAAGCATTCAAAATGCCAAGTTTGGCTGTTTTGAATGCTGTCATTTTTTTTAATCTGGCGCCAGACAGTACCCAGAACCAGAAGTGATGTCACTCATGACATCTCTTCCGGGTTTTTTCATGGAGACCCAATCAGAGCCGAATGCGGCTTTGATCAGGTCTTCAGAGGCCTTGCAGGCTGGTTGCCTGGGTCTCCCAGTGGGACGGGAGACCAGGGCAAGCCGTGGAAGGCGGCGGGGGGGACGTCCCCTCCCGCTCCTTGTAATGACAGCCGAGCGGCTTCTCACCCGCATCGGTTGCCAATACAAGACGGCTGACCGTCGGCTATGGATGCCAGTACCGGGGTGATGCCTATACCTGCAGGCATCACTCCGATACATGCACTTTCCGAAATATCAGCAATATCGGTAACCTCCGGGGCTGATTCCGATATATCGGGAAAAGTGCATATCGGCCCTCGATATATTGGCTTTGGCAATAATCGGTCAATCCCTACTTACAACCCCTGTTAGATTGTTTTTTTTTTGCCATCTGTGTTTCATTTGGCAGATTTCCATTTACTTCTTGTACCCTAGCCAGAACAGGAAGTGAGAGGTAATCCCTTCAAAGTGAGGGAATCACTGGTTTTCACCAGAACTAGTGTCCATATTAGAATATGTTCCCCTTAATTCCTGTTCTGGTGATAACTTTAGGTGATAATGGTAAACAGGACAAACAGAGAGGGTGAATAGGGGGCAGACAGTAATAAAAAAGGACAGGTTTGTAAGTAGATGTAGTTAGTTAGCTGGCCACTAGATGGTTCTGTTCCCAGTATAGAATGGTAAAGTGACGGTTATAGGCAACTGATAGCTCCCCTTTTAGAGAAGTCCCTCCCTAGACCAGCCATAGACAGTGCAAATTTTTTCCTGCAGCCACAGTTTTTTTGCTGGGAGAAGACAGTAAGACAGTGATTATTGCTAGCAGCTATAGCAGCCGCTAGCGATCATCTCAAGTGAATCTGTCAGACTGGTTGTACCCAAGTTATTCGATCAATCAACTTGGTACATTCAGCCTGCCCATTAACGGTTAAAATCTTGAACCTTCTAATGTCGGCCTTAGTAATGTAATGGGAGTAGTCAGCGACCCTATAAATGCCAGGATCAGAGTAGCCTTAAGCTGGATACACATTATACAACCTTTGTTGTTCAATTTCCTTTAGATTTACCTTCAACTATGTAGTAGAAGAACCGGCCTGACTGCATACAAATTGAAAGTATTTAGGTTTGACCTCATATTATACAGTTTTGGTAAATCTAAAGGAAAGTTGTACAAGAAAATTGTATGAAAGTTGTATAGTGTGTAGCCAGCTTTAGGCAGATGGGGCATGGGAGCCAAACACCCCAGAGCTATATATATATATATATGCATTCAGCTAATGCAAAGGCCCTGCACAGGACTGAAGCCACAAGTGAAGTGTACAGGATTCAGTGGGTGCAGCTGCAGACTTCCTGTCTCTAATACAACGTGAAGAGATTTGTGGATGGGATGCATAGGGATTCAGGGGCCAAGTCGGAGCCCTCTGAAGTGAGTACTAATGACCCTGGGAAAAAGAGAGTAATATCAAAAAGCGCGCCCTTTGATACAAGCGAAAGATGGCTTACAAATGATGTACTAATGTTTTGCTCACAAGTGACTGCTACCGTGTGTTCACTGTTTTAACTAAAGAGAAAAGTGCACTGTCTCTAAGTATCTGTCACACCAAAAAGTGAACAATTCATATATAAATAAATAATATAAAAAAAAATTAATAATATTTCATATAGTGTGCAAAATCGCATTAAAAGTTTCGTGGGGAAAAAAAACAAATAAAGAGAAAAAATAATATAGTGTATACCAGCCCTCAAAAATTCAACTCGCCTGCTCGCATTTTGCGAGTGGAATTTTGAGGATGGCGAGCTGTGCCTGCCGCCGCCGCTCACAGCAGCCTGCGATTACTTTCTTCTTTACAAAAGGATGGGCTCTGGGAGCAGAGCACTGCGCCCTGAGCCCACCCATTGTGTTACAATAGCGAATGAATATTCGTTATTGTCACAGGGATCCTCCTCCTGATCCTCCTACTGGCCAATCAGGAGGCAGGTGTATCCTGATTGGCCAAAAGGCGAACGATTGTAACTGGCCGAGGAGGAGGAGGGAGACACGGAGGACGCGCAGGATTGATGAGAAGCCGCCCGCTGCAGGTAAGTGCACGCTCAGGGGAGGACTGGGAAGGGGGGCTGGGTGGCAATTGCCCCCTGGGCCACTCTGATGCTGGGTAAAAAGGCCGAACTCAGGGCTGGACGAATGTAGGGGCCAGAAACTGTATACAGCTGCCAGTCGCTGCTACACAATGTAATATTTGCAGAGCTGCAGCGGCACAGTTTGAGTGTGTAGAGTACGCTCCTGTACCCGGCTGGCACAATACTAACATGGTCACTTCCCTGTCAGGCAGAGTGATCTCCATCCGACAGGAGCTTCCTTGGCCCTGCCTGGCGTGATGTCATGTATTTTTGTTAAACCTCCTTTTTTGCTTTAAATAACATTAAATTATGTTACCACATTGAATTATGTTTGTCTTGATTCATAACATCAATATCTGTTATGAAACCAGGTGGGCATGGATGGTGAGCTGATTTGATGGTTCAATGGGCCACTTGACTGGGCTTGCCCCCCAGGCCTAAGGCTGCCAGCCCTCCCCTGTGCACGCTGGTCTCTCTGCACACTGTGATCGCTCTGCAATTCAAGGGGACATGCTGTGGGCGGTCTGCAATGAAAGGGGACATGCTGTGGGCGGTCTGCAATGAAAGGGGACATGCTGTGGGCGGTCTGCAATGAAAGAGGACATGCTGTGGGCGGTCTGCAATGAAAGGGGACATGCTGTGGGCGGTCTGCAATGAAAGGGGACATGCTGTGATCGCTCTGCAATGAAAGAGGACATGCTGTTATCGCTCTGCAATGAAAGGGGACATGCTGTGATCGCTCTGCAATGAAAGGGGACAAGCTGTGATCGCTCTGCAATGAAAGGGGACACACTGTGATGGCTCTGCAATGAAAGGGGACATGCTGTGGGCGGTCTGCAATGAAAGGGGACATGCTGTGATCGCTCTGCAATGAAAGGGGACATGCTGTGGGCACTTTGCAATGAAATGGGACATGCTGTGGGCGCTCTGCAATGAAAGGGGACATGCTGTGGGCGCTCTGCAATGAAAGGGGACATGCTGTGGGCGCTCTGCAATGAAAGGAGACATGCTGTGATCGCTCTGCAATGAAAGGGGACATGCTGTGGGCGCTTTGCAATGAAAGGGGAAATGCTGTGGGCGCTCTGAAATGAAAGTGGACATGCTGTGGGCGCTCTGCAATGAAAGGAGACATGCTGTGATCGCTCTGCAATGAAAGGGGACATGCTGTGGGCGCTTTGCAATGAAAGGGGACATGCTGTGGGCACTTTGCAATGAAAGGGGACATGCTGTGGGCGCTCTGCAATGAAAGGGGACATGCTGTGGGCGCTCTGCAATGAAAGGGGACATGCTGTGGGCGCTCTGCAATGAAAGGGGACATGCTGTGATCGCTCTGCAATGAAAGGGGACATGCTGTGGGCGCTTTGCAATGAAAGGGGACATGCTGTGGGCGCTCTGCAATGAAAGGGGACATGCTGTGGGCGCTCTGCAATGAAAGGAGACATGCTGTGATCGCTCTGCAATGAAAGGGGACATGCTGTGGGCGCTTTGCAATGAAAGGGGACATGCTGTAGGCGCTTTGCAATGAAAGGGGACATGCTGTGGGCGCTCTGCAATGAAAGGGGACATGCTGTGGGTGCTCTGCAATGAAAGGGGACATGCTGTGGGCGCTCTGCAATGAAAGGGGACATGCTGTGGGCACTCTGCAATGAAAGGGGACAAGCTGTGATCGCTCTGCAATGAAAGGGGACATGCTGTGGGCGCTTTGCAATGAAAGGGGACATGCTGTGGGCGCTTTGCAATGAAAGGGGATATGCTGTGGGCACTTTGCAATGAAAGGGGACATGCTGTGGGAGCTCTGCAATATAAGGGGACATGCTAAAGCATTTAACAGTGTAATTTTTTGAGATATTTTACGAGGGCGTATTTAGGGGCGGAGCAGGGTAGGGTTTGGGTGGGGCAACAAGTGGCGAGTAACTCTTAAGGCCTGGCTAGTAGCTCATGACTTGAAATTTTGAGCCCTGGTGTATACAATTGTGACACAAAGTCATATTGTAATTGAATGTTATTAAAAATTACCTTTCCTTTTCAATCTGTCATTTTCTTCAGAAGAAGAAACGGAAGAACAAAAGTTAGCAATCTGCAACAAAGTTTGTTAAAATCCTTGCAATGTATATACAGTGCTCAGCAGAAATGCGACCCATTCCCCCCCCCCCCCCCCCCCAGATTTGTCAGAAAACCTTTACTTTCCTTTCAGAATCAACATTTTCTATGGGATGCTATACTACAAAATACTCCCACAAATGCAGGCCATTGATTGCAACCAAGATTTGTTCATTTGCACACACAAAAAGTATTTTTCCTAACAAATTCATTCAGGACCATGTTGCAAAAATGGATACACCTCAATGAAAGTCTTAAGCCCCATACACACGCAACGATTATCGGCCGACCGATCGTTCGTCTTTTGTCCAGAGTGGTGTTTTGTTGGTTGGAATGTGCTTAGACTGCACACGAATTTTCTCGCCCAACAAAATTCTACTTCAGAAGTGATGTCATGTGTTGGTTTGCTTTCTTTGTGTTCTTTCTTCTCTGAGCATGCCCAGTCTTGCTCATTAGATTTTTCCCTGTCGAAATCTGTACTGACTGCACGAAAATCGGACGTGTTTTGACGGAGGACAAAAATTTTATAGTCTGCACACCAGATTTTTTTCGGCCGAAAAGTTGGTTGTCGGAAACATCATACTAACAAGCCAAAAATCGGCAGATCGGTCGATGGACGAAAATTCCCTGCCGAATCTCGATGCGTGTGTACGAGGCTTTAGGAGCAAAGCTAAATTTTAGACAACAAAATCCTAATTAACAAGAATTCAACTACAGGTGAGTCTAATTATTCATTAACCACTTCAATACAGGGCACTTTCACCCCCTTCTTGCCCAGACCAATCTTCAGCTTTCATGCAACGCTGTACCCAATCAAATTTTTTTATCATTTTTTTTTTCACACAAATAGAGATTTCTTTTGGTAGTATTTAATCACCACTGGGTTTTTATTTTTTGCGATATAAGTGAAAAAAGAGCGAAAATTTTGAAGAAAAAAAAAATTTGTTTTAGTTTTTGTTATAAAATTTTGCAAATAAGTAATTTTTTTCAGAAATTTGGGCCAAAATTTATACTTCTATATATATTTGATAAAAAAAAAAACCCAAATGAGTGGATATTATTTAATCTGTGTGGGTACTATGATGGGCTGAAGAGAGGTATTTGGGTACTCTTATGGGCTGGAGACAGGTACTCGGGTACTTTGATGGGCTGGAGAAGGGTACTTGGGTACTTTATTGGGCTGCAAATAGGTACTCAGGTACTCTGAAGGGCTGGAGACAGGTACTCGGGTACTCTGATGGGCTGGTGACAGGTACTCGGGTACTCTGATAACAGGTACTCGGTACTCTGATGGGCTGGTGACAGGTACTTGGGTACTCTGATGACATGTACTCAGGTACTCTGATGGGCTGCAGAGAGGTACGTGGGTACTCTGAAGGACTAGAGACAGTTACTAGGGTAATCTAATGGGCTGCAGGTAGGTACCCGGGCCCTCTGGGCTGGAGGCAGACACTTGGGTACTCTGGGCTGGAGACAGGTACTCGGGTACTCTGATGAGCTGGTGCCAGGTACTCGGGTACTTTGATGACAGGTATTCTGGTACTCTGATGACAGGTACTCGGGTACTCCGATGAGGGGTACTCTGATGACAGGTACACGGGTACTCTGATTACAGGTACTTGGGTACTCTGATGACAGATACTCGGGTACTCCAATGACAGTTACTCCGGTACTTCAATGGAAGGTATTCCGGTACTCTGATGACAGGTACTCGGGTACTCTGATGGGATGGTAACAGGTACTTTGATGGGCTGGTGACATGTCCTCTTTATTGGGGGGCAATCAGTGTGTTTTAGTGTGCACTGTAATCGGTAACTAGCTGGTACCACAATCTCCTCCTCACACAGGATCGGTGTGAGGCGGAGAGCCCGGTAACAGCTAGTTACCGTGGTTTGTTGGCATTCTGTGACCAGCTGTGATTAGACTCTTTACCCTGATCGGGGATGGACTGTGTCAGAGTGACACTCTCCATCCCCGATCACTGCTCTGCATGCCCCTGGGGGTGTGCACAAGCGGCGTGCACAAGGACGGTGCATGTGGCCGGCTGTGATTTGACACAGCCGGTCACATGGTAAAGAGACATTTTTTACTTTCAATATATTTTTATTGGTTCATTTTTGACATAGTAGAAGCAATAACATGAATGAGAGCAGTACAAACAGTGTATTGTATAAAGAAAATAAAATAATAACATAAAACAAGGAGCTTTAAACGAGTAACAATGGCCAACGTTAATGTTATTGTCCTCTAACAATTAAGGGGAAGGAGGGCAAGAGAAAGTGGAAAAAGTAGAAACCCAATCCCTAAATACAGTTTAGTGTAATATGCTAATGGCACAAAGTTTAGGGAGAGGCAGAAATAAGGGGAGGTAAGGAGATAGCAGAAAAATAAAAAGAACCAAGAATAGGATAGCGGAAGTGTACTCACTAGAGAAGAAATCGAAGAGTGAGAAAAACGCATAAAGGAAGAAAGAGAGAGATCAGGGTGGCTTAGGTTTTGTGGTGGGTTGAGAAAATAAGTGCTCAGCCTGAGATTGTAACATTCATAAAATTTGCCCAAGGTTCCCAGATTGCTTCAAATTTGTCAGATGAGTTGTCAAGTTGGCTAACCATCTTCTCTTGACCCATGATCCAAGAAATCTTTCTCTTGGCTCCAGTGAATGACACATAGGATTGTTTCCATGAGCTGGCAATGGTTAACTTAATACCCATTAACCTAAAGTGAATTAGCCTTTGAGTATTTTTAGGAGCGATTCCTACTGGCGCATTGAGTAGGTCCATTTGGGGGACATACTTATTGGAATGTCTGTGAATACGGAGCAAAAGGATTTATTCCAAAAGTTCCTTATTTTGAGACAGCTCCACTATGGGTGCAGCATGTCCCCAAAGAGGTCACATCCTCTGAAGAAGACCGAGGAAGAAGATGGGTAGATTTTAGCCAGTGTAGATGGTACCAAGTACCAGCGCATTAGGACTTTTAGATTTGCTTCAGCTAATGTCACGTTTAACATGCCTTTAGTAGCTCTGGTTACATCTCTATGCCATTCCTCAGGAGACCATTCGAAAGCCAAGTCGGATTTCCATGCTAGCATATAATGGGTTTTGGATTGGTCCGAGGAGAGCGAACTGTATATGACCGATATTCCTCCCCTCTGCTCCGTATCCTGGCCACACCAGCATTCCTATGGAGTAATAGTTGGGGGTTGAGTTTCAGAGTTACAGAGCTTGTGTAGAAAGTGGGAAATTCGTGCAAATCTAAATTTCTCTATATTAGGCATGTCAAGCTTTTTGATGCAGTATGTTTCAGTTATTGGGCCGGATGGTAGAAAAAAGTGTCAAACTCTATAAAGTCCTTTGTCTAACCACCATTTAAAGAAATGGATATCTATTTCTGGAGGGAACAGGGGATTAAAAAAAATATGGGCTAGAGGTTTTATAGGAAACTAGTCCAGCATGATTCCTAAGGGAGTCCTATATTGCAAAGGAATGAGAGAGGGTTGGCGCCATAATCGAGGGTCTTGCTTAACCACTTGCCTACTTTGCACTTAAACCCCCTTCCCATCCAGACCAATTTTTAGCTTTCAGTGCTCTCACACTTTGAATGACAATTGCGCGGTCATGCAACACTCAACCCATATAAATTTTTCGTCCTTTTTTTCATAGAAATAGAGCTTTCTTTTGATGGTATTTATTCACCGCTGGGCTTTTTATTTTGTGCGCTATAAATGAAAAAAGACCGCAAATTTAAAAAAAAAACGGTTTTTTTTTAGTTTCTGTTATAAAATTTTGCAAATTAGTAATTTTTCTTCATAAATTTTGGCCAAATGTATACTTCTACATATCTTTGGTAAAAATAACCCAAATAAGTGTACATTATTTGGTCTGCGTGAAAGTTAGAGAGTCTACAAGTTATGGTGCTAATCATTGAAAATTGATCACACCTAATGTACTGACAGCCTATCTCATTTCTTGAGACCCTAACAAGCCAGGAAAGTACAAATGACCCCCAAATGACCCCTTTTTGGAAAGTAGACATTCCAAGGTATTTAATAAGAGGCATGGTGAGTTTTTTGAAGTTGTCATTTTTTCCCACAATTCTTTGCAAAATAATTTTTTTTTTTTTTTTTTTTTTACAAAATTGTCATATTCAACAGGTTATTTCTCTCACATGGCATATGAATACTTACAACTACACCCCAAAACACATTCTGCTACTCCTCCTGAGTATGGCGATACCACATGTGTGAGACTTTTTTACAGCCTGGCCACATACAGAGGTCCAACATTGAAGTAGCACCTCCAGGCGTTCTCGGAGCATAAAATACACTTTTCATTTCTCAACCACCTATTACACTTTTGAAGGCCCTGGAGCACCAGCACAATGAAAAAGCCCACTAAATGACCCCATTTTGGAAAGCAAACACCCCAACGTATAATCTATGAGGCATAATGAGTCTTTTGAACATGTCATTTTTTTCCAGAATCTTTCGGAAAATGTGGAAAAAAAATGAAAACGCATTTTTTTTACACAAAGTTGTCCATTTATAAGATATTTCCAACACATAGCATGCACATAGCAAAAATGACACCCCAAAATACATTCTGCTACTTCTTCTGAGTATGGCGATACCACATGTGTGAGACTTTTTTACAGCCAGGCCACATACAGAAGTCCAACATTGAAGTAGCACCTCCAGGCGTTCTCGGAGCATAAAATACACTTTTCATTTCTCAACCACCTATTACACTTTTGAAGGCCCTGGAGCACCAGCACAATGAAAAAGCCCACTAAATGACCCCATTTTGGAAAGCAAACACCCCAACGTATATTCTATGAGGCATAATGAGTCTTTTGAACATGTCATTTTTTTCCAGAATCTTTCGGAAAATGTGGAAAAAAAATGAAAACGCATTTTTTTTACACAAAGTTGTCCATTTATAAGATATTTCCAACACATAGCATGTACATAGCAAAAATGACACCCTAAAATACATTCTGCTACTCCTCCTGAGTATGGCGATACCACATGTGTGAGACTTTTTTACAGCCAGGCCACATACAGAAGTCCAACATTGAAGTAGCACCTCCAGGCGTTCTCGGAGCATAAAATACACTTTTCATTTCTCAACCACCTATTACACTTTTGAAGGCCCTGGAGCACCAGCACAATGAAAAAGCCCACTAAATTACCCCATTTTGGAAAGCAAACACCCCAACGTATAATCTATGAGGCATAATGAGTCTTTTGAACATGTCATTTTTTTCCAGAATCTTTCGGAAAATGTGGAAAAAAAATGAAAACGCATTTTTTTTTACACAAAGTTGTCCATTTATAAGATATTTCCAACACATAGCATGTACATAGCAAAAATGACCCCCCCAAAATACATTCTGCTACTCCTCCTGAGTATGGCGATACCACATGTGTGAGACTTTTTTACAGCCAGGCCACATACAGAGGTCCAACATTGAAGTAGCACCTCCAGGCGTTCTCGGAGCATAAAATACACTTTTCATTTCTCAACCACCTATTACACTTTTGAAGGCCCTGGAGCACCAGCACAACGAAAAAGCCCACTAAATGACCCCATTTTGGAAAGCAAACACCCCAACGTATATTCTATGAGGCATAATGAGTCTTT
Organism: Pelophylax lessonae; assembly: GCF_965119305.1. Classification (NCBI taxonomy): domain Eukaryota; kingdom Metazoa; phylum Chordata; class Amphibia; order Anura; family Ranidae; genus Pelophylax; species Pelophylax lessonae. Next base: position 105,615,020 of record NC_138778.1, read on the forward strand.
TGAACATGTCATTTTTTTCCAGAATCTTTCGGAAAATGTGGAAAAAAAATGAAAACGCATTTTTTTTACACAAAGTTGTCCATTTATAAGATATTTCCAACACATAGCATGTACATAGCAAAAATGACCCCCCAAAATACATTCTGCTACTCCTCCTGAGTATGGCGATACCACATGTGTGAGACTTTTTTACAGCCAGGCCACATACAGAGGTCCAACATTGAAGTAGCACCTCCAGGCGTTCTCGGAGCATAAAATACACTTTTCATTTCTCAACCACCTATTACACTTTTGAAGGCCCTGGAGCACCAGCACAATGAAAAAGCCCACTAAATGACCCCATTTTGGAAAGCAAACACCCCAACGTATATTCTATGAGGCATAATGAGTCTTTTGAACATGTCATTTTTTTCCAGAATCTTTCGGAAAATGTGGAAAAAAAATGAAAACGCATTTTTTTTACACAAAGTTGTCCATTTATAAGATATTTCCAACACATAGCATGTACATAGCAAAAATGACACCCCAAAATACATTCTGCTACTCCTCCTGAGTATGGCGATACCACATGTGTGAGACTTTTTTACAGCCAGGCCACATACAGAGGTCCAACATTGAAGTAGCACCTCCAGGCGTTCTCGGAGCATAAAATACACTTTTCATTTCTCAACCACCTATTACACTTTTGAAGGCCCTGGAGCACCAGCACAATGAAAAAGCCCACTAAATGACCCCATTTTGGAAAGCAAACACCCCAACGTATATTCTATGAGGCATAATGAGTCTTTTGAACATGTCATTTTTTTCCAGAATCTTTCGGAAAATGTGGAAAAAAAATGAAAACGCATTTTTTTTACACAAAGTTGTCCATTTATAAGATATTTCCAACACATAGCATGTACATAGCAAAAATGACACCCCAAAATACATTCTGCTACTCCTCCTGAGCATGGCGATACCACATGTGTGAGACTTTTACGCAGTCAGGTCACATACAGAGGCCCAACATGCAAAGACACATAGCATGCACATACCATGAATTACCATGAATTACACCCCACAATACATTCTGCTGAGCAAAGGGTAAACAAAAGCTTACCTGTAGTTTTAGAAGCGCAGTTGTCCACAGGAGTTGAGTCCAGGCAGCAGGCAGGGACTTGATCAGCAACAGTGCATGCAATTCTCCAGGCAAGGATACCAGTCCAGTGTCAGTGCATGCGGCAGGCAGAGGCATGATGGCAGTAAGTCCTGCAGGCAGAAGTAGGGCCTCTGTCGGGATAGAATGGGGACAGGGGTAGAGGCTTCTCCCACCCAAATCGCTTTGAAGCCTCCGGGATCCAGACCCTAATCTGAGAAGAAGAAAAACAAAAAAAATTGTTTTCTTCATCCAGAAAAACATTTCTGGTCCCCTCACATATGCGAGACCCCTGTGGTATGAATCCCACTACTTCCAGAGGCAGGCAAAAATCGTGGTCAAACAGTCCAGGGTCAGTTCCAGAGCAGGCAGAGGTAGGTACAAAATCGGCAGGCAAAGGCGTGGTCAAATAACAGTCCAGGGTCAGTTCCAGATCAGGCAGAGGTATGAACAGAATCAGCAGGCAGAAGCATGGTCAAAAAACAGGCCAGGGTCAGTTCCGGAGCAGGCAGACATAGGTACAAAATCAGCAGGCAAAGGCGTCGTTGTATAACAGTCCAGGGTCATTTCAGGAGTATACAGTGGCATAAGGGGTGAAAGCGGAGGACTACGTTTACCATACTAATAATTTAGACAAGTATGGTAACGGCGGAAACAGTCGTCTACACAGAGGCCTGGTTGGGAAGGACACTGGGGACAGTAATAGCGGGTGTCTTTTCGAATTCCTGCCTTGGTACACACCCTACATTTTTTCTGCCGTTTTTGGTCTCTTTGTGTGGGAGGGATTTTACTTGGAAAATGGCGTTCAGACAGTCTGCTTATTACGTCAGATCTAATGTTTTCTGGTGGGCCGTTTGGAAATATGAGGGTTGTGAAGATTTCCTCCAGGTAATAAAGGAAGGGTTGGGGGCTTTCGGTGGATTTGCGGTATAAAATGTAGGAATTGTATATGGCCAAATGAAAAATATAAATTGCTACTTTTTTGTACCAATGATAGGTACGTCTTGTGGGTAGATAGGGTTCCATCATTTGGTCGTTGAAATCCACTCCCCCCATGAATAAGTTGTACTCATGTACACATGTTGGCTTTCGGACTGGGCCATTCCTTCGTCGGGATTCCACATAGTTGTCATTGTGGATCGAAGACAACATGTACACGTCTCTTCTGTCCCTCCACTTCACAGCCAGAACTTCCTCATTTCTCAGACTCGCCGTCTCCCCTCTTCTCAGCTTGGTGTTTACTAGCCTTTGAGGAAAGCCTTTCCGGTTTTTTCGGACCGTGCCACATGCAGGAGTCTTCTTTCTGTGAAGGTTTCGGAACAGGGGCAAACTGGTGTAGAAATTGTCTACGTACAGGTGGTAGCCTTTTTCAAGGAGGGGGTAAATGAGGTCCCAAACGACTTTCCCGCTTGATCCCATGTAGTCCGGACATTCAGGGGGATGCAGCTGGGTGTCCTTCCCTTCGTACACCCTGAAGGCATAGGTGTACCCTGTGGCTCGGTCACATAGTTTGTAAAGCTTCACCCCATAGCGGGCCCGTTTGCTGGGAATGAATTGTTTGATGCCCAGCCTGCCAGTAAATTTCACAAGGGACTCATCCACACATATATTTTGGTCTGGGGTAAATAATTGAGGGAATATTTCTGAAAAATAATTTAGAAGTGGCCGAATTTTGAACAGCTTGTCAAATGCTGGGGAATTTCGGGGAGGGCACTGGGTATTGTCGTTGAAATGTAGGAACCTCATGATCATCAGATACCTGGCCCTGGGCATTACTGCAGAGTAGATGGGCATATGGTAGATTGGTTTGGTTGACCAATATGCTTGCAGTTCGTTTTTTTTATTGAGTCCCATGTTGAGGGTGAGGCCTAAAAATATCTTGAACTCCTCCACCGTTAGGTCTCTCCACTCAAAGGGACGGGAATAAAAAGATGTGGGGTTACTTTGGATAAATTGATGTGCATACAGGTTGCACTGGGCCACAATGGACGTCAGCAGGTCCTCCGTAAAAATTAAACGGAAGTAGTCAATTGGGGCAAAGTTCTCAGTGTTGACCTGGACTCCTGGCTGGGCAGTGAAAGGGGGGATGATGGCTTCTCCTGAGTTGGGAGGAAGCCACAGGGGGTTCAGAAGGGCATAGGGAAGGCTGGCGTTGGTCCTAACCCTTTGGGGGCGAGGTGACACCCCACTTGAGCTTGGCCTTTCTTGCCGAGGCACTGTGGTGCTGGTGGATGGCACTGCGGAGCTGGTGGATGGCACTGCGGAGCTGGTGGATGGCACTGCGAAGCTGGTGGATGGCACCGCGGAGCTGGTGGATGGCACTGCCTCCTCCTCACCAGAACGCCTTCGTTTGGCAGGCGGGCAGTATTCCTCCTCGTCGGAGTCGGTCTGCGTCCCGCTGCTAATGACCGGCTCGTAATTTACTTCGGAGTCAGACTCTGACTCCGAAGATTCCGAAGCAGAAAGCTCCCTGTCCATGTCCTCACTGATTATATTGAAGGCCTCCTCGGCTGAGAAAAATTTTTTTGCCATCGTTGGTGACACTGATGGGCACGGTGACACTGATGAGCACTGGGCGGCACTGATGGGCACACTGGTGGGCACTGGGCACACTTATGAGCACTGGGCGGCACTGATGAGCACTGGGCGGCACTGATGAGCACTGGACGGCACTGATGAGCACTGGGCGGCACTGATGAGCACTGGGCGGCACTGATGGGCACACTGGTGGGCACTGGGCACACTTATGAGCACTGGGCGGCACTGATGAGCACTGGGCGGCACTGATGAGCACTGGAAGGCACTGATGAGCACTGGGCGGCACTGATGAGCACTGGACGGCACTGATGAGCACTGGGCGGCACTGATGAGCACTGGGCGGGCACTGATGGGCACTGGGCGGCACTGATGAGCACTGGGTGGCACTGATGGGCACACTGGTGGGCACTGGGCACACTTATGAGCACTGGGCGGCACTGATGAGCACTGGGCGGCACTGATGAGCACTGGGCGGCACTGATGAGCACTGGACGGCACTAATGAGCACTGGGCGGCACTGATGGGCACACTGGTGGGCACTAGGCACACTTATGAGCACTGGGCGGCACTGATGAGCACTGGGCGGCACTGATGAGCACTGGACGGCACTGATGAGCACTGGGCGGCACTGATGAGCACTGGGCGGGCACTTATGGGCACACTGGTGGGCACTGGGCGGCACTGATGAGCACTGGGCGGCAGTGATGAGCACTGAGCGGCACTGATGAGCACTGGGCAGGCACTGATGGGCACAGGTGGGCACACTGGTGGGCACTGGTGGGCACACTGGTGGGCACTGGTGGGCACACTGGTGGGCACTGATGAGACTGGGCACACTGATGGCACACTGATGGCACACTGGTGGGAACACTGGTGGGAACACTGGTGGGCACACTGGTGGGCACACTGGTGGGCACTGGTGGGCACTGGTGATCACTGGTGGGCAATGGTGGGCACTTTTTACACACTTACGATCTCTCCTCTCCTCACACTGCAGTCTGTGTGTGAGGAGGGAGAGCTGGCAATGAGTGATGATCTCAAATGTTTACATTTGAGATCATCTCTCATTGGATGCCTCGATCGTGACGAATGGCCGCTGTGATTGGCCATTCGTCACGATCTGTGATTGGCTGTGTCCAAGGGACACGGCCAACACAGATTATCCCCGGTGCGCGCTCGCGGGAGCGCGCGGGGAGTCTGTTACTACCGAGGCAATGACAGATGATCTCATATGTTTACATATGAGATCATCTCTCATTGGATGCCTCGATCGTGACGAATGGCCGCTGTGATTGGCCATTCGTCTCGATCTGTGATTGGCTGTGTCCAAGGGACATGGCCAACACAGCTTCTGCCCGATGCGCGCTCGCGGGAGCGCGCGGCGGGCGTGTTTATGGGAGGCCGTTTAAAAACGGCCTCCCGAAAATTCAAGTCCGCGCTGCAGCCGTATATAGGCTGTAGCGCGGATGTGAGCTGGTTAAGGAGGGCACCATAACAGGTAGTCTAAAGTGTAGCGGGGGACGGTTTGTCCTTCTATGGTTATCCAGTCCGGGATGCCCGATTTTCTTTAGACCTCAGAAAGTTGAGCTAAATGGGCTGCATGGTAGTACCAGGCCAAATTAGGAAGGCCAAGACCCCCTTCATTACGAGAACGAAAGAGGACCTTTTTAGATAAATGATAGCCCTTTGAACCCCAGATGAATTTAATGATTTTGGATTGGAGGCAATTCAGGAAATCCTTGGGGACTAAGATTGGAAGGGATCTAAAGAAGTAAAGAATCTGAGGGAGCAGAGTCATCTTCACTGAGTTAATACGACCTAGCCAAGACAATTCTAAACGGTTCCATTTAGCTATGTCTGAGCCCAATTTTATCACTAAAGGGGGGTAGTTGCTCCTAAAAAGTTTGAGCCGGGACGATGCATGCATCAGTGACACTATCCCTCTAGTCTTCCTGCTGGAGCACATGCTTCATGGAATTATGGACAAGGCACTTGAGGCAGAACAGCGGGTAGAAGAGGAGGACTTACTTTCCTCACAAGGCCCCCTTTATGCAGATGTCATTCTTTTGGGGCGACAAAACACACAGGAGCAACAGGAGGTAGAGGAGGAGGGTTGTGGCAGCATGAATGTAGAGCAGTGCTCCCCAACATTTTTATCGTCGCAGACCGGTCAACGTTTCATAATTTTTCTGTGGCCCGCTGAGGGGGGGGGGGGGGGCGACGTCAATGCAGAGTGCCCACAGCGTGCCCCCAATCAATGCACAGTGCCCACAGCATGCCCCCAATCAATGCACAGTGCCCACAGCATGCCTGCCCCCAATCAATGCAGAGATGCCAGCGTGCCCCCATTCAATGCAGAGAGACCATCGTTCCCCACTTTCAATGCAGAGATGCCAGCGTTCCCCCCGTGAGACCAGTGCACTTACCTCACAGCAGATTCTCTTCAGTCCCCGGGTGTCCTCGAGTCCTCAGTCCTCCCGCCTCCTCCTCGGCCAATGGCATGAGTTTTGTCTTTCGGCCAATCAGGAAGCGGGAGGACCCGCTCCCTGATTGGCCAGGAGGAGGATCTGTGTGACAATAGCGAATTTTCATTCCCTATTGTCACACAATGGGCGGGGTCGGGCGCAGAGTGCTCTGCGCCCAGGCTGCCACAGTAAAATAGTTTAAAGTTCCTCGGGCGGCCTGGTACCGTTTGATCCACGGACCGGTACCGGCCCACGGCCCGGGGGTTGGGGAACACTGATGTACAGGATAGCATACAGCAGTCTTCAAGCGATTGTTATCATTCCCCAGAAACCCCAGGAGTTGTTTGTGGCTGGGGAGAGGTTGCTCCTGACAACGTCATCCTTAGTGACCCAGAGGACTCAGAATCTCATGCCTCCTCAAACTTATGCTGCATGGGCTCCCTGATTCTGCAAAGGACCAGAAGATTTGATTAGGATTAGACACCACCAACACCCAAGGCCCAATTTTTCTGCACCTGTATGACAAGTACATGCGATTTTAAATATGTATGGAATTTTTACCAGCAGGGCTAATTTCTGCGCCCAGCAAGAGTAACTGAGCTGAGTCCTCTATATGTGTACTGTGTAGATCCGACTTTCTCCAACTCTTTACCCCAGAAGGACCCTAAGGGGCTGTATGCACAACAACATGCATAGAAATGCTGGAACAATAGATGTGCATTGCCTTCCATTGACATTCATTGACTTGTGTTTCTATGCAGACTGAATTTCCATGTGTTTTGCAGGTTATTACCTCTGACATCACTTCCTTTCTTTTGGGGTTGTGAGAAGAAGTGAGAGCGAGAGAGGAAGATTTTTTTTCTTCTTTTTTTTTGGAGAGACAAACAGGATTTCTAGTATAACAGCTCTAATCATTGTGATTGCTCCTGTAATATTGTGGAAAAAACAGCTGACCCGCCCCCTCTGCTATGAGCTGACTCCTCTGTATGGAGAAATGTTAGCACACCCCTCCCCCACTCCCATTGCTTAACCACCTCCCACCGGGCCACTGTACATATACGGCCGGGTGGGAGTCTCGTCCTTCTGATCGGACGTTCCGGAACGTCCTTCAGAAGGAGCGAGATCGCGCCGCCGCGGGCACGCGCAGCGGCGCGATCTCGATGTGCCTGTGTCCCTCGGACACAGAGCAACAAGATGCGGCAGGAGGGCCCTGTGATTGGCCCTCCTGATCACATGACGGCGGTGTCAAATTACAGCTGTCATGTAACGTAAACACAGCCGTTGTAACGGCTTCAATCTCTTCTCCTCCTGACAGATCCTGTCAGTGAGGAGAAGAAGAGAGGATCAATTCTGCAGCCGGGGGGATCAGTGAGTATTTCTAATTACTCACTGATCACAGGGGGGGGGGTCTGTGCTGGTAATCAGAACATTGATTACCAGTGCAGCCCTGGGAGGGGGGGTGCCACTAGAGCCACCAGGGATGCCCACCTATGACCACCAGGGATGCCCACCATGGCCACCAGGGATGGCAAACAGGGCTCAGAGAGCCTGCCAGTGGTGCCCTCCCTATCAGTGCTGCCCACCAATGCCATCTATCAGTGCTGCCCACCAGTGCCCATTATTGCCATCTATCAGTGCCGCCCACCAGTGCCCATTATTGCCCACCAGTGCTGCCTATCAGTGTACATCAGTGCCGCCCATCAGTGCCGATCTGTGCCGCACATCAGTGCCAATCTGTGCCACCCATCAATGCCACCCATCAGTGCCCATCAGTGCCGCCAATCAGTGCCCATCAGCGCTGCCTATCAGTGCCCATCAGCGCTGCCTATCAGTGCCCATCAGCGCTGCCTATCAGTGCCCACCAATGCTTCATATCAGTGCTATCTATCAGTGCCACATATCAGTGCCCATCAGTGCTACCTATCAGTGCCCATCAGTGATGCATATCAGTGCCACCCCATCAGTGTCTTCTCATCAGTGCCTGTCAGTGCGGCATCATCAGTGCAGGAAAAAAACGTATCTATTTACAAAATTTTATAACCTAAGCAAAAAAACTTTTTTTTTTTTTCAAACATTTCCGTCTTTTTTTATTTGTGCACCAAAAAAGAAAAAACCTGGCGGTGATCAAATACCACCAAAAGAAAGCTCTATCTGTGGGGAAAAAATGACACAAATTTGGTTTAGGTACAGTGTTGCATGACCGCGCAATTCTCATTCAAAATGCAACAGCGCTAAAAGCTGAAAATTGGTCTGGGAAGGAAGGGGTTTAAGTGCCCGGTATTGAAGTGGTTAAAGCGGACTCCACTTTTTAGGGAAGAAGTGCTGACATGACCCCTCCCCCCATTCTCTCTACTGTAAGCTGACTCCTCAATGGAAAGCCCCTGACCCCTCCCCCTTGACCTGCACTGCCCCCTCTGCTTTATTTGAATCCTCTGTGTAGAGAAATGCTGACACACCCCTCCCCCTTTGCATTGAGCTGGGTCCTATGTGTAATGAAATGTTGGCATCTGCTTTGAGATTCTTTATATGTAGAAATGTTGGCACACCCCTCCCCCACTCCCTCTCCTGTCAGCTGATTCCTATATGTAGAGGGGAAATGCTTTCTATCATCCCCTCCCCCACTCCCATTGCTTCAAGCTGAGTACACTGTACAGAGGAGAAGTGCTGAGCTGACCCCTCCCCCAATATCTCTGCTGTGAGCTGAAACTTTGATGTAGAAAACCTCTGATACGCCCCTCCCCCCGCACCTCCCTCTCTCCTGTCAGTGAATTCCTCTATGTAAAAGGGAAATTCTTTCTTTCTTACCCCTCCCCCACTCTCCACTGCTTAGACGTTATTGACCTGACCCCTCCCCCACTATCTGAGTCTTCTGTGTAGAGAAGTTCTGATATGCTCCTCCCCCACTTCCTCTCCTGTCAGCTGTCATATGTAGAGGGGAAATGTTTTCTTTCCTACCCCTCCCCCACTCCCATTGCTTCAAGCAAATGAGTCTACTCTTTAGAGGAGAAGTACTGACCTCACCCCTCCCCCATTATCTCTGCTCTGAAATAAATATATCTGACACGCCCCTCCCCCTGCACATCCCCCTTTGCATTGAGCTGAGTTCTATGTGCAGAAAAATGTTTGCACTCCCCTCCCCCACTCCTCTCCTGTCAGCTGATTCCTGTATGTAGAGGGGAAATTTTTTCTTTCATCCCCTCCCCCACTCCCATTGCTTCAAGACCTGTGATCCTATATAGAAGAATCATAGGGGCTCTGGGATTATTCCAGAGAGAAGAACGGTCAGCTGTGTTTACAACAGCTAATCGTCCTTCTCTCTCATCGGTGAGCGATCGCGGGGGGGGGGGGGGCGGAGGCAATCGGAGCCCCCGCTACCTAGCAGCAGGCGCTCGACGTAGGGCTACATCGGTTCGCACAGGAGGGGGTGCCTGCCGCAGTATATCTATGGTGGGCGGTCCATAACAGGTTAAAGAAGAAGTGTTGAACTGACCCCTCCCCCATTCTCTCTGCTGTGAGTCCTCTGTGTAGAGAAATGTTGGCACACCCATCCCCCACTCCCCTCCTGTCAGCTGATTTCTATATGTAGAAGGGAAATACTTTCTTTCATCCCCTCCCCCATTCTCATTGCTTCCAGCTGACTCCACTGTATAACTGTTTGCTAGAGTTCTGTGTAGATCAGCCTTTCTCTAACTCTTTACCCCATAGGGGCACTAAGGGCCTGATTGTACATCAATATACATAAAAATGCTGCAATAATGGATGTGCATTGCCTTCCAATGACACACACTATATTACCAAAAGTATTGGGACGCCTGCCTTTACTCAAACATGAACCTTAATGGCATCCCAGTCTTAGTCCATAGGATTCAATATTAAGTTGGCCCACGCTTTGCAGCTATAACAGCTTCATCTCTTCTGGGAAGGCTGTCTGCAAGGTTTAGGAGTGTCTATGGAAATGTTTGACCATTCTTCCAGAAGCGCATTTGTGAGTTCAGGCCCTGATGTTGGAGAGAAGGCCTGGCTTGCAATCTGTGCATTAATTCCTCCCAAAGGTGTTCTATCAGATTGAGGTCAGTCAAGTTCCTCCACCCCAAACTCCCTCATTCATGTCTTTATAGACCTTACTTTGTGCACTGGTCCAAACCATTTGGTGGAGGGGGAATTATGGTGTGGGGATGTTTTTCATGGGTTGGACTTGGCCCCTTAGTTCCAGTGAAGGGAACTCTTAAGGTGTCAGCATACCGAGACATTTTGGACAATTTCATGTTCTCAACTTTGTGGGAACAGTTTGTTGATGGCCCCTTCCTGTTCCAACATGACTGCGCACCAGTACACAAAGCAAGGTCCATAAAGACATGGATGAGAGAGTTTGGGGTAAAGGAACTTGACTGGCCTGCACAGAGTCCTGACCTTAACCCAATAGAACACCTTTGGGATGAATTAGAGCAGTGATTGTGAGCCAGGCCTTCTCTCCAACATCAGTGCCTGACCTCACAAATGCGGAACTGGAAGAATGGTCAAACATTCCGATAGACACTCCTAAACCTTGCAGACAGCCTTCCCGGAAGAAATTAAGCTGTTATAGCAGCAAAGGGTGGGCCAACTCAATATTGAACATTGCAGACTGAGACTGGGATGCCATTAACGTTCATGTGTGAGTAAAGGCAGGCGTCCCAATACTTCTGACAACATAATGTACACTGACTTGTGATTTTATGCAGATGGAATTTCCATGTGTTTTGCAGGTTATTACCTCTGACATCACTTCCTTTCTCTTTTGGGGGTTGTGAAAAGGAGTGAGATAGAGAGAGAGGAAGACATTTTTATTTTGGGGAGGGATTGGCAAACATGATGTCTAGTATAACCGCTCTAATTGTGATTGGTCTAGCTAGACTGAGCAGAAAACAGCTGACACGCCCCTTCCCCTGCACCACCCCCTCTGTTGTGAGCTGACTCCTCTGTATAGAGAAATGTTGGCACACCCCTCCCCCACCCCTCTGCTGTAATGTGAACCCATAATGTAAAAACATGCTGACACACCCCTCCCCTGCACTTCCCCCTCTGCTGTGAGCTGACTCCTCTCCATGGAGAAGTGTTGGCACACCCCCTCCCCCACCCCTCCCCTGTCAGCTGATTCCTATATGTAGAGGGGAAATGCTTTCTTTCATTCCCCTCCCCCACTCCCATTGCATCAAACTGACTCCACTGTTTAGGGAAGTGCAGAGCTGACCCCTCCCCCATTATCTCTGCTGTAATGTGAACCCATAATGTAAAAATATGGTGACACGCGCCTTCCTTGCACCTCCCCCTCTGCTCTGAGCTGAGTCCTCTGTATATAAAAGTGATGACACGCCCTCCCAGGGGTGGTGCAAAGATTTCTGACATCCTAGGTTAAACCTAACTTTGCTGTTCCCCCATTGGCTCCGCCCCTGACTCAACCCCATACATTTAGTATTTCTCCGCCTGTGTCAGGAGGCGGTGCTATACAGGAAGCAACGGCTCAGCTTCTTCTACTGCCAGTCTGTGTGTTATCCGGTTACTGTCAGGATCCCTATGTACAAGGTGTTAGGATCCCTATGTACGGGGTGTAAGGATCCCTATGTACAAGGTGTTAGGATCCCTATGTACAGGGTGTAAGGATCCCTATGTACGGGGTGTAAGGATCGCTATGTACAGGGTGTAAGGATCGCTATGTACAGGGTGTAAGGATCGCTATGTACAGGGTGTAAGGATCGCTATGTACAGGGTGCAAGGATCCCTATGTACGGGGTGTAAGGATCGCTATGTACTGGGTGTAAGTATCGCTATGTACGGGGTGTAAGGATCCCTATGTACGGGGTGTAAGGATCGCTATGTACAGGGTGTAAGGATCCCTATGTACAGGGTGTAAGGATCGCTATGTACAGGGTGTAAGGATCGCTATGTACAGGGTGTAAGGATCGCTATGTACAGGGTGTAAGGATCCCTATGTACGGGGTGTAAGGATCGCTATGTACTGGGTGTAAGGATTGCTATGTACAGGGTGTAAGGATTGCTATGTACAGGGTGTAAGGATCGCTATGTACGGGGTGTAAGGATCCCTATGTACGGGGTGTAAGGATCGCTATGTACAGGGTGTAAGGATCCCTATGTACAGGGTGTAAGGATCGCTATGTACAGGGTGTAAGGATCGCTATGTACAGGGTGTAAGGATCGCTATGTACAGGGTGTAAGGATCCCTATGTACGGGGTGTAAGGATCGCTATGTACTGGGTGTAAGGATCGCTATGTATGGGGTGTAAGGATCGCTATGTACTGGGTGTAAGGATTGCTATGTACAGGGTGTAAGGATCGCTATGTACAGGGTGTAAGGATCGCTATGTACGGGGTGTAAGGATCGCTATGTACGGGGTGTAAGGATCACTATGTACGGGGTGTAAGGATCCCTATGTACGGGGTGTAAGGATCGCTATGTACAGGGTGTAAGGATCGCTATGTACTGGGTGTAAGGATCGCTATGTACAGGGTGTAAGGATCGCTGTGTACAGGGTGTAAGGATCGCTATGTACGGGGTGTAAGGATCGCTATGTACGGGGTGTAAGGATCCCTATGTACGGGGTGTAAGGATCGCTATGTACAGGGTGTAAGGATCGCTATGTACAGGGTGTAAGGATCGCTATGTACTGGGTGTAAGGATCGCTATGTACAGGGTGTAAGGATCGCTGTGTACAGGGTGTAAGGATCGCTATATACGGGGTGTAAGGATCGCTATGTACAGGGTGTAAGGATCGCTATGTACGGGGTGTAAGGATCGCTATGTACGGGGTGTAAGGATCCCTATGTACGGGGTGTAAGGATCGCTATGTACAGGGTGTAAGGATCGCTATGTACAGGGTGTAAGGATCCCTATGTACAAGGTGTAAGGATCGCTATGTACAGGGTGTAAGGATCGCTATGTACAGGGTGTAAGGATTGCTATGTACTGGGTGTAAGGATCGCTATGTACAGGGTGTAAGGATCGCTATGTACAGGGTGTAAGGATCGCTATGTACAGGGTGTAAGGATCGCTATGTACAGGGTGTAAGGATCGCTATGTACGGGGTGTAAGGATCCCTATGTACGGGGTGTAAGGATTGCTATGTACAGGGTGTAAGGATCGCTATGTATGGGGTGTAAGGATCCCTATGTACGGGGTGTAAGGATCCCTATGTACGGGGTGTAAGGATCCCTATGTACAGGGTGTAAGGATCGCTATGTACAGGGTGTAAGGATCCCTATGTACGGGGTGTAAGGATCCCTATGTACGGGGTGTAAGGATCCCTATGTACGGGGTGTAAGGATCCCTATGTACGGGGTGTAAGGATCGCTATGTACGGGGTGCAAGGATCGCTATGTACGGGGTGCAAGGATCGCTATGTACAAGGTGTAAGGATCGCTATGTACGGGATGTAAGGATCGCTATGTACAGGGTGTAAGGATCGCTATGTACAGGGTGTAAGGATCGCTATGTACAGGGTGTAAGGATCCCTTTGTACAAGGTGTAAGGATCGCTATGTACGGGGTGTAAGGATCGCTATGTACAGGGTGTAAGGATCGCTATGTACAGGGTGTAAGGATCGCTATGTACAGGGTGTAAGGATCGCTATGTACAGGATGTAAGGATCCCTTTGTACAAGGTGTAAGGATCGCTATGTACAGGGTGTAAGGAATGCTATGTACGGGGTGTAAGGATCGCTATGTACAGGGTGTAAGGATCGCTATGTACAGGGTGTAAGGATCGCTATGTACGGGGTGTAAGGATCGCTATGTACAGGGTGTAAGGATCGCTATGTACAGGGTGTAAGGATCCCTATGTACGGGGTGTAAGGATCGCTATGTACGGGGTGTAAGGATCACTATGTAGGGGGTGTAAGGATCCCTATGTACAGGGTGTAAGGATCGCTATGTTGGAGGTGTAAGGATCGCTATATAGGGGGTACAATCCTAAAGAGTTCTCTATATTCAGGGTGCAAAGTAAAGTATTGCACGCTTCACAGGCCAGAAGAGAGAACAGAGGGGCCGCTGCCAAAGAGCAGCTACAACTTACAGAGGGAGTGCCGCCCACCGGGAGGGTGGAGCTACCGCCGCCTGCTGAAATAATGGCGCTGTCCCAGGATAGTGGAGCTGGGTCATCAGAGGGGTGACACCAGAGCTTTCTTTCGGACGGTGGTCACCTCCGGCAATAGCCCCTTACACACCGCTCACTCTGCTTTCACTTTCACACAGAACAGGTGAGAGCGCCCCTCGGTGTGCACAGTCCTCCCTGCCCAACAGTAACTCTATGAGAGAGGAAGGGGGCGGGGGTTGGGCATGGCAGCTCCACTATCCCGGCAGAAACCAATAATACAAAAATAAATATTAAAAGAAATTTACAATTAATGAAGAATAATAAAAAAAGTAAATTATAAAATATTGTTTTTTAAAAAATACACCGTCCACTGCCCTGCTGACACCATCCACTGCTCCCCTCCCTGAGACACTGCAAAAAAACATATAAAAATGAATTTAAAAAATGGAAAACACATTAGAAAATAAAAAAACACCATCCACTGACACCTCCCCCCCCCAAATGCATTGTGATGAAACACTTACAAATAATTTTTAAAAAAAAGAAATAAACATTTATTTATATATATATATATAAATTAGAAATGTAAAAAATGTACTAAATAAAATAATAAAACCAAAAGAACTACTGACTCCATCCACTGCTGAAATTACACTGTTTACTGCCCCACTGACACCATACATTAGCCCCCAAAAGCTTTGTAAAAAAATTATTTTGTAAAAAAAAAAAAAAAATTAAAAAATCCATTTGTAAAATAATATAAAAAACTACCGACATGAACCACTGCTCTACTAAAATCATTGTGAAAGAGCAATACAAAAATAATTGTGCCATTGTGCTGTGTGATAAAACTGCACATTTTAGAGTGGCCTTTTATTGTGGGCAGCCTAAGGCACAGCTGTGCAATAATCATGCTGTCCAATCAGCATCTTGTTATGTCCCACCTGTGAGGGGGATGGGTTATCTCAGCAAAGGAGAAGAGCTCACTAACATAGATATAGACAGATTTGTCACCAATATTGGAGAGAAATAGGCCTTTTGTGGAAGAAGTGCTGAGCTGACCCCTCCCCCATTATCTGTGTTGTGAGCTCCTCTGTTTACACCCCCCTCTCTCTGCCCCGCCCCCATGCTATTATCTGAGGCTTCTGTATAGAGAAGTTCTGACCCGCCCCCTCCCTCGGCACCTCCCCCTCTGCTGTTACCACAGTCCTCTGTATGGAGAAATGTTGACACGCCCCTCCCCCCACTCCTCTCCTGCCAGCTGATTCCTATATGTAGAGGGGAAATGTTTTCTTTCATCCCCTCCCCCACTCCCATTGCTTCAAGCTTATTTCACTATTATGTGGATTATTGCTGAGCTGACCTCTCCCCCATTTATCTCTGGGCTTTACAGAGAGTAAAGAGAAGAGCTGTTGAAGTCAGTAGGCCTAAGAAAAAAAATCTCACCAAAGCCCACAACAGGGCTGATTTAAAAACATTTTAATAAATATAAAAACACTAAATAGAAAAAAAATAAAAGTAAAATTGTAAAAAATAATAGAGTAAAATGAAAAAAAATTGACACTGTCCACTCTTCCCCCCTAAGAAAAATAATTGTGAAAACAATAATTAAATAATAAAAATTGTAAAAAAAAAAAAAAAAATATATATATATATATATATATATATATATATATATATATATATATGGCACTTGAGTAGATATATATATATATATATATATATATATATATATATATATACACATATATATATATTTTAACAATTTTTATTATTTCATTTTTTTTTCACAATTATTATTTTTAGGGGGGGGGAAGAGTGGACAGCGTCAATATTTATTTTTTTTTTTCATTTTACTTTATTATTTTGTACAATTTTACCTTTATTTTTTTCCTATTTAGTGTTTTAATATTTATTACATTCTCTTTAAATCAGCCCTGTTGTGGGCCTTGGTGGGATTTTTATATACCAAAACTGTCCATTGCCCTACTGAACTGAATATATATATATATATATATATATATATATATATATATATATATATATATATATATATATATATATATATATATATATATATATATATATATATATATGGCACTTGAGTAGATATATATATTTTTTAACAATTTTTATTATTTAATTTTTTTTTTCACAATTATTCTTTTTCGGGGGGGGGGGGGGGAAGAGTGGACAGCGTCAATATTTATTTTTTTTTTTCATTTTACTTTATTATTTTTTACAATTTTACCTTTATTTTTTTCCTATTTAGTGTTTTAATATTTATTACATTCTCTTTAAATCAGCCCTGTTGTGGGCCTTGGTGGGATTTATATATACCAACACTGTCCATTGCCCTACTGAACTGATACACTGCCCTGACCCCCCCCCCCCCCCCAAGAAAAAAAGCATTGTGAAAAATATAAATGGCCAGGCGGAGCCTGGAGTTGTGGGAGGGGAAGGAGCCGCCTATTTAAGGTCAGGCCCCCCGCCTCTTCTGGGCTGCTGCAGGGTTTCGTCATCATTGGTCACGCCCCCCCTCAGGAAAAAAAAAAACACTTCCCACACGCCGCTCACCAGCAGCAGCAGCAGCGGTAGCTTCCGGGTCGGCCAGTAGGCACCCGGCAACCGTAAGTACTCAGGGGGAGACTGTGGCGTGGTCTCCCCCCTCCGTCCTCCACCACCGGCCATCACTACTTGGGCTCACTCACGCGGGGCGGACCACGATCCTCCCCACTCTCGGGCGGCAGCATGGAGGGGCTCCCTCCGGCCTGTTGCCACCTCTCTCCAGCCTCCTCCCGATGTGCCAGCGCTCCAGGCACTTGCCAGGCGCGGTCCGCAGCCTCCCTCGTGGGGTAGGCAGAGCGGGGGGGTGACGTCATCCCCGGGTACCAGGTCTCCGCCCCCCGCACACATACCGCTTGCCATCCGTCTTCCAGGGGCCATGAATGGTGCACAGCAATGACATCAACACGTGGCCTGAGTTGACTTTTGCATGTTTGCAAGATGACACACTATGCTATCACTCTTTAGCTCAGGTTAGTCCAATGACATTTAAGCTTCCCCAAGCCATACCTGTACCTGCATGTTAAATTGTACCTTGCAACCCTGCAGGCACTGTCTTATTGCAGCCTGGTGGAGGATCTCTGTGTTCACATCCTCTTCAGCATGTCTTCCTTTGATGCCGTGAGCAGTCCACATTGCTTCCCTGTTCTCCAAATTAGCAGCCCTTCCGTGCTATCAGACGCAGCACCATTTAGTCGTGGCACCAGATTTCACTGCATGGCCAGCATCCCGGCTGTGTCACCATCCCCACTTTACCTGTCTCAGTTGTAGTGTCTTCCGGAAGTATCAGGTGTTGGTGGGGGGTCGCATGATCTCTCAGTTCCATTCCCCCAGCAGCTGTCCTCGTCTTCCCAGGTCACTTCCAGGGGCCAAGGACTCGGGCAGTACACCTTCAACACAGAAGTTACCCAGAGCAATTACTGGGCAGCCACAACACAGTTGGGGGGGATACCCAGCACTGTGCCAACCACAGATCAGGAGAATCATGGGAAGAGCCGATAATCCTCCTCTGGCTTTCCCCTGCCATGACCATCCGGTTAAGTTTGCTGCTTAAAAAGAAAAGAAAGAAAGAAAGAAAAGAAAGAAAAAAAAAAAAAAAAACTTCAAGCAGCATCTGTGCCTTTTTAATTGTTACATCATTCAGACTGGCACCTGCCTCATATCTGCACGGTCAGCTTCCCGGCTCGGTCACCCTCCTCGCTGACCAGTCTCACCCTTGCATTCCCCGGGAGGGTTCACCAAGTACAGTCTTTCATGCTTTTTTTTTTTTCTCACATATACATAGTTTTCATTTAATTTACTGTTTTCGTCATCGTCCCGTTGTTACATGATCATTTGTTTGTTCTCACGTGTCTTGTTTTACGTTTCCACAGGTACCACATCTTAAAAAAAAAAAAAAGGGAAAAAGGAAAGTGTGAAAGTGTTTGTTTGTTCTTTTCTCTCCCCTCAGTTGCAACTCTCAGGGGCAGTTTGGCCACAGCTGCCTTTTTGATTACTTACATCATGCGGGGGGAGGCCACACTCCCGCCCCACTCGCCTGGCTTCCTGCCTAGGGGGGCCTTGACACGCAAGGACACGCTCCGATCACGTTCCTGGTCCACATCCTGGTGAATACGTACTTTCGGGGGGGGGGGTCCGACTCTCTCCTTTCGCTCCCGCATCCTTGTCTGGATTCTTGCCTGTCGCCCGAGGGGCCTTGACACGTGCAGGACACGCTCCAGCCACAATCCTTGTTTCACGTCCTGGCGACGGGGGGCCTGATACCTAGCGCCGTGCTGACCGCAGGTGGGAGAATCATGGGAGTAGAGCTGGTAATCCTCCTGTGAGCTTCACTGGGTTCATAACATGGCAATACATCTGTGAAGATTTGCAGCTCCAAGACATTCCTTGTACACAGAGGTCATCAATAGGGTAAATCCGGCCACGTGCCCCCCCCTCCCAGGGGCGGCTCGGCCACAGAAGCCTGTCACTCACCTCAGCGGGGGACCATGCTCTCACCCCCTCATCCGGCCTCCGGCCGTTGCCCGGGGCCTTGGCACACACAGGACACGCTCCTACCACATACCTGGTTCATGTCCTGGAGAAATACGTACCTTCGGGGGGGCTTGTCCATCTCCTTGTCCTTCCCTCAGTCGCAGGTTCTGGGGGGCTCTCACGCACAGCCCCGCTTGACACGCTTAGGGTTGGCGTCCGCAGGGCATGTCAGTGGTTGAGTCAGGCGCTTATGTCATCTCATTTCAAGGCGCCAACCGCTCGTTCACCCATACAGGCGGCACGCACGAACATCATTGGACGTTCAGCCAAGCCTTTCAGACCCCTCACAGGTTATCACAGGCATGCTGTCTCACTTGGTCATACTCTTTCCATAATCACCTGGCTGGGGGGGGGGGGTAGTTTGGTAGGTAACTTTCACAGCTAGTCCGAGACCAACACCCATCCTCACGCGGAGGTACTACGCCCATCGACCCAAATCATAGCTAGCGTCTCGGTTACCCTGCTAGTGTAGAGAGGGCGTCACCTTTCAGAGGCCTACACCCCGCCATTTCATTACTTGGCACAGCTCAGGGCCAACTCATAGACAGCGCCTCTACCTGTGGTGGGTTAGTCAGGGCCTCATGTCCCACTCTCCAGTACCGGTCTCCTCCAAAAAAAAAAAGGATATCTCACGTACTCAGACATGGGGGACAATTTCTCCCCAAGTCTTGACGAGCCCTAGCCTGTCAAGATCACGGTCTATCCCAAAGATTGCCACCGAATTGAAATGGAGAGGAAGTCCGTTTCCGGCCACCGCTGGGAAGGCTGTACCTTTAAGGATATTGACGTCCAGTCCAGTTTCGCAGTTGGGGCCCGACTCGCGGGGCAATGTGCGCAATGCTTTAGCCCCGGACAGGGTATCGTGCACATCACACGGCATGGCATCCATCTCATCTTCCATCATCAATTGCTCAATCTAGGATAAAGTAATTAGAAACTCTGTCTCCTGCCCCCTGGCATCCCTGGGTTTCCCTCCCTCCCAGGCTGTTGCCCTTGCTGTCTCCCAGTGTGTCGTCGCAGGCACTCTTGCCTCCCCGGCCTCCATGGCTCACATTATTACACCAACTCACTTGGTCCCTCTCAGCGTCAAGGAAGACATCCTGGAGGGCAGGGACGTTAATTCATGACCCTGTTGCTTTCATCCCAGGACGTCATAGGAAGTTAGACCTGTAACCGCGGCGACCTTTCCGGGGTAATCAAGGCCTTTTGACCGCAGGTTGGACAAGGAATGGTCCATCCCCGAGTTTGTGTTGGTTCTTGGTCCATACAGAGACGCGATTGAATTTCTTTTCCCAAGCCTTAGGGAGGAATGCGCTGGGCTCGCTCCACCGGCCTGCGCTAACCGTGCCCCCCTTTTCCACCCCACTGGAGTGGCTTATACTTGTTCATTTCGCCATTCACAGACCACTCTCTAGTGTTCAGGGACTAACGTGGCGGGCCATGCCGGGTTCGCGGTTTCTAGGGCAACAGGTGGCTCAGGGGTAGTTGACCGCCAGTAGCCTCAAATCGGCCATCTGTCAACTCCAACTCGGGCTCCTCTTTTTGAGATTTCCCCCATTGGCAGCTGCTAGGGAAAAGGGGGCGCCTTTGGTCGGGCCAAACCGTAAGTGCTTCACCAACAATATGACCACAGGCGTCACCTTTTAAAAGAGGGGTAGTTCTCCTCCCTCACCTTCATGAGTCGTGACACAAGGTTCTCTTGGCTGGCCTCCACTTCGCACTTCCACTTGGCTGCGAACATGTGCCAGGCTTTCTTAACACAGCGGCTGCTGGCCTTTCTCGTTCCAATTTATAGGTCTTCTTCCAGGCACATCCCACGGCAGAGGAAGTCCAGGATGATCTACCACCATTCCAGGAACTCATCCTGGTTTAGCTGTTCTTATGACCCACCGGCACAGGCTAGCCCAGTTGGCACTTTTGCCAACGCCAGACGCTCTTTCGCGTAAGTTCTAAACCATCTTCGTCAGGTTCATCACGGAGGTCATATACTTTGGATCCATCGTCTTTTAAACATCATCGTGGCATTTTCTTCTTTTGCCATTTAAATCTTAAATCTGGCGCACAGTACTATTAAACTCTAACTCTCTGGAGTACAGTTTCATATTATCAACACGTACCTCCGGTCACAGTACATTCATGGCGCCAAGTACCATCAAGATTTCCTGCAAGGCATCCTTCGTTTGGGAGGCCGCAAGCCCACGTTTCGGCAACCTATCTACGGCAGCAGGTTCCGGGCTTTATCTGACGTGGCGGTCACTAAACTGTTCGAGGCAGGGACCAACGTTACCATCTAGACAGTCATTTATCCCCCCTTCCACGCGTTCCTGCAGACAAACGAGTTCACCGGGAGGAACATGCCGGTACCGCCTCATGTTAAGGAGGGCAGACCTAGTCAAGGTGAAGGATCATTCTGTCCTGACACTTTTACAGTCCAAGACCACTCAACCTGGGGCCACCAGTCAACATACCATGATGTCCCTCTCACCACGAATGGTGCTCAGTCCAGTTGCTGGACCTTCCTTATGCAGGTTTTGGCAGGGTAGGTCGGGGTCGCTCCCCTGCTGAGCCTTCACTGCAGGCCTCTCACCACGCCCAGGTTCATCAAGTACTTGAGAACCCCACTGGGCAAGTTGGGGTGCGATCTCGCCTTCACCGGTCATTCTTTTTCACTTAGGGGCAGCCTTGATGGCCTTCAGCCATAGCATTCCAGTGAACTTCATCAAGAGGCTGGGACGGTGGAAATTCTCTGCTTACAGCGGTTACATACCCCAAGCAGACAGTGAGCTCAGACAGATGTTCAGAGTTTAGCCTAATAACTTTTTGTTGTGTCTCCTTTCCCTTGGGATACGACACACTTGTATACGATGCACTTGTATTCAAGGTTACTTGCACTCTCTTTTTGCCCTCTTTATTTTACAGGCCTGCCCGAACGACGGTTTCGACACGCTACAACCATAGGTTATGTTAATTATGTCATGTTCTCTATCTTGGCTCTGTTCCCTGACCACAAATGGCCAGGCGGAGCCTGGAGTTGTGGGAGGGGGAGGAGCCGCCTATTTAAGGTCAGGCCCCCCGCCTCTTCTGGGCTGCTGCAGGGTTTCGTCATCCCACCCACCTCTGCCCCTTTCTACAACATTCCCTTCTTCTTTCTTGGCAGGCCCTCTTTATTTTACAGGCCTGCCCGAACGACGGTTTCGGCACGCTACAACCGTAGGTTATGTTAATTATGTCATGTTCTCTATCTTGGCTCTTCTCCCTGACCACAACAATAATAAATTATAAAAAATAAATTTAAAAAATAAACAAAAGTTTAAAAAATACTGACATTGTCCATTGTTCTACTGAAACTGTTGACTGCCCTCCTGACACAGTCCACTACTTCCTTCCAGAAGCACTGTGAAGAACAATTGCCAAAAATTATAGAAAAAAAATGCTTACCTTGTTCACGCAAAAAAAAAGCAATGTGAAAAAAATAAAAATAAAATTGTAAAAAATAATAAAATAAATAAAACTACTCACACTGCCCAATCCCCCAAAAAAGCCTTGTGAAAAAAATTATGAAAAAAATAAATTGTAAAAAATAATAAAAAAAAAACTACTGAAACTGTCCATTGCTATACTGACACTGTTAACTGTTGACTGCCCTACTAACACCATCCACTGTCCCCTCCCAGAAACACTGTAACAAATATAAAAAAAAACATTGTAAAAAATAATAAAAAAAAAAAAAACTATAGACTCTCCCCCACAAAAAAAAAGCATTGTGAAAATAAATTATAAAAAAATACAATTGAAAAACTAAAATAAATAATTACTGACACCATCCACTGCTCTAATGACACAATCCACTGACACCCCCCTCTGAGAACTGTGAAAAAATACTTTTGATGGCTTGGCGCCATCATCACACGTTCTTTTACGTGGTAGTAATTAGTATGTGTGCCAGGGTATCCCTGGGCGCTGTGTCTGGTAGGAATTTGAGCTTGGGAATACGGTGAGCCCTGTCCACACATAATTCTATATCGCTCAGTGACGGTATAAGGGCTTTCATCAAGCGCTGTACAAAGTTAGTAAGGTCGCCACTGTGGGTTATAGACTCAGGGATACCTCTGAATTTAATGTTGTTGCGCCGTGAATGATCCTCTAGGTCGGCAAGCTTATTTTGGAGGTGCTGCAATTCAGACTCCTGATCTGTGTAGACATCTACAAGATCGTTGTGCACGGTGAACAGGTCCGCCATTTTGGACTCTAAATGCTGGATCTTGACTGCATGGATTTGGACTGTGTCATTGAGGGGCATAAACATGGCTGAGAAGTCAGAGTGTAAGGTGCTCCTCAGGGAGAGTAGCATGTTTTTCATGGTGGCTTCAGATATGGCCTGGTCAGAGACCAGAAACATCTGTATAGTGAGACCTGCTTGAGGGTGCATGCTAGAGGCCTGTTCAGTCAGGGGCAGGGATGCAGGGGAGAGGTCTTCATCACCCCTGTGCAGCTTAGTTTTGACAGGGCTGTGAGTTGTGGGAGATGAGGGTGAGGGAGGAGAGCATTCCTCTAGGTCTCCGGCATTCTCAGGGCCCCCCCTGCCTGTCCCTACATCACTGCCAGGCGGATGGGAGCCGCGCGCCATGCCGAGGTCGGCTCCATCTTGCCTACTGCGGTGCGGGCCGGCGGGGAAGCAGTCCGTGAGGCGCTGAGATGGCTTTGTCGGCTTCCTCCGTTTTGACGTCACGGCAGTGTGTGAGCGGGTTGCTGAGGGACGCAGTCTGGGCAATCAGGTCTCCCTCGTCTTGTCGCTATGAGCCGCTGTGGTAGAGAGGCTGCAGGAGCTCCTCAGTTAAGCGGCCATCACACACGCCAGCCGGACATGACCCCCTTGTTGATCTGGTTTAGAGGTACTTGGCTACAGAGAACCTGACCTCCCCTCCCAAGGACAGGCAGACTTTCCACCCTAAGACCGGATCAGCCCCAGCAGCGGGTAAGATGATGCCAAGGGGTGAGGGTGGAGAGAGTGAGCAGGCAGGAGTACTACCTAATGTCTGGCGGGAGCAGACTGGGGAGTCAAGGCCACAAGAGGCAGCTGAAAGGGTTATTTATTACATGCTGCCGACAAGAGGGACATATTGCAGCAAATTGCCCAGTAGTGGATGAACCTATACAGTGTGACTTTCTAATGGATAGACGTCAGTCGCTGTTTGCAACAGTTGCATGCACAGCCATTCGGGGGTCTGAGAAACATTTAAGCCAAATGTATAATAATGGTAGTAATGTTGTTGTATTGCTGAATTTAGGTAGTCTGGTAATGTTAGTAAAAGCTGAATTAGTTCCTACAGAGTTCTATGGGCATAAAAAGGTGGCTGTGTTTTGTGTACATGGTGACACCAGAGAGTATCCTGTGGCTACAGTGTCTTTTGTAACCCACAAAGGTAATATATCACATCAGGTGGGGTTAGTTTCTCACTTACCACATGATGCCATTGTGGAGAGGGATTTTTCACAATTTTGGGAACACTGGGATTGTCCTGACACCCCCAACATTAATCCTTTAAACCAGGAAGGTGAATAACAGAAATCCTCTGAGAGTGGTGGGGACTCTCCAGCATTCCCCTTATCGGTGTTAGCAGGGGAGACTCAAGAAGCTGGGGAAGAACCTACATCCTCAGACGAAAACATGCCATCGTTGAGTTTTCTGAACTTGAGGTTCGCAGGGAAAACTTTGCCACTGAGCAGTTAAAAGACTCCACACTGATAAGAGCCCGGGAAAATGTGGTAAAAATTGATGGCGAACTAGTGAACCTAGACCAAATCTGTGCTTACCCCTACTTCGTGGTGGAAAGGGATCTATTATATCAAGTTGCTAAAAGGCAGAAGAAACCATTGAGCAACTTGTAGTGCTCAGAACTTACAGGAAGTTGGTGTTGGAGTTGGCCCATGGGCACATTCTTGGAGGGCATTTGGGGATAGAAAAAACCAGGGAGAGAGTATTGCAGAGATTCTATTGGCCTGGGGTCATTAAGGAAATAGAAAAATATTTTTCCTCCTGCCCGGTGTGTCAGAAGTCAGCACCTATGCCACATTTTCGTAATCCGCAAATACCCCTTTCCATCATTGAGGTCCCTTTTGAGCGAATCGCAATGGATTTGGTAGGTCCGGTGATAAAGTCCGCGAGGGGTCATCACTACATTTTTGGTTATACTGGACTATGCTACCCGCTATCCGAAAGCGATCTCTCTCTGAAATACCTCTGCCAGGACGATAGCCAAAGAACTATTTCTTGTGTTTAGTCACGTGGGTGTTTGCAAGGAACTGCTTATGGACCAAGGTACACCCTTTATGTCCCAGGTGATAAAGGAGCTGTGGAAATTGTTCAAAGTGAAACAGTTGCGTACATCTGTGTATCACCCCCAGGGCCGGCCTTTGGGGTGTGCGAGCTGTGCGGGCGCCATGGGCAACAAGGGCGCCGTGCGGCCATCACAGCTCGCAGAAGATCAGGCCGCACAGCGGGAGGTAAGCGGCGACTGTGGCCTGGACAAGTGAGGTCTCTCTCCTTCAAAAAATGTAAGGGGGGTCTCTGATGTGAGGGGGGCTTTGTGTGGGGGGTCTGTGATGTAAGGGGGGGTCTGTGATGTAAGGGGGGCTCTCTGATGTGGGGGGGCTCTGATGTAAGGTGGCTTTGTGTGGGGGGTCTGTGATGTAAGGGGGGCTCTCTGATGTGGGGGGGGGCTCTGATGTAAGGGGGCTTTGTGTGGGGGGGGCTCTGATGTAAGGGGGCTTTGTGTGGGGGGTCTGTGATGTAAGGGGGTCTCTCTGATGTATGGGGGTCTCTGATGTGGGGGGTCTCTTATGTAAAGGGGGCTTTGTGTGGGGGGTCTCTGATGTAAGGGGGGCTTTTTGTGTGTGTAGGGGGTCTCTGATGTTAGGGGGGCTTTGTGTGGGGGGGGGGCTCTGTGTGGGGGGGTCTCTGATGTAAGGGGGCTTTATGTGTGGGGTCTCTGATGTGAGGGGTTCTCTGATGTGAGGGGGTCTCTGATGTGAGGGGGCTCTGTGTGGGGGGGTCTCTGATGTAAGGGGGGCTTTTTGTGTGTGTAGGGGGTCTCTGATGTTAGGGGGGCTTTGTGTGGGGGGGGGTCTCTGATGTAAGGGGGCTCTGTGTGTGGGGTCTCTGATGTGAGGGGGTCTCTGATGTGAGGGGGCTCTGTGTGGGGGGGTCTCTGATGTGAGGGGGGGCTCTGTGTGGGGGGGGGCTGTGTGGAAGGGCTCTCTGATGTAGGGGGGCTCTAAATTAAGGGGGGCTCTGTGTGGGGGGTCTCTGATGTAAGGGGGGCTAAGTTATTAGTGATCATAATAAAGAAAAGTCAAATAAAGACGGAAATATAGATGGTGGAAGTTGGATAGAGATGGAAAGGATTGAGACTGTCTAATACCCTATTTAATGTTTGCTATTAGGGAGGTACCCCAATCCTCTACGGGGTTTTCACCCTTTCAGTTCTCTATGGGAGACACCCAAGCGGGCTGTTGGACATCGCAAAGGAAACTTGGTAAAGTGAGAGTTCCCCACATAGGAGTGTGATTGAACATTTCGCACAGATGCACAGGTCATGCCCCTGGTAAAGTAACATTTGGCCCCAGCGCAGTTAGCACAGCAGAGGGTGTACAATCGCGGGGCCCAGACTCGTACATAGGGATAGGGTACAAGTGTTAATCCCTGCAGCTGAAAGCAAATTGCTGGCCAAATGGCAGGGCCCATATGAGATACTTGAAAAAGTGATTGAAGTGAACTACAGAGTTAGACAACCAGGAAGGGGAAAACCCGAACAGTTGTACCACGTTAATCTGTTAAAAGCCTGGAGGGATAGGGAATCCCTGGTTGCAGAGACTTGTTGGTCACCAGCACAGTCTGATTGCTTGGTTCCTGAGGTTGGAATAGCAGTCACCTTGTCAAAACCCCAACAACAGGAAGTTAAGGAGTTTGTGCTTCATAACAAAGTGGAAGCTATACAGAGTTGGCCGTGTGCCAACAGCAAGAAGCAAGTATGAGCATTTTTAGGAATTGCTGGCTTTTGTCAATGATTCATTCCTCATTTTGCTTCTCTGGCTGTGTCCTTCACCAACTTGATAAAAGGAAAGGAGGGCGTCATGGTTAAATGGTCCCCAGAGGCTGAAGCAGTGTTCCAGTCATTAAAAAAAAAGCCCTCTGTAGCCAGCCAGTGTTGTATTCACCCAACTTCTCCAAAGACTTTGTGGTACAAATGGATGCATCAGATGTTGGGTTAGGAGCAGTGTTGTCCCAGGTTTGGAAGGGGGAAGAGCACCCGGTCATTTACCTCAGCAAAAAATGTAAATCTCACGAGGGGAATTACGCTACTATTGAGAGTGGGCCCTAGATTCCCTTCGCTACTATCTGCTAGGTAGACATTTTGACCTGGTTACTGATCACGCTCCCTTAAAATGGATGACCCAAACCAAGGAGACCAATAGAAGGGTAAATAGGTGGTTCCTGGCTCTACAAGAATTTCACTTTACTGTAAAGCATTGCCCTGGTGGTCAAATGGGGAATGTGGATGCTTTGTCCTGAGCTCATCGTTTCCTGATTGCTTGTGTTCCAACCCCAAGGTTGAAACAAGAGGGGGGGGGGGGTGACAGCAGTTGTTCCACTAGGGGGAAGTGCTGAGTTCTCAAGCATTAGAACCTAATGAGACCAGCTGAGGTGAGTTGGATCATTAGGTTCTTTAAAAAAACTCCTAGCATGCCTAGAGTGGAGTTCCACACTGGAACCAGTTTGTTTCCTGTGGAAACTGGGGAGCTTAAGACCAACTTGTGTGGTGAGACAGCATGTGTGGCAGACCTCTTAGATAGGGAGATAGGTTCTAGGGGCAGCACAAGGCCCCGACTCTTTACCCCAGATGGACTCTAAGGTACTGTATGCACAACAACATGCATAAAAATGCTGGGACAATAGATGTGCATTGCCTTCCATTGACATTCATTGACTTGTGTTTCTATGCAGACTGAATTTCCATGTGTTTTGCAGGTTATTACATCTGACATCACTTCCTTTCTTTTGGGGTTGTGAGGAGTGAGATAGAGCGAGAGAGGAAGATTTTTTTTTCTTTTTTTTTTGGAGAGACAAACAGGATTTCCAGTATAACAGCTCTAATTATTGTGATTGCTCTTTGCTATACTGTGGAAAAAACAGCTGACACGCCCCGTAGGTCTACGTCGCTGGACGATAACAAGCCACTTTGCCACAGTACAGTCAATGTGAGCGGTCGGCAAGTGGTTAAAGTTCATGTGTGAGTAAAGGCAGGCGTCCCAATACTTCTGACAACATAATGTACATTGACTTGTGATTTCATGCAGACGGAATTTCCATGTGTTTTGCAGGTTATTACCTCTGACATCACTTCCTTTCTCATTTGGGGGTTAAGAGAAGGAGTGAAGGGCAGGGAGCGCTGACATGACCCCTCCCCCATTCTCTCTACTGTAAGCTGACTCCTCAATGGAAAGCCCCTGACCCCTCCCCCTTGACCTGCACTGCCCCCTCTGCTTTATTTGAATCCTCTGTGTAGAGAAATGCTGACACACCCCTCCCCCCTTTGCATTGAGCTGGGTCCTATGTGTAATGAAATGTTGGCATCTGCTTTGAGATTCTTTATATGTAGGAATGTTGGCACACCCCTCCCCCACTCCCTCTCCTGTCAGCTGATTCCTATATGTAGAGGGGAAATGCTTTCTTTCATCCCCTCCCCCACTCTCATTGCTTCAAGCTGAGTTCACTGTACAGAGGAGAAGTGCTGACCTCACCCCTCCCCCAATATCTCTGCTGTGAGCTGAAACTTTGATGTAGAAAACCTCTGATACGCCCCTCCCCCGCACCTCCCTCTCTCCTGTCAGTGAATTCCTCTATGTAAAAGGGAAATTCTTTCTTTCTTACCCCTCCCCGCCATACCACTGCTTAGATGTTATTGACCTGACCCCTCCCCCATTATCTGAGTCTTCTGTGTAGAGAAGTTCTGACATGCTCCTCCCCCACTTCCTCTCCTGTCAGCTGTCATATGTAGAGGGGAAATGTTTTCTTTCCTACCCCTCCCCCACTCCCATTGCTTCAAGCAAATGAGTCTACTCTTTAGAGGAGAAGTACTGACCTGACCCCTCCCCCATTATCTCTGCTCTGAAATAAATATATCTGACACGCCCCTCCCCCTGCCCCTCCCCCTGCCCCTCCCCCTTTGCATTGAGCTGAGTCCTATGTGTAGAGAAATGTTTGCACTCCCCTCCCCCACTCCTCTCCTGTCAGCTGATTCCTGTATGTAGAGGGGAAATGTTTTCTTTCATCCCCTCCCCCACTCCCATTGCTTCAAGACCTGTGATCCTATATAGAAGAATCACAGGGGCTCTGTGATCATTTCAGAGAGAAGAAAGGTCAGCTGTGTTTGCAACAGCTAATCGTCCTTCTCTCTCATCGGTGAGCGATCGCGGGGAGGCGGAGGAAATCGGAGCCCCCGCTACCTAGCAGCAGGCGCTCGACGTAGGGCTACATCGGTTCGCGCAGGAGGGGCTGCTTGCTGTAGTATATCTATGGTGGGCGGTCCATAACAGGTTAAAGAAGAAGTGTTGAACTGACCCCTCCCCCATTCTCTCTGCTGTGAGTCCTCTGTGTAGAGAAATGTTGGCACACCCATCCCCCACCCCCCTCCTGTCAGCTGATTTCTATATGTAGAAGGGAAATACTTTCTTTCATCCCCTCCCCCATTCTCATTGCTTCCAGCTGACTCCACTGTATAACTGTTTGCTAGAGTTCTGTGTAGATCAGCCTCTCTCTAACTCTTTACCCCATAGGGGCACTAAGGGCCTGATTGTACATCAATATACATAAAATCACCGTATGTATATTACTTGTACTCTTTCTTACCCTTAATAAAAACAAATTTGAAAAAAAAAATGCTGCAATAATGGATGTGCATTGCCTTCCAATGACACACATTATATTACCAAAAGTATTGGGACGCCTGCCTCTACACACACATGAACTTTAATGGCATCCCAGTCTTGGTCTGTAGGGTTCAATATTGAGTTGCCCCCCCCCCCCCTTTTGCAGCTATAACAGCTTCAACTCTTCTGGGAAGGCTGTCCACAAGGTTTAGGAGTGTCTATGGGAATGTTTGACCATTCTTCCAGAAGTGCGTTTATAAGGTCAGGCACTGATGTTGGAGAGAAGGCCTGGCTTGCAATCTCTGTTCTAATTCATCTCAAAGGTGTTCTATCAGATTGAGGCCAGTCAAGTTCCTTCACCCCAAACTCCCTCATCCATGTCTTTATGGACCTTGCTTTGTGTACTGGTCTAAATCATTTGGTGGAGGGGGATTATAGTGTGGGGATGTTTTTCAGGGGTTGGGATTGGCCCCTTAGTTCCAGTGAAGGGAACTCTTAAGGCATCAGCATACCAAGACATTTTGGACAATTTCATGCTGCCAACTTTGTGGGGACAGTTTGGGGATGACCCCTTCCTGTTCCAACATGACTGCGCACCAGTACACAAAGCAAGGTCTATAGACACGGATGAGAGAGTTTGGGGAGGAGGGACCTGACTGGCCTGCACTGAGTCCTGACCTCAACCCGATAGAAAACCTTTGGGATGAATTAGTGTACAGCCTGCAAGCCAGGCCTTCTCTCCAACATCAGTCACTGACCTCACAAATGCGGAACTGGAAGAATGGCTAAACATTCCCATAGACACACTTCTAAACCTTGCAGAAGGCCTTCCCTGAAGAGTTGAAGCTGTTATAGCTGCAAAGGGTGGGCCAACTCAATATTAACCACTTAATCCCCGGAAGATTTTACCCCCTTCCTGACCAGGCCCTATTTTGCGATTCGGCACTGCATGAATATAACAGACAATTGCGCGGTCGTGCTACGCTGTACCCAAATGAAATTGATGTCCTTTTTTTTCCCCACAAACAGAGCTTTCTTTTGGAGGTATTTGATCACCTGTGCGATTTTTACTTTTTGTGCTATAAACAAAAAAAGAGCGTAAATTTTGAAAAAATAACAACATTTTTCACATTTTTTATATGAAATTCCCCCCCAAAAAAATGTAAAAATCAAATTTTTTTAACATTTTAGGCCAATTTGTTTTCTGCTACATATGTTTGGTTAGAAAAATCGCAATAAGCTTATTTTGATTGGTTTGCGCAAAAGTTATTGCGTTTACTAACTACGGGAAAGATTTATGTAATATTTATTGTTTTTTTTTTAACGAGTAATGGCGGCGATCTGCAATTTTTTTTTTTTTTGCGGGACTGCGACATTGCGGCGGACAGATCGGACCCTTGACTGACATTTTTGACACTTTTGGGGGTACCAGTGACATTACTACAGTAATCAGTGCTATATATATGCACTGTTACTGTAAAAATGACACTGGCAGGGAAGGGGTTAACTTAGTGATCAAGGGGTTAAGTGTATCCCTAGGGGCGTGCTTCTTACTGTAAAGGGGCGTGGCTTTTGATGTAACCACAGAGACATACAATCCTACATAGCAGGATCGTATGATCTCTGCAGCTAGATCAGGGAGAATGACAGGCGGCTTTGTTTACATGTCCCTGGAATAAACACGGCTCCACAGCACCTGAAGAAAGAGCGCGCAGGGCCGTACGTGACCCGGCGTATGCTCAGAAACGCGTCGTGCACACCGTGCATATTCCACAAACCATACATTCCCTGGTGACGGGGCCGCGTTCCAGCTTCCACCGCACATCGCAGCCGCTGCCTTAGACGCTGACCGCCGACTGCTGGAGGAGGTAGCCAGCTTCCTTTTCTCCTCTGATCAGCGATCAAGCTTCTGAACTGCTGCACACGAGTGGATGGCACCTCCCAGAGGAATTCCTGATGTCCAGGACTTGACACAGCTCGATGACTTTGGTTTCTAGTTACATAGTTACATAGTTAGTGAGGTTGAAAAAAGACATCAGTCCATCCAGTTCAACCTATGATGTGTGTGTGTTTGCTTTTAACCATACATTGTATACTCCTGTATGTTGTGGTCTCCAAGGTGCCCATCTAATAGTTTTTTGAAACTATCAATGCTCCCAGCTGATACAACTGCTTGTGGAAGAGAATTCCACATCCTTACCGCTCTTACAGTGAAGAACCCCTTACTCATTTTAAGGTTAAACCGCCTTTCCTCTAGTTTTAGTGAGTGGCCACGTGTCTTATTGTATCTCCTCTCTCTCAATAGTTTGTTCCTTATGCTAGGGTTGCCAGTACAGTATTCGTACATTGATATCATATCGCCCCTCAATCGTCTCTTCTCCAGAGAGAATAAGTTCAGTGCTTGTAGTCTTTCCTCATAGCTGATGTCCTCCATTCCCCTAATTATTTTTGTTGCCCTTCTCTGGACTCTCTCCAGTTCCAGCACATCCTTCCTGAGGACCGGTGCCCAGAACTGGACAGCATACTCCAGATGTGGCCGGACCAGAGTCTTGTAGAGCGGGAGAATAATCTCTTTATTTCTGGAGTGAATCCCCTTTTTTATACAACCCAGTATTCTGTTGGCTTTGCTTGCAGCGGCTTGGCATTGCATGCCACTGCCAAGCCTGTTGTCTACCAGTACCCCCAAGTCCTTTTCCATCCTAGACTCACCCAGAGGTTCCCCCCCTAGTGAGTAGCTTGCTTTCTGGTTTCTGGCCCCCAAGTGCATGATCTGGGTAGATCAGAGCTCCCGTGCTGGACTACAAAAAACACCCCTAACTCCCCAATACCCACACCCACTTAGACTATATACAAAACACACTACTCGTCTTGGAGTAAAAATGGCCGACATGGCCTTTTATTAAATAACAAATATAAAATTATGAAATAACAATATAACAATAATAATAATAACAATAACCCAGATCTATGTTTGTGGTCCTTGACGGTACCATGTAAAAACCAACTTCTGTGTCTGGGTCACCATTTGGCTTGGTCACTTCCCCAGCCGCTAAGCACCGCCTCGGGGACTAACACAGCCGACCCAGACACCCCACCTGTACAATTTAGAGGACGCCATACCTCGGATGGGTCCCCACCATTTTTCCCAAAAACCAGTTTGCTGAACCCCTGTCAAGGACCCCAAACCGCCAACTTCAGCAGCAAAAATATAACACACCCCAAAAAGCAACAACCCCACTGACAAACCAAAAAAGGGGCGGGAGGGAGGGACTTTTCTTCCACGCTTTCTCCTTCAGGATTGACCTGACCCCTCCTACCCTGGACCTATATTTCAACCTCGTCAAAAGGGAGAGAAAAAAGTGTCAGCACAGGATGACACTGTGGACACTTAAAAAAGCATGTGCCACGTCCTAAACAAAATATGCATGGGAAGAATATAGACAAATGGACTTTATTGGCACTAACACTCGGACACTAATGTCATAAGTGTCGGTCTGGAGCTTTCGTGGGAGGTCACGGCCGTCCAGCCGGCATCATATTTCTTATCTTTTGATATCTTCAGGTTAGTACTCTGCACCCTGAATGGCATGGCGCCAATATCTGCTTCTCTAAAATAATATCCTTATACCCTCTCTATATTGTCTATTGGATTCACAGGAGACTGTGTCTAACCAATTAGTAGAGGCTGCCTGCCCGACAGCAAAAGTTTTTTGCTACAGACTATTTTTTGGACATCTCCCGGATGGTTTGACCCACCATACTAAGGTATATACTATGCATATTTATCTGCATGATGCTAATAGAGGCTTAGTATTATTATTAAGCGTTCTGTAATGGCGAAATTTTCTTTCAAACTACATCCTTATACCCCATATTATGTTTATTTGGGTCTATAGGATGTTCGGTATCATCATCTAGTAGAAGCCGTCTGCCCCCTAGCAAGCCTTTTTTCACAGGCTTTTTGGTTTTTTCCGGATGGTTTGAGCCATTACTATATACATCAAGGTTGGTTCCCGTTCACATTTTTATCTGGGTGCTTTCTCTATCTGTTTCCTATCAATTCTAATATCCCCTGTCTCTGCTTACAGGGAATACAGAATTACCCTCCTGGCATTCAGTTTTCTAATGTCTATTTGTACTACGACAGTCAGCTACACTTTCCGTGACCTCACCTCTATTAATACCATTATTTTCTAAGTATTAATGGGTAAGAGATCTAATATTGAAACTTTCATTAACATATATTTATTGTATGATACTCTTTCTATTTTTGCTCATTATATGTATATATATTTTCTCTTATTAGATTAAGGATTGTTATCCTAAATATCCCCCCACCTCCTATCCTGACACACCCCCTTCTCTTCCCTGGGGTGTGTCTTCTGGCACGTAATTTTGGATCTTCGCCCTCGTGTCTGCTCCATGACCATAGGCATCGGCATCCTTGCAATAGAGAACAGTGTTTTTATACACTGTGCTATTAACATTGCTACTCTGGTAAGATAACAATAAAAACGTGGCTAAACTGAATCAGATGGGTTATGCTATTGATAATATTGATGTGATATTGATATTTTTTATGTTCTGTTCTCCTTCCATGGGTCCCAGGAAGGTACACACACATGTACATTTATGTATATCCTGATATGTATAAATCCTAAATGCTTCTTTTTTATATATTTTTGTAGAACTGTTTCAGCCCCTATTTAAACTCCCGAAGAAGCGCCAACAGCGCGAAACATGTAGAGTTTGTCCGTGACTGGAATACAGTATTCAATACCGAGCCCCTTCATCCTCACCGCCGATGGATTCGCTTAAAGAGCTTTAATTCTTTACATTAGAAATAGCCAGAGGGCCATTCTAGCATCTTTAATCTATACAAGCTAAAGTATGGTAATCCTTGCCCACAAGGCGGTGATAGAGGTTTCGGCAATTTGGAATATATGTGCCTTTTGAATTGTATGTTTTATATTTGATTTTTGTTCATGTCTCTTTGTTTTACACTTGTGGTGACACATACACTATATATACATGTTTTTTAATTACTTCAAAATAAAATATTCTTTTTTACTATATTTCAACCTCTCCACCCCCTGCCTGGACAACTGACCAATAAGGTAAGTGCCCCCCTGTTAGCCCACCTACTTTTGTCCCCCACTTGACCTTTACTGCACGCTTCCCTTTCTCACCCATTCATGTATGCCCTATGCTTAGTCCTTTCTCTCCTGTCGCCGGGCATGTCTTGATCTGGGTAGATCAGAGCTCCCGTGCTGGACTACAAAAAACACCCCTAACTCCCCAATACCCACACCCACTTAGACTATATACAAAACACACTACTCGTCTTGGAGTAAAAATGGCCGACATGGCCTTTTATTAAATAACAAATAGAAAATTATGAAATAACAATATAACAATAATAATAATAACAATAACCCAGATCTATGTTTGTGGTCCTTGACAGTACCATGTAAAAACCAACTTCTGTGTCTGGGTCACCATTTGGCTTGGTCACTTCCCCAGCCGCTAAGCACCGCCTCGGGGACTAACACAGCCGACCCAGACACCCCACCTGTACAATTTAGAGGACGCCATACCTCGGATGGGTCCCCACCATTTTTCCCAAAAACCAGTTTGCTGAACCCCTGTCAAGGACCCCAAACCGCCAGAGTGCCACAAGTGTGACCCCTTACACTTGTGCCCCCCTCCACACCCTCAAGGCCCGGTGGATCCCGTCCTCCAAACCCAAAAACCACAGGTCAGTGCCAATAGCATTGAGATGGACCCCATCCCCACGAAGGAACTGCCACGTATCGCTCTCCAGCTCCAAATGCCGCACCACCAGGCCACCATTCCTGCTGACGAATCTCCCCACCTCCTTGTTCACTTTAATCCGGGCCTTATTAAGTTTGTCGACTAAACGAGCCGACCGCCACGAAGTGCGGGCCACAATGTCGGACCACACCACCAGCATATCAGGGAAGGAAGTGCGAAGCCTCAAAAAGTCGAACATCACATCCCGAATGAGCTCACGCATAGAGCGGAGACCCAAATCATTCCCGCCCACATGCAAAACAAGGATATCCGGGGCCCTGTCCAACCTGGCAAAGCGGGAGACTTCCGGCACGACCCTGCTCCACAGCATGCCAGGCACACCTATCCACCTAACCCTGCCATCCTCCCGGGGAACTCCCAACTGTCTACCATTAGGCCTGACCTCCACCCGCCTGGCCCCCCAGAAGACATACGAATGGCCGAGGATCCAAATCAGACACTGCCGGACACCTGCAAAAGAAACAAAGACAGTGCACCCTACACCCAAAGCACACACACCACACAACCAAACAAACACGAAAAATACGCAGAAAACATACACAAACAGGCCCATATAACCCCTCTGCAGAGGCTACTGCACCAGGTGGGGCCTGACGTAGGACCGGAACCTATGTGACTCCCACCGCCCAATGCGCCTAACCACGTCCTCTCCCAAACCCCAACGGGCCGCCTCCGTGGCCGCCCCGATGCGAAAAGAATGGGACGCATAAGCCGCCGGGTCGAAGCCCCCGGCCAGCAAACACTTCCTAAACACCGCCACAAATTGAAACCTGGACAGGCAAGAACCGTCCAAGTGAACCAACAAGGCACCACCAACCGCAGGCCGAACCTGAAGATAACGCTCCAGAGCCCCCACCGGGCAAACATCAGCTCCGTTGCCCCGAAACAGCTCCACCCACTTACCTCTGCCCACCTGGTCCGTTTTGGACCTTCGGAGACGAATCCGAACTGAGGACGCCGTGCGCACGATGTCCTCCAGCAGAAGCCCCCCAGCCACCCTTGTCTATGGACTAACCAGTTCACCAATCTGGAAGGCCCCAAAGAAAGCCAACAGGAAGGCTGCCCTGAACAGCAAGCCCTCATAGGATGACGAACAGATAGAGCCCAGTTTTCCCAAAATGACACCCAACACTGAAAAAGACACCGGACGCCGGGAATCGCGGCCCCGGTTTCACTTCCGGTACCCCTTCAATGCCTGCCGCACGTGAAAAGCCTTGGTGAAATCCACCCCCCCTGTCAACTTGAACCAAAAGGCCATGCCTGCCAGTTTTTTATCCATACACACAAAGTAAAGCACCAGAGCGGACACATCCACCCCCAAATCTGTCCCCCCTACCTCCTCCAAAAAGGAACACCATTCCGCCCACGCCCTGACATACGCCTCCCAAGTCGCAGGGGACAGTGACCGCCGAATCAAAATCGCAGCTCCTCCAAGGGGACCGTCCACAAATCCCGCGGACAGGGAATCCCATGCTGCTCCGCTGCCGGCGCCAACACGCGAAACTCGGTCCACTGGAAACGAGACAAAGCATCGGCCACCTTGTTAGAAACCCCCGGAATATGCACAGCATAAATAAAAACATTGAAACGCAGACACAACAGGACCAGATGGCGCAACAGGCTAACTACCGGGGGGGAAGACACCGAGATGTTATTGATCGCCTCCACCACCCCCATGTTGTCGCAATGAAAACGCACCTTCTTGTTGCCAAAGCCCGCCCCCCAAAGAGCCACCGAAACCACAATCGGAAATAACTCCAACAACACCAAGTTACGCAGGAAACCCCGCCGACCTCCAGGATTCCGGCCAAGGTTCCGCGCTCCACTGTCCTTGAAAGAATGCCCCATACCCCGCAGAACCAGCCGCGTCCGTAAATAGAGCTAAGTCCCCGTTGCTAAACGGACCGTCCATCCACAGCGAGCAGCCATTGTAAGACTCCAGAAACATATCCCAAATCCTCAGGTCCGCCCGAAGCCCCCTGGTAAGCCTCACCGAATGCCCAGGGGCCCGGACCCCCGACGTGGCCGCAGCCAAACGGCGACAAAAAATTCGCCCCCTGGGGAATTATCCTGCACGCGAAGTTCAACTTACCTAGTAAGGACTGTAACTCCCGCAGCGTGATCCTGCGACGACCGCTCGCCGTCCTAACCTCCTCCCTCAAACGCACCAACTTGTCCAACGGCAACCTGCATTCCATGGCCAGAGAGTCAATCGTGATGCCCAAGAAAACCAATTCCGTCACAGGGCCCTCCGTCTTGTCCGAAGCCAAAGGAACCCCAAAACGGGCAGCGATGTGTTGCAGCGTCCCCAAGAGGACCGCACAGGTCCTCGAGCCCGAGGGCCCTATGCATAAAAAGTCATCCAAATAATGGATGATGGAGCTAACCCCCGACACATCCCGAACCACCCACTCCAGAAAGGAAGAAAAGGTTTCAAAGAAGGCACACGAAATGGAACAGCCCATCGGCAAGCAGCGATCCACAAAATAAGACCCTTGCCAGCGGCACCCCAACAAGTGCATACTATCGGGGTGAACTGGCAGTAAGCGAAAGGCCGCTTCCACGTCGGCCTTGGCCAACAGGGCCCCCTTACCATATTTTCGAACCCAAGAAATGGCTGCATCAAACGACGTATAGGTAACCGCACACGCCCGCGGGTCAATACCATCGTTGACGGAGCCACCCCGCGGATACGACAGATGGTGAATCAGGCGAAACTTGCCCGGATCCTTCTTGGGGACCACCCCCAACGGCGAAACCACCAGCCCCGGCAACGGAGGTGAAGCAAAAGGCCCACTCATCCTGCCCAACGCCACTTCCTTAGCCAGCTTCTCCGCCACCACCTCCGGGTAAAGCCGGGCAGAACGCAAGTTGCCCGCCAAGGGCGGAATCCCCTCCAGAGAACACGGAATGCGAAAACCCTCCCGAAAACCCACTTCAAGACGGCCAGCCGCCTCCCGATCGGGGTACCTATTTAAGAACGGAACCATCCTTGCCACCCTCACCGGAGTCATCCCTCTTGCCAGGGACCTCCCCACCACGCCCTTTTCCCCGTTTGAAGCAACGGGACAGGGGGTGACTGCCGCCACATCCCGAACACTCATGCTTAAAACGACAGGAGCTCCCAAACTTGCACGTGCCCTCGTTGAACTGCCAACACACCCCTTTCTTCTTATCGGCCGATGAACCCGAGGTCGAGGTGCCGCCGGCCCCCCCTGGAAAACACTGACCCCCCCGCCCGGGCAGACGTCATCAACTTCATCCACAGGCTGATATCCTTATGATCCCACCGGATGGAGGGCCGGACCGCCTTCCGCTGCCGAAACTGTTCATCATAACACAACCAGGCCACCCCCCCGTACACACGGTGGGCTTCCCCAATCGCATCCAGGTAACAAAACAACGCCGAGCAATTCTCGGGCGCCTTTTCTCCTATATCGCTCGCCAAAATCGCAAAAGCCTGCAACCAATTGGCAAACGTACGGGGGATCAGCCGATACCGCCGCTTCTCTTCCTCCTCCTTTTTGCTCTCGTCCGGCTTAACCCTATCCAGGTTAAACTTCTCCAACGGGAGCAGGGAAAAAATTTCTACATAGTCACCTTTCCATATCTTGTCGCGAACTTCGGGCTTAAGGTGAGCCCCCAACGGTCCCTCGAAGCAGACGTACACCTCGCACTTCGCTGCGTCCGCCAACCTTACCTTGTCACAGTCCTTGTTCCCGTCCCCCGGACTTGTCCACCGCAGCCGCAACCGGAGCCAGCGACGCCTCCTCCGTCTGCGTGCCCGCCACCGTCACTCCTGCCTGGTCTCCCACCACCGCCGACCCCTGAACCGGGCGGGAGCCCCCCACCACTGCCCCGAGTCCCGGCGGGGCCCAAGCCGCCACCGAGGGAGGGGCCGCCAAAGCACTGGCCTCCAGCCGCTGCACCAAGTCCCGCAGGCTCCCTAACACCTCCAAACCCACCCGGGCGGACACATCTCCCCCAATACCCCGGACCATACCCCCACCCCCCCGGGCCAGACAACACATCAGACGCCACAGCAGAAGACAGTACAGACATAGAGCACTCACCAGGTTGCCCAGGGCTGGACGCCCCCCCAGCCGCCACTCCGGCATCCCCCGCTGCGACAGGAACAGCATCTGCGACTTCGCCGTCCTCCGAGCTGCTGACCTCCCCTTCCGATCGGACGACCTCTGGACTGTGGACCGGAACCTCTGCCGACGCCGTCTTCCCCCTCCTCTGGACGGATCTCCTCTTCACCGACAGCCTGGAGCTCGATCCTGTAGAAGCAGGCTGCTGCAGACGTGGTCCCTTTAAGCCGAAGCCGCGCCTCCCGATGACGTCATCAGCGCGCGCCCCGCTCTCCTCCACATCCTCCGCTCTCCCAGGCCTAGGAGCAGGCCTGGAGGTCCTCTCAGTCGGCTGCAGGGCACCCGATCGGCTCCCCCCGCTCACTCGGCGACCATCACGATCTGGGATGGGGCCCCCGGCCGCCCCAGGCAGCAGGCCGGCACCCGCAGCACTAGCTCTCCCCCGCCGAGCGGATGCCCCGACCGGAACATCGCCAGGGACACCCGCCAATCCATCCGGCCGAACGATGATGGAGGAAGGGACCCGGGCCGCAGCAATGTGAGTGTCCCTCCCCCGTGGGCTCCGTCCATGAAGGGGATTCCTCCCAGCTTCCCCACCCGCCGAAGCAGGTGCACGCTTCGCAGGGGGGGCTGAAGGGTCCCTATTGGGGCTCCCATGGCGACGCTGAGCCCTGGGGGCCCGATCCGGGCTGAATCGCTCCGGAGGCCTAGACCTCCTAGCACGTGTGGAGGAAGGCCTCAATTGCGAGTGGCCTTCCCCGGCCCCCTGCAAGGTGCTGGCCACCTGTCCCTGCACCCAGTCTGAGCCATGCACCTCAGCCAACTCCCGGAGACGGGACAGCAGGCCATCCAATTCACTCATCTCCCCTCTATTGCAGATCAAAGAAGAGACGCAGCAGCCGGACACACAGACTTTTCTTCCACGCTTTCTCCTTCAGGATTGACCTGACCCCTCCTACCCTGGACCTATATTTCAACCTCTCCACCCCCTGCCTGGACAACTGACCAATAAGGTAAGTGCCCCCCTGTTAGCCCACCTACTTTTGTCCCCCACTTGACCTTTACTGCACGCTTCCCTTTCTCACCCATTCATGTATGCCCTATGCCTAGTCCTTTCTCTCCTGTCGCCGGGCATGTCTTTACTTTACATTTTTCAACATTAAACCTCATCTGCCATGTAGTTGCCCACCCCGTTATTTTTGTTCAGGTCCGCTTGTAAGGTTTCCACATCCTTCATAGAAGATATTGGCATGCTTAGTTTAGTATCATCCGCAAATACTGAGATTGTACTAGATATCCCCTCCTCTAGATCATTTATGAATAAATTAAACAGGATTGGTCCCAGAACAGAACCCTGGGGGACCCCACTTTCCACATCTGCCCAATCCGAGTACTCCCCATTAATCACCACCCTCTGGACTCTCCCCTGGAGCCAGTTCTCTGTCCAGGTACTCACCTTATGGTCTATACCTACATTCCTTAGTTTGTACAGTAAGCGTTTGTGGGGAACGGTGTCAAAGGCCTTTGCAAAGTCCAGATACACCACATCCACAGGCTTCCCTTTATCTAGGTGGCAGCTCACTTCATCATAGAAGGTTAATAGATTGGTTTGGCAAGAACGTTTTTTCATGAATCCATGCTGATTACTACTAATAATACAGTTTTCATTACTAAAGTCTTGTATGTGGTCCCTTAATAACCCCTCCAAAATCTTGCAGACTACAGATGTTAGGCTGACCGGCCTATAGTTACCCGGGATACATCTCGGCCCCTTTTTAAATATTGGTACCACGTTGGCTTTTTTCCAATCAGCTGGCACCATACCCGTCTGTAAACTATCCTTAAAGATCAAGAATAATGGTCTGGCAATCACCTGGCTGAGCTCTTTCAGAACCCTCGGGTGCAAGCCATCCGGTCCCGGTGATTTATTTATGTTAAGTTTCTCTAGTTTAGTTTTAAGTCTATCTTCTGTTAGCCCTGGTGGTATTTCCTGAGGTGTGTTGTTTAGTTCGGCCTTACAAGCTAGGTTTGTGTAGCCCCCCGATTCTTTTGTGAAGACTGAAGAGAAGAAATTATTTAACACTTCCTCCTTTTCTCTGTCCTCAGTGGCCATATTTCCTTTGTCATCTTTTATGGGGCCAATGTGTTCTGGCCTCGCTTTCTTACTGTTTATATACTTAAAAAACTTCTTGGGGTTCTTTTTAGTCTCCTCCGCTATATGTCTCTCGTGTTCTATTTTAGCTGCCCTGATTTCATCTTTACATTTCTTATTACACACTTTGTAATGCTTAAATGCTGCCAATGACCCCTCAGCCTTGTATTTTTTGAAGGCCTTTTCTTTAGCACTAATATGCATTTTTATGTTGGAGGTTAGCCACCCAGGGTTTAGCTTTGCTCTTTTAAATTTATTTCCCTTTGGAATGCACTGGCCAATCCCCTTGTTAAGTATGCTCTTGAAGCACTCCCATTTTTCCTCCGTGTTCTTTGTTCCCAGGGTTCTATCCCAATTGATATTTTCTAGCAGCGAGCG
This sequence comes from Pelophylax lessonae, assembly GCF_965119305.1. Lineage (NCBI taxonomy): Eukaryota > Metazoa > Chordata > Amphibia > Anura > Ranidae > Pelophylax > Pelophylax lessonae. The sequence goes on from NC_138778.1 coordinate 105,657,231, forward strand.
CAGTTTTGGGAAATTGGCTCTTTTGAAATTCAGCGTCTTAATATTACCCTTGTGCTTCCTATTACTGTAATTAATACTGAAACTTCTTGACCTATGGTCACTGTTTCCTAAGTTCTCCTGTATTTCTATATCCGTGAGCAGGTCTGTATTGTTAGTAATCAGTAGGTCAAGTACCGCATTGTTTCTTGTCGGTGCATTCACCATCTGACCCATGAAATTGTCCTGCAAAACATTTAGGAACTGCCGAGCCTTGGCTGAGTGTGCAGTTCCATCTGCCCAGTCTATATCAGGATAATTAAAGTCCCCCATTATAATGACATTTCCCATCCTTGCTGCCAATCCTATCTGTAAAATGAGGTCCACCTCCCCCTCCTCCCTCTGGTGGGGGGGCCTATAGCATACGCCCAATATTACCTTCCCCACCGTGCCTTCCCTTTGAAGCTCTACCCATAGGGATTCTGCCTCGTCCTTAGCTCCATTATTAATATCATCCCTCATATTTACCTGTATACTGTTCTTAATATACAAACATACCCCTCCCCCTTTTTTACCTTCTCTATCTCTGCGATAAAGGGAATACCCCTGAATGGTTGCCATCCAGTCATGAGAGCTGTCAAACCAAGTCTCAGTTATCCCCACAAAATCTAAGTCCTCCTCAAACATCAGCAGCTCTCCCATCTTGTTGGCCAGGCTTCTGGCATTGGTATACAAACCTCGTAATTTTGACTGGTTACAACTATCATCATTTGATGTTTTTAGGCTGCTCTTGTGATTTTTCCCCATACCCACCCTGGGTATAGGAGCTCCAAACACCCTACCGCTAATGCCCCCATTTCTGCCCTCTGAATCTTGCTTTCCACTGGCTAATTCTACATCTGTACCCTCCCCCCCATTCTCTAGTTTAAAAGCCCCTCTAACTTTGTGGCCATTCTCGCACCCAGTACGGCTGCACCCACCCCATTTAGGTGCAATCCGTCCCTACCATAGAGCCGGTGGCCGACTGAGAAGTCGGCCCAGTTCTCCAGGAACCCGAAACCCTCCTTACTACACTAGCTCCTCAGCCACTTGTTAACTTCCCTAATCTCCCGCTGCCTCTCTGGTGCGGCTCGAGGTACAGGTAGTATTTCGGAAAATACTACCTTGCAGGTCCTTCTCCTCAACTTAGCGCCTAAGTCCCTGAAATCGTTTAGGACTCTCCATCTTCCTCTGCCTATGTCATTGGTACCCACGTGTACCATGACAGCTGGGTCTTCCCCAGCCCCACCCAAATAATCTGTCCACCCGATCCACAATGTGCCGAACCCGAGCGCCCGGCAAACAACAGACTGTTCGGCACACACGGTCTTTGTCACAGATTACACTGTCTGTCCTTCTAATAATTGAGTCTCCTACCACCAGCACCTGTCTTTCCTTTCCCTTTCTCCCGGCCTCACTGGAGGAGTTCTTCCCCTGGCAGCTAGGGGCATCGCTTTGCTCCAGCAATGCTGGTCCCTGACTGGTTTCCCCAACATCACACAACGGGGCGTATCTATTGGGGTGCTCCAGCCCAGGATCAGCCTCCTTGCCTTGTTCCCTTCTACCCCTCCTAACTGTCACCCCTCTACTCTGCTCTGATGCCTGCACATCCGATACTCCGCCCACCTCTGTGCAGACCCCTGCCTGCACCTGACTGGTACGATCCTGGCTCTCCTCCGGTATGGACATTCGTCTCAGTGTTGCCAGCTGCTTCCCTAGATTCAGGACCTGAGCTTCCAGGGAAGCAACGTGCTTACATTTTGCGCATTTGTATTCGCCCTCGATCGCATGACCGAGGAACGCATACATATCACAAGATGTACACCGAGTCGCATCTCCACACCCGCCGGGCATTGTACCTACTAATCTAATCTAATGGGGATTCAGTGATTTAAGTCTATCCTATGTGGCTATTTCCTGGCTTCCTAACTCTACCTTCTCACCCTCTGGTACTCCGCTTCACTCACTTGACACTCAGTTGCACAACACTCACAATCTCACAGCCCGGTCAGTCGCACAACACTCCCAGTCTCACAGCCCGGTTCAGTCGCACCACACTCACAGTCTCACAGCCCAATTCAGTCGCACCACACTCAGTCGCACAGCCCGGTCAGTCGCACAACACTCTGTCGCACAGCCCGGTCAGTCGCACAACACTCTGCTGCCCAACACTGTCAGTCGCACAACACTCTGCTGCCCAACACTGTCAGTCGCACAACACTCTGCTGCCCAACACTGTCAGTCGCACAACACTCTGCTGCCCAACACTGTCAGTCGCACAACACTCTGCTTAGTGAGTTTATATTACCTATGCCTTGTTATTAATAAAGACTGTCTGCACTTAGAGCGCTCTCTCTCTTTTTCTTTTGTTTACATTAGCCACCTGCCTTTCTCCCTATCCACTGGGAGATCGCGAGTGACCGGCGGACATCGGGTCCGCCGGTCACACGTGCGGACATGTCAGGGAACGAGCAGGGGCGCACCTCCGGTGGCGCGCACTCGCCCCCTAGAGGCTCACAGGTTAGCGACATAGTCCTACGTCACTTTGCCTGTACGGGGCTGACCGCCGCCGCAAATAGTCGTGCGGCGGTCGGCAAGTGGTTAAACCCGATGAACTAAGACTGGGATGCCATTAAAGTTCATGTGTGAGTAAAGGCAGGCGTCCCAATACTTCTGACAACATAATGTACACTGACTTGTGATTTCATGCAGACGGAATTTCCATGTGTTTTGCAGGTTATTACCTCTGACATCACTTCCTTTCTCTTTTGGGGGTTGTGAGAAGGAGTGAGATAGAGAGAGAGGAAGACATTTTTATTTTGGGGAGGGATTGGCAAACAGGATGTCTAGTATAACCGCTCTAATTGTGATTGGTCTAGCTAGACTGAGCAGAAAACAGCTGACATGCCCCTCCCCCTGCAGTGTTCCCTCTGCTGTGAGCTGACTCCTCTCTATAGAGAAATGTTGGCACACCCCTCCCCCACCCCTCTGCTGTCATCTGATTCCTATATGTAGAGGGAAATTGCTTTCTTTCATTCCCCTCCACCACTCCCATTGCATCAAACTGACTCCACTGTTTAGAGAAGTGCTGAGCTGACCCCTCCCCCATTATCTCTGCTGTAATGTGAACCCATAATGTAAAATATGGTGACACGCCCCTTCCCTGCACCTCCCCCTCTGCTCTGAGCTGAGTCCTCTGTATAGGGGCTGGTGCAAGGATTTCTGACATCCTAGGTGAAACCTAACTTTGCTGCCTCCCCATTGGCTCCGCCCCTGACTCAACCCCATACATTTAGTATTACTCCACCTGTGTCAGAAGGTGGCGCTATACAGGAAGCAACGGCTCTGCCTCTTCTACTGCCGGTCTGTGTGTTATCCGATTACTGTCAGGATCGCTATGTACGGGGTGTAAGGATTGCTATGTACAAGGTGTAAGGATCGCTATGTACAGGGTGTAAGAATCGCTATGTACAGGGTGTAAGGATCGCTATGTACAGGGTGTAAGGATCGCTATGTACAGGGTGTAAGAATCGCTATGTACAAGGTGTAAGGATCGCTATATACGGGGTGTAAGGATCGCTATGTACGGGGTGTAAGGATCGCTATGTACAGGGTGTAAGGATCCCTATGTACAGGGTGTAAGGATCGCTATGTACAGGGTGTAAGGATCGCTATGTACAGGGTGTAAGGATTGCCATGTACGGGGTGTAAGGATCGCCATGTACAGGGTGTAAGGATCGCTATGTACAGGGTGTAAGGATCGATATATACGGGGTGTAAGGATCGCTATGTACAGGGTGTAAGGATCGCTATGTACAGGGTGTAAGGATCCCTATGTACAGGGTGTAAGGATCGCTATGTACAGGGTGTAAGGATCGCTATGTACAGGGTGTAAGGATCCCTATGTACAGGGTGTAAGGATCGCTATGTACAGGGTGTAAGGATCGCTATATACGGGGTGTAAGGATCGCTATGTACAGGGTGTAAGGATCGCTATGTACAGGGTGTAAGGATCGCTATGTACAGGGTGTAAGGATAGCTATGTACAGGGTGTAAGGATAGCTATGTACAGGGTGTAAGGATCCCTATGTACAGGGTGTAAGGATCGCTATGTACAGGGTGTAAGGATCGCTATGTACAGGGTGTAAGGATCGCTATATACAGGGTGTAAGGATCGCTATATACGGGGTGTAAGGATCGCTATGTACGGGGTATAAGGATCCCTATGTACAAGGTGTAAGGATTGCTATGTACAGGGTGTAAGGATCGCTATGAACAGGGTGTAAGGATCGCTATGTACAGGGTGTAAGGATCGCTATGTACGGGGTGTAAGGATCGCTATGTGCAGGGTGTAAGGATCGCTATGTACAGGGTGTAAGGATCGCTATGTGCAGGGTGTAAGGATCGCTATATGCAGGGTGCAAGCATCGCTATGTACAGGGTGTAAGGCAGAGTTCGGTCACCCTGGTATGGCAGGCAGAGTCAGCTAAACTACACTATGGTCACCCTGACATGGCAGAGTTCAGTCACCCTGGTATGGCAGAGTCAGCTAAACTACACTACGGTCACCCTGACATGGCAGAGTTCGGTCACCCTGGTATGGCAGGCAGAGTCAGATAAACTACACTACGTTCACCCTGACATGGCAGAGTTCGGTCACCCAGGCATGGCAGAGTTAGGTCACCCTGACACTTAAAAGTATCCCTACAGAAACTAGATTATTGAATCTAACTATAGTGGTATATACTACCCTAACTACACTGCATATCCCTTTCCTCACACTAAAAGAACAGCTCCATACAGCAGGAGAAACACTTCCACTCTCTTCAAAAGCCTCTGTATTACAGTGCTAGAGGTTAGGCGGGGCTATATTATATACTGGGGGGCTTATTCACTCCTGATTGGCCTCTGGACCCCGTAGTCACTCCAATCACGTTCCTAGCAGACTCCTGCCCCCTTCATTGGCTTTTGCTGACGTTTCTGGGCCAACCACGGGCTTTTAAAGCCCACTTCCTGACCCATTGCATTTCGGGCGGTTCTGGTGACCGAATTCCAAACTTTTACTGCAAAAAGTTCGGAATTCGGCCAAATTTGGCACACCCAATGTTTGGGTGGAACCGAACCATTCCATCATCCCTAATGCCCACCAGGTGTAACTCAACATAGGCTATGCTGCAGTGGCTGCACACGCAGGAGAGGGTCATCAATAAGTACCTGTGTGAGTATGGCACAAGGACAGGCTCTGGGGAGCTTGGCTTCTTTTCGCCACGCCAGTGGCTGCTGATAAAGGATGCATGCACTGTCCTGTCACCATTTGAGGAGGCCACAAGGATGGTGAGTCGGGACGATGCATGCATCAGTGACACTATCCCTCTAGTCTTCCTGCTGGAGCACACGCTTCATGAAATCATGGACAGGGCACTTGAAGCAGAACAGCGGGTAGAAGCGGAGGACTTTCTTTCCTCACAAGGCCCCCTTTATGCAGAAGTCATTCTTTTGGGGCGACAAAACACAGAGAAGCAACAAGAGGTAGAAGAGGAGGAGGATTGTGGCAGCATGGATGTAGAGGATAGCATACAGCAGACTTCAAGGGATGGTTGTCATTCCCCAGAAACCCGTGGAGTTGTTTGTGGCTGGGGAGAGGTTGCTCCTGACAATGTCATCCTTAGTGACCCAGAGGACTCAGAATCTCATGCCTCATTAAACTTACGCTGCATGGGCTCCCTGATTCTGCAAAGCCTGCCAAAGGACCAGAAGATTTGATTAGGATTAGACACCACCAACACCCAAGGCCCAATTTTTCTGCACCTGTATGACAAGTACATGCGATTTCAAATTTGTATGGAATTTTCAACAGCAGGGTTCATTCCTGTGCCCAGCAAGAGTAACTGAGCTGAGTCCTCTATATGTGTACTGTGTAGATCCGACTTTCTCCAACTCTTTACCCCAGAAGGACCCTAAGGGGCTGTATGCACAACAACATGCATAGATATGCTGGAACAATAGATGTGCATTGCCTTCCATTGACATTCATTGACTTGTGTTTCTATGCAGACTGAATTTCCATGTGTTTTGCAGGTTATTACCTCTGACATCACTTCCTTTCTTTTGGGGTTGTGAGAAGAAGTGAGATAGAGCGAGAGAGGAAGGTTTTTTTAAAATTTATTTTTGGAGAGACAAACAGGATTTCTAGTATAACAGCTCTAATTATTGTGATTGCTCCTGCTATATTGTGGAAAAAACAGCTGACATGCCCCTCCCCCAATATGCCCGGCCCCTCCCCCTCTGCTATGAGCTGATTCCTCTGTATGGAGAAATGTTAGCACACCCCTCCCCCACTCCCATTGCTTAACCACTTGCCGACCGCAGCAAGTACATATACTGCGGCGGTCAGCCACGGCCAGGCAAAGTGACGTACCGGTACGTCACTAGCCTGTCACCGGCTTGTGAGCCAATAGTGGGCGAGCGCCCGCTGAGGCACACGCCCGCCCCGGCTCGTTCCCTAACAAGTCAGTGCGTGTGACCGGCGGACCCGATGTCCGATGGTCACTCGCGATCATTCGCCGGGAAGGCAGAAAGGCAGGCGGCTAATGTAAACAAAGCCGCCTATCATTCTCCCCTGTGTAAAAAATGGAGATCAGACGGTTCTACTATGTAGGACCGCTGATCTCTGTTCTTATACCAGTAGCCATGTCCAATCACAGTTAGAAGCACGCCCCTAGGGACACACTTAACCCCTCCCTCTCCAATACAGTTAACCCCTTCCCTGCCAGTGTAATTTTTACAGTAACAGTGCATATGTATAGCCCTGATTACTGTACTAATGTCACTGGTAAAACCAAAAGTGTCAAAAATGTCAGTCAAGGGTCCGATCTGTCCGCCGCAATGTCGCAGTCCCGCAAAAAAAAAAAATCGCAGATCACCGCCATTACTCGTTAAAAAAAAACAAACACCAAAAATGACATAAATCTTTCCCTTCGTTAGTATACGCGATAACTTTTGCGCAAAACCAATCAAAATACGCTTTTTGCGATTTTTTTTTTTTTTACCAAACATATGTAGCATAAAACAAATTGGCCGAAAATGTTAAAAAATTTAGATTTTTACATTTTTTTGGGGGGAATTTCATATAAAAAAATGTGAAAAATATTGTTATTTTTGCAAAATTGACGCTCTTTTTTTGTTTATAGCGCATGATCAAAAAATTGCACAGGTGATCAAATACCACCAAAAGAAAGCTCTGTTTGTGGGAAAAAAAGGACGTCAATTTCATTTAGGTACAGCGTCACACGACCGCGCTATTGTCCGTTAAAGTCACGCAGTAAAAAATCGCAAAAAACCCCCTGGTCAGGAAGGGGGTAAAATCTTCCGGGGCTTAAGTGGTTAAAGCGGACTCCACTTTTTAGGGAAGAAGTGCTGACATGACCCCTCCCCCCATTCTCTCTACTGTAAGCTGACTCCTCAATGGAAAGCCCCTGACCCCTCCCCCTTGACCTGCACTGCCCCCTCTGCTTTATTTAAATCCTCTGTGTAGAGAAATGCTGACACACCCCTCCCCCTTTGCATTGAGCTGGGTCCTATGTGTAATGAAATGTTGGCATCTGCTTTGAGATTCTTTATTTGTAGGAATGTTGGCACTCCCCTCCCCCACTCCCTCTCCTGTCAGCTGATTCCTATATGTAGAGGGGAAATGCTTTCTTTCATCCCCTCCCCCACTCCCATTGCTTCAAGCAAATGAGTCTACTCTTTAGAGGAGAAGTACTGACCTACCCCTCCCCCATTATCTCTGCTCTGAAATAAATATATCTGACAAGCCCCTCCCCCTTTGCATTGAGCTGAGTTCTATGTGTAGAGAAATGTTTGCACTCCCCTCCCCCACTCCTCTCCTGTCAGCTGATTCCTGTATGTAGAGGGGAAATATTTTCTTTCATCCCCTCCCCCACTCCCATTGCTTCAAGACCTGTGATCCTATATAGAAGAATCATAGGTACTCTGTGATTATTCCAGAGAGAAGAAAGGTCAGCTGTGTTTACAACAGCTGACCGTCCTTCTCTCTCATCGGTGAGCGATCGCGGGGGGGCGGAGGCAATCGGAGCCCCCGCTACCTAGCAGCAGGCGCTCGACGTAGGGCTACATCGGTTCGCGCAGGAGGGGGTGCCTGCTGTAGTATATCTATGGTGGGCGGTCCATAACAGGTTAAAGAAGAAGTGTTGAACTGACCCCTCCCCCATTCTCTCCGCTGTGAGTCCTCTGTGTAGAGAAATGTTGGCACACCCATCCCCCACTCCCCCTCCTGTCAGCTGATTTCTATATGTAGAAGGGAAATACTTTCCTTCATCCCCTCCCCCACTCTCATTGCTTCCAGCTGACTCCACTGTATAACTGTTTGCTAGAGTTCTGTGTAGATCAGCCTTTCTCTAACTCTTTACCCCATAGGGGCACTAAGGGCCTGATTGTACATCAACATACATAAAAAGGCTGCAATAATGGATGTGCATTGCCTTCCAATGACACACACTATATTACCAAAAGTATTGGGACGCCCGCCTCTACACACACATGAACTTTAATGGCATCCCAGTCTTAGTCCATAGGGTTCAATATTGAGATAGGGAAACACATTTTTATTTTGGGGAGGGATTGGCAAACAGGATGTCTAGTATAACAGCTCTAGTTGTGATTGGTCTAGCTAGACTGAGCAGAAAACAGCTGACACGCCCCTCCCCCTGCAGCACCCCCTCTGCTGTGAGCTGACTCCTCTGTATAGAGAAATTTTGACACACCCCTCCCCCACCCCTCTGCTGTAATGTGAACCCATAATGTAAAAACATGCTGACACACCCCTCCCCTGCACTTCCCCCTCTGCTGTGAGATGACTCCTCTCCATGGAGAAGTGTTGGCACACCCCCTCCCCCACCCCTCTGCTGTCATCTGATTCCTATATGTAGAGGGGAAATGCTTTCTTTCATTCCCTCCCCCACTCCCTTTGCATCAAACTGACTCCACTGTTTAGAGAAGTGCTGACCTGACCCCTCCCCCATTATCTCTGCTGTAATGTGAACCCATAATGTAAAAACATGGTAACACGCCCCTTCCCTGCACCTCCCCCTCTGCTCTGAGCTGAGTCCTCTGTATAGGGGCTGGTGCAAGGATTTCTGACATCCTAGGTGAAACCTAACTTTGCTGCCCCCCATTGGCTCCGCCCCTGACTCAACTCTATACATTTAGTATTACTCCACCTGCGTCAGGAGGCGGTGCTATACAGGAAGCAACGGCTCAGCTTCTTCTACTGCCAGTCTGTGTGTTATCCGATTACTGTCAGGATCCCTATGTACAGGGTGTAAGGATCCCTATGTACGGGGTGTAAGGATCGCTATGTACGGGGTGTAAGGATCGCTATGTACAGGGTGTAAGGATCGCTATGTACAGGGTGTAAGGATCGCTATGAACAGGGTGTAAGGATCGCTATGTACAGGGTGTAAGGATCGCTATGTACGGGGTGTAAGGATCGCTATGTGCAGGGTGTAAGGATCGCTATATGCAGGGTGTAAGGGTCGCTATATGCAGGGTGCAAGCATCGCTATGTACAGGGTGTAAGGATCGCTATGTACAGGGTGTAAGGATCGCTATGTACAGGGTGTAAGGATCGCTATGTACAGGGTGTAAGGCAGAGTTCGGTCACCCTGGTATGGTAGGCAGAGTCAGCTAAACTACACTATGGTCACCCTGACATGGCAGAGTTCAGTCACCCTGGTATGGCAGAGTCAGCTAAACTACACTACGGTCACCCTGACATGGCAGAGTTCGGTCACCCAGGCATGGCAGAGTTAGGTGACCCTAAACTCCGGTCACCCTGACACTTAAAAGTATCCCTACAGAAACTAGATTATTGAATCTAACTATAGTGGTATATAGTACCCTAACTACACTGCATATCCCTTTCCTCACACTAAAAGAACAGCTCCATACAGCAGGAGAAACACTTCCACTCTCTTCAAAAGCCTCTGTATTACAGTGCTAGAGGTTAGGCGGGGATATATTATATATATGAGTAGAAGTGAGATAGAGAAAGAGAGGAAGATTTTTTTATTTTGGAAGGGGATTGGCAAACAGGATTTCTAGTATAACAGCTCTAATCATTGTGATTGCTCCTGCTATATTGTGGAAAAAACAGCTGACACGCCCCTCCCCGCCCCCCACCACCACCCACTGCCTCAGCCCACCCCGCCCCCTCAGCTATGAGCTGACTCCTCTGTATAGAGAAATTTTGGCACACCCCTCCCCCACTCCAATTGCTTAATGCGGACTCCACTTTTTAAGGAAGAAGCGCTGACATGACCCCTCCCCCCATTCTCTCTACTGTAAGCTGACTCCTCAATGGAAAGCCCCTGACCCCTCCCCCTTGACCTGCACTGCCCCCTTTATTTGAATCCTCTGTGTAGAGAAATGCTGACACACCCCTCCCCCTTTGCATTGAGCTTGGTCCTATGTGTAATGAAATGTTGGCATCTGCTTTGAGATTCTTTATATGTAGCAATGTTGGCACACCCCTCCCCCACTTCCTCTCCTGTCAGCTGATTCCTATATGTAGAGGGGAAATGCTTTCTTTCATCCCCTCCCCCACTCTCATTGCTTCAAGCTGAGTACACTGTTTAGAGGAGAAGTGCTGACCTCACCCCTCCCCCAATATCTCTGCTGTGAGCTGAAACTTTGAGGTAGAAAACCTCTGATACGCCCCTCCCCCCGCACCTCCCTCTCTCCTGTCAGCAAATTCCTCTATGTAAAAGGGAAATTCTTTCTTTCTTACCCCTCCCCCACTCTCCACTGCTTAGAGGAGATGTTATTATCTGAGTCTTCTGTGTAGAGAAGTTCTGACATGCTCCTCCCCCACTTCCTCTCCTGTCAGCTGATTCCTGTATGTAGAGGGGAAATGTTTTCTTTCCTACCCCTCCCCCACTCCCATTGCTTCAAGGAAATGAGTCTACTCTTTAGAGGAGAAGTACTGACCTGACCCCTCCCCCATTATCTCTGCTCTGAAATAAATATATCTGACATGCCCCTCCCCCTGCCCCTCCCCCTTTGCATTGAGCTGAGTTCTATGTGGAGAAAAATGTTGCACTCCCCTCCCCCACTCCTCTCCTGTCAGCTGATTCCTGTATGTAGAGGGGAAATGTTTTCCTTCATCCCCTCCCCCACTCCCATTGATTCAAGACCTGTGATCCTATATAGAAGAAGCTCTGTGATCATTCCAGAGAGAACAATGGTCAGCTGTGTTTACAACAGCTGACCGTCCTTCTCTCTCATTGGTGAGCGATCATGGGTGGCAATCGAAGCCACCATCCTCGTGCATTGGAGCCCCTGCTGCCCAGCAGCAGGGGTGCGACCTACATAGGGCTACATCGGTCCGCACAGGTGGGCTGCCTGCCGCAGTATATCTATGGTGGGCGGTCCATAACAGGTTAAAGAAGAAGTGTTGAACTGACCCCTCCCCCATTCTCTCTGCTGTGAGTCCTCTGTGTAGAGAAATGTTGGCACACCCATCCCCCACCCCCCTCCTGTCAGCTGATTTCTATATGTAGAAGGGAAATACTTTCTTTCATCCCCTCCCCCACTCTCATTGCTTCCAGCTGACTCCACTGTATAACTGTTTGCTAGAGTTCTGTGTAGATCAGCCTTTCTCTAACTCTTTACCCCATAGGGGCTCTAAGGACCTGATTGTACATCAACATACATAAAAATGCTGCAATAATGGATGTGCATTGCCTTCCAATGACACACACTATATTACCAAAAGTATTGGGACGCCTGCCTTTACTCACACATGAACTTTAATGGCATCCCTGTCTGGAGAGAAGGCCTGGCTCGCAGCCTCCGCTTTAATTCATCCCAAAGGTGTTGTATCAGGTTGAGGTCAGGACTCTGTGCAGTCCAGTCAAGTTCCTCCACTCCAAACTCACTCATCCATGTCTATGGACCTTGCTTTGTGCACTGGTCCAAACCATTTGGTGGAGGGAGATTATGGTGTTGGGTTGTTTTTCAGGGGTTGGGCTTGGCCCCTTAGTTCCAGTGAAGGAAACATTTTGGAAAATTTCATGCTCCCCACTTTGTGGGAACAGTTTGTTGATGGCCCCCTCCTGTTCCAACATAACTGTGCACCAGTGCAAAAAGCAAGGTCTACAAAGACAAGGATGAGCGAGTTTGGGGTGTCCTGACCTCAATCTGATAGAACACCTTTGGGATGAATTAGAGCGGAGACTGCGAGCCAGACCTTCTCTCCAACATCAGTGTCTGGCCTCACAAATGCGGAAGTGGAAGAATGGTCAAACAATCCCATGGACACTCCTAAACTTTCTGGACAGCCTTCCCAGAAGAGTTGAAGTTGTTATAGCTGCAAAGGGTGGGCCAACTATATATTGAACCCTAAGGACTTAGGCTGGCCATACACTATACAATTTTCTTATTCAATTTCCTTTAGATTTACCTTAAGCTATGTAGTGCAAGGGCCTGCCTGACTGCATACAAATTGAAAGTGTTTAGGTTTGACCCTATATTACATGGTTTTGGTAAATCCAAAGGAAAGTTGAACAAGAAAATTGTATAGTGTATGGCCAGCCTAAGACTGGGATGCCATTAACCACTTTACCACCGGAGGATTTTCCTGCTTTATGTCCAGGCCACTTTTTGCAACTCGGCACTGTGCCAATTTAACTAACAATTGCGCGGTCATGCAACACCGTACCCAAACAAAATTTACGTCCTTTTTTTCCCACAAACAGAGCTTTCTTTTGGTGGTATTTGATCACCTCTGCGCTTTTCATTTTTTGCGATATTAATAAAAAAATGCAACAATTTTGAAAAAATAATATTTTTCTACTTTGACAGTTAAAAAATATCCAATATATTCAATTTTTGTCATATATTTAGGCCAGAATGTATTTAGCTACATGTCTTTGACAAAAAAATTCTCAATGAGCGTATTTTTAACCGCTTTAAGACCGGACGATTTTACCCCATTCCTGACCAGGCCATATTTTGCGATTCGGCACTGCGTTACTTTAACGGAAAATTGCGCAGTCGTGCGACGCTGTACCCAAATTACATTTATGTCCTTTTTCCCCACAAATAGAGCTTTCTTTTGGTGTTATTTGATCATTTTTCACATTTTTTAATATGAAATTCCCCAAAAAAAAATGTAAAAATCAAAATTTTTTAACATTTTAGGCCAATTTGTTTTCTGCTACATATTTTTGGTAAAAAAAAATCACAATAAGCGTATTTTGATTGGTTTGTGCAAAAGTTTTCGCAGCTACTAACTACAGGAAATTTATGTCATTTTTATTGTTTTTTTTTTTAACTAGTAAAGGCGGCCATCTGCCATTACGGGGGTAAGGGGCGTGGTGACACGCCCCTTCCATGCACCTCCCCCTCTGCTCTGAGCTGAGTCCTCTGTATAGGGGCTGGTGCAAGGATTTCTGACATCCTAGGTGAAACCTAACTTGCTGCTCCCCATTGGCTCCGCCCCTGACTCAACCCCATACATTTAGTATTACTCGGCCTGTGTCAGGAGGCGGCGCTATACAGGAAGCAACGGCTCTGCCTCTTCTACTGCTAGTCTGTGTGTTATCCGGTTACTGTAAGGATCGCTATGTACAGGGTGTAAGGATCGCTGTGTACAGGGTGTAAGGATCGCTATGTACAGGGTGTAAGGATCGCTATGTACAGGGTGTAAGGATCGCTATGTACAGGGTGTAAGGATCGCTATGTACAGGGTGCAAGGATCGCTATGTACAGGGTGTAAGGATCGCTATGTACAGGGTGTAAGGATCGCTATGCACAGGCTGCAAGGATCGCTATGTAAAGGGTGTAAGGATCGCTATGTAAAGGGTGTAAGGATCGCTATGTACAGGGTATAAGGATCGCTATGTACAGGGTGTAAGGATCGCTATGTACAGGGTGTAAGGATCGCTATGTACAGGGTGTAAGGATCGCTATGTACAGGGTGTAAGGATCCCTATGCACAGGGTGTAAGGATCCCTATGTACAGGGTGTAAGGCAGAGTTCGGTCACCCTGGTATGGCAGGCAGAGTCAGCTAAACTACACTACGGTCACCCTGACATGTTAGAGTTCAGTCATCCTGGTATGGCAGAGTCAGATAAACTACACTACGTTCACCCTGACATGGCAGAGTTCAGTCACCCTGGTATGGCAGAGTCAGCTAAACTACACTACGGTCACCCTGACATGGCAGAGTTCGGTCACCCAGGCATGGCAGAGTTAGGTCACCCTAAACTCCGGTCACCCTGACACTTAAAAGTATCCCTACAGAAACTAGATTATTGAATCTAACTATAGTGGTATATAGTACCCTAACTACACTGCATATCCCTTTCCTCACACTAAAAGAACAGCTCCATACAGCAGGAGAAACACTTCCACTCTCTTCAAAAGCCTCTGTATTACAGTGCTAGAGGTTAGGCGGGGCTATATTATATACTGGGGGGCTTATTCACTCCTGATTGGCCTCTGGACCCCGTAGTCACTCCAATCACGTTCCTAGCAGACTCCTGCCCCCTTCATTGGCTTTTACTGACGTTTCTGGGCCAACCACGGGCTTTTAAAGCCCACTTCCTGACCCATTGCATTTTGGGTGGTTCTGGTGACCGAATTCCAAACTTTTACCGCAAAAAGTTCGGAATTCGGCCAAATTTCGAACACCCAATGTTCGGGTGGAACCAATGGTCGACCCGAACCGTTCGATCATCCCTAATGCCCACCAGGTGTAACTCAACATAGGCTATGCTGCAGTGGCTGCACACGCAGGAGAAGGTCATCAATCAGTACCTGTGTGAGTATGGCACAAGTACAGGCTCTGGGGAGCTTGGCTCCTTTTCGCCACGCCAGTGGCTGCTGATAAAGGATGCATGCACTGTCTTGTCACCATTTGAGGAGGCCACAAGGATGGTGAGTCGGGACGATGCATGCATCAGTGACACTATCCCTCTAGTCTTCCTGCTGGAGCACACGCTTCATGGAATCATGGACAGGGCACTTGAGGCAGAACAGTACACAAAAATAGGGGTTCCCCTGGTTGGGACTTTAAAGGCACATAAATTATTTGAAAAGTGGATATTTAGAAAAAATAATAATTTTTATTAGATAACAACATAGATCAAGTTAAAAACAATGTGCAAATAGATAAAGACAGGCAGATCAACCACAGATTGCTTGAACTATAGACCCGACATGTTTCGAAGCCAGAAAGGTTTGCTTCTTCTTCAGGGGGTGGTTCAAAGCGGTACTCTAGTAATAGATAAATTAACATGTAAAAAAACATAATTTGTAAAGGTTTTAAACATTAAATAGTGACTATAAAGGTTCACATGATAAATAACAACAGTGGCGAGTACTCACAGGGTTAAATCATAGCTGTACTTAGGTAGCCTGCACAATTAAAAACATCTGGTGGGTGCAAGTATCCTTGGCGACATATACAGTACAGTGCTGATGATGAATAAATACACTGGTTAATGAACCACAGCTGTTAGGTCAGGTAAGTGCCACACAGTCACTGGACATCTGAAGTCCTCAAATTGGAGGAGCCAGGAGCGATCTTTTAAGACAGGTGTATGTCAAATAAACAGGTACCGCCGATCTGAAAGATAGGCAGATCAAGGCTAATTAGTTAGGGTGTTGGTTGATAGTAAAGAGAAAATTTACTGGTAACATTTAAAAAATATGTAAACCAAAAAGAGAAGGGTTTTGTAAAAGTGTATAACACCAAGGCTGCATAAAGAGCCAGGGAAAATGAACTAAAATTACTAAGTAGAAGAGCCCGATAGAAATTTGATAATAATACCTGGATGTTGAGAACTGTTTAATTATCGGCGTCCTCTCCGCACCACAGCCAGCAAACAATAGCGCTGACTGTGTGTTGGGAGAGGTGCACTATATAAGTGCAAGCCGATTGATGAGAGATGTGTGTCAGCTGGCTTCGCAGGGAGGGCTTCCCGAAGCGCTGGTGCCGGACCCGCCCCCAACCAACGTTTGTCACGCATAGCATGACGAGGTGTGGGCGGGAGCGGCATCTGCGCTCCACCGGCACGGAGATCGGAGCCGGAAGTGTGAGGGGACACTGCGGCTCCTAATTGGTCCATGCTGAACCACGTGGGAACAGGGAGGTGGAAACCAGAAAACCAAAACACCGCACACAAAGCGCGGTGTATCTCTCCCCGTGCCGGGATGTGCAGTAGAGATGGGGCACGAACCGGAGCAAATCAATTGGCTGGGAATGTTGTAAAAATGTAATGGTAATTGAGGCAGAACAGCGGGTAGAAGCGGAGGACTTCCTTTCCTCACAAGGCCCCCTTTATGCAGATGTCATTCTTTTGGGGCGACAACACACACAGGAGCAACAAGAGGTAGAGGAGGAGGAGGATTGTGGCAGCATGGATGTAGAGGATAGCATACAGCAGTCTTCAAGGGATGGTTGTCATTCCCAGAAACCCCAGGAGTTGTTTGTGGCTGGGGAGAGGTTGCTCCTGACAACGTCATCCTTAGTGACCCAGAGGACTCAGAATCTCATGCCTCATTAAACTTACGCTGCATGGGCTCCCTGATTCTGCAAAGCCTGCCAAATGACCAGAAGATTTGATTAGGATTAGACAGCACCAACAACCAAGGCCCAAATTTTCTGCACCTGTATGACAAGTACATGCGATTTCAAATTTGTATGGAATTTTCAACAGCAGGGCCCATTCCTGCGCCCAGCAAGAGTAACTGAGCTGAGTCCTCTATATGTGTACTGTGTAGATCCGACTTTCTCCAACTCTTTACCCCAGAAGGACCCTAAGGGGCTGTATGCACAACAACATGCATAAAAATGCTGGAACAATAGATGTGCATTGCCTTCCATTGACATTCATTGACTTGTGTTTCTATGCAGACTGAATTTCCATGTGTTTTGCAGGTTATTACCTCTGACATCACTTCCTTTCTTTTGGGGTTGTGAGAAGAAGTGAGATAGAGCGAGAGAGGAAGGTTTTTTTAAAATTTATTTTTGGAGAGACAAACAGGATTTCTAGTATAACAGCTCTAATCATTGTGATTGCTCCTGCTATATTGTGGAAAAAACAGCTGACATGCCCCTCCCCCACCATGCCCTGCCCCTCCCCCTCTGCTATGAGCTGATTCCTCTGTATGGAGAAATGTTAGCACACCCCTCCCCCACTCCCATTGCTTAACCACTGGCCGACCGCCGCAAATACATATACTGCGGCGGTCAGCCACGGCCAGGCAAAGTGACGTACCGGTACTTCACTAGCCTGTCACCAGCTTTTGAGCCAATAGCGGGCGAGCGCCCGCTGAGGCGCGCGCCCGCCCCGGCTCGTTCGCCTAACAAGTCAGTGCGTGTGACCGGCGGACCTGATGTCCGCCGGTCACTCGCGATTGCTCGCCAGGAAGGGAGAAAGGCAGGCGGCTAATGTAAACAAAGCCGCCTGTCATTCTCCCCTGTGTAAAAATGGAGATCAGACGGTTCTACTATGTAGGACCGCTGATCTCTGTTCTTATACCAGTAGCCATGTCCAATCACAGTTAGAAGCACGCCCCTAGGGACACACTTAACCCCTCCCTCTCCAATACAGTTAACCCCTTCCCTGCCAGTGTAATTTTTACAGTAACAGTGCATATGTATAG
This sequence comes from Pelophylax lessonae, assembly GCF_965119305.1. Lineage (NCBI taxonomy): Eukaryota > Metazoa > Chordata > Amphibia > Anura > Ranidae > Pelophylax > Pelophylax lessonae. The sequence continues at coordinate 105,674,941 of NC_138778.1, forward strand.
CACTGATTACTGTACTAATGTCACTGGTAAAACCAAAAGTGTCAAAAATGTCAGTCAAGGGTCCGATCTGTCCGCCGCAATGTCGCAGTCCCGCAAAAAAAAATCGCAGATCGCCGCCATTACTCGTTAAAAAAAAAAAACACCAAAAATGACATAAATCTTTCCCTTTGATAGTAAACGCGATAACTTTTGCGCAAAACCAATCAAAATACGCTTTTTTTTTACCAAACATATGAAGGTTAAAACAAATTGGCCGAAAATGTTAAAAAATTTTGATTTTTACATTTTTTTGGGGGGAATTTCATATAAAAAATGTGAAAAATATTGTTATTTTTGCAAAATTGACGCTCTTTTTTTGTTTATAGCGCATGATCAAAAAATCGCACAGGTGATCAAATACCACCAAAAGAAAGCTCTGTTTGTGGGGAAAAAAGGACATCAAATTCGTTTAGGTACAGCGTCGCACGACCGCGCAATTGTCCGTTAACCACTTTACCACTAGAGCATTTTGCTGTCTTACGTCTGGGCCACTTTTTGCGATCCGGCGCTGTGCGACTTTAACTGACAATTGCGCGGTCATGCGACGCCGTACCCAAACGAAATTTACGGCCTTTTTTTTCCCACAAACAGAGCTTTCTTTTGGTGGTATTTGATCACCTGTGCAATTTTTACTTTTTGCGCTATAAACAAAAAAAGAGCGTTTATTTTGAAAAAATAACAATATTTTTAACATTTTTTTATATGAAATTCCCCCCAAAAAAGATGTAAAAAACAATTTTTTTAAAAATGTTTGGCCAATTTGTTTTCTGCTACCCATGTTTGGTAAAAAAAATCGCAATAAGCGTATTTTGATTGGTTTGCGCAAAAGCTATTGCGTTTACTAACAAAGGGAAAGATTTCTGTCATTTTTGGTGTTTTTTTTTTTTTAACGAGTAATGGCGGCGATCTGCGATCTTTTTTGCGGGACTGCGACATTGCGGCGGACAGATCGGACCCTTGACTGACATTTTTGACCCTTTTGGGGGTACCAGTGACATTACTGCAGTAATCAGTGCTGTAAATATGCACTGTTACTGTAAAAATGACACTGGCAGGGAAGGGGTTAATTTTATTGGAGAGGGAGGGGTTAATGTATGCCTGGTGCTTACTGACATGTGTGGGGGGGGAGGTGACTGAGTGAGACAGGGACAGATCGGATGTCCAGCTATGCTGAACAGTCCGATCTGTCACTCCCTGTCACTGAGGAGATCCGCCCGCTCTGTTTACACAAGCGTGCGGATCTCCAAACTGGATTCCCCGACGATCAGGGCAGAGCAGCGGCGATCGCCGCTGCTCCTCCCCTGGCCCGACTCCCGCTGTGAATGAAAACAGCGGGAGCGCCGCCTACAGGGGGAGGAGTCTGGCGACGTAGGTCTACGTCGTCAGACGGGAACGAGCCACTTTGCCGCAGTAGTACTCCGGTACATAGCGGTAAAGTGGTTAAAGTCACGCAGTAAAAAATCGCAAAAAAACCCCTGGTCAGGAAGGGAGTAAAATCTTCTGGGGCTTAAGTGGTTAAAGCGGACTCCACTTTTTAGGGAAGAAGCGCTGACATGACCCCTCCCCCCATTCTCTCTACTGTAAGCTGACTCCTCAATGGAAAGCCCCTGACCCCTCCCCCTTGACCTGCACTGCCCCCTCTGCTTTATTTGAATCCTCTGTGTAGAGAAATGCTGACACACCCCTCCCCCTTTGCATTGAGCTGGGTCCTATGTGTAATGAAATGTTGGCATCTGCTTTGAGATTCTTTATATGTAGAAATGTTGGCACACCCCTCCCCCACTCCCTCTCCTGTCAGCTGATTCCTATATGTAGAGGGGAAATGCTTTCTTTCATCCCCTCCCCCACTCCCATTGCTTCAAGCTGAGTACACTGTACAGAGGAGAAGTGCTGACCTCACCCCTCCCCCAATATCTCTGCTGTGAGCTGAAACTTTGATGTAGAAAACCTCTGATACGCCCCTCCCCCCGCACCCCACCCCCGCACCTCCCTCTCTCCTGTCAGCAAATTCCTCTATGTAAAAGGGAAATTCTTTCTTTCTTACCCCTCCCCCACATACCACTGCTTAGACATGATTGACCTGACCCCTCCCCCATTATCTGAGTCTTCTGTGTAGAGAAGTTCTGACATGCTCCTCCCCCACTTCCTCTCCTGTCAGCTGATTCCTGTATGTAGAGGGGAAATGTTTTCTTTCCTACCCCTCCCCCACTCCCATTGCTTCAAGAAAATGAGTCTACTCTTTAGAGGAGAAGTACTGACCTGACCCCTCCCCCCATTATCTCTGCTCTGAAATAAATATATCTGACACGCCCCTCCCCCTTTGCATTGAGCTGAGTTCTATGTGCAGAAAAATGTTTGCACTCCCCTCCCCCACTCCTCTCCTGTCAGCTGATTCCTGTATGTAGAGGGGAAATGTTTTCTTTTATCCCCTCCCCCACTCCCATTGCTTCAAGACCTGTGATCCTATATAGAAGTATCACAGGGGCTCTGTGATCATTCCAGAGAGAAGAACGGTCAGCTGTGTTTACAACAGCTGACCGTCCTTCTTTCTCATCGGTGAGCGATCGCGGGGGGGCGGAGGCAATCGGAGCCCCCGCTACCTAGCAGCAGGGGCTCGACCGACGTAGGGCTACATTGGTTCGCGCAGGAGGGGCTGCGTGCTGCAGTATATCTGCGGTGGGCGGTCCATAACAGGTTAAAGAAGAAGTGTTGAACTGACCCCTCCCCCATTCTCTCTGCTGTGAGTCCTCTGTGTAAAGAAATCTTGGCACACCCATCCCCCACCCCCCTCCTGTCAGCTGATTTCTATATGTAGAAGGGAAATACTTTATTTTATCCCCTCCCCCACTCTCTTTGCTTTAAGCTGACTCCACTGTATAACTGTTTGCTAGAGTTCTGTGTAGATCAGCCTTTCTCTAACTCTTTACCCCATAGGGGCTCTAAGGGCCTGATTGTACATCAACATACATAAAAATGCTGCAATACTGGATGTGCATTGCCTTCCAATGACACACACTATATTACCAAAAGTATTGGGACGCCTGCCTCTACACGCACATGAACTTTAATGGCAGTCTTAGTCCATAGGGTTCAATATTGAGTTGACGGATGAAAGAGTTTGGGGAGGAGGGACTTAACTGGCCTGCACAGAGTCCTGACCTCAACCCGATAGAACATCTCTGAGATGAATTAGAGTGGAGACTGTGAGCCAGGCCTTCTCTCCAACATCAGTGCTTGACCTCATAAATGTGGAACTGGAAGAATGGTCAAACATTCCCATAGACACTCCTAAACCTTGTGGACAGCCTTCCCAGAAGAGTTGAAGCTGTTATAGCTGCAAAGGGTGGGCAAATTCAATATTGAACCCTACAGACTAAGACTGGGATGCCATTAAAGTTCATGTGTGAGTAAAGGCAGGCGTCCCAATACTTCTGACAACATAATGTACATTGACTTGTGATTAGAGTTCAGCGGACACCTGGATGTCCGTGTTCGACGGGTTCGGCCGAACTTTAAAAAAAAGTCCGGGTCCGTGTCCCGGACTTTTGCCAAACTTTTCCCGGACACCGAACCCCATTGAAGTCAATGGGGACCCGAACTTTCAGGCACTAAAATGGCTCTAAAACACCAATGGAAAGGGCTAGAGTGCTGCAAATGGAACCAAACGTAGTTAAGAGCATGGCAAGTGCTCTGCAAACAAATGTGGATAGGGAAATAACTTAAAACAACAAAAAAAAAAACAGAAATATAAAACAATGTTCTTCATCTCTGAAGGACGAGGCCCATATGGAGTAGGAGGGAGGTTGAGGTGGTGGTGGATGTGGCGGTGTCATAGGCGTGCGCACAGGGTGTGCCGGATGTACCTGGGCACACCCTAATCACCTAGGGCACATTAGTATTATCGCTCTGTTTGCCAGTGAGGAGATGGGAAAGACCTCCCTCGGACCTGCTCTGCTCTATTTCTCTTTGCCTACATGTACATTGCCCCGATACACATGCATGTGTTTGCCAGCAGGGAGAGTAATGTATTTAAACTTTGGGGTGCACACCCTAATGCAATAGGCTGCGCACACCTATGGGCGGTGTAGGTGGAAGCGGCGGTGGAGGAGGACCAGGGCCGGATTAAGAGCATCATGGGCTTGGTGCTGAGGATTTTGAAGGGCCTTAAGGGCCGTGCCTTGGCATGCACCCAGAGGAGGAAGGGTGCAGCCATGCATGCCTAATTCAACATGGGATGCTGTCTCTGAAGCCCATAAACACATCCATGCATCGGCAACTGTCCCTCCTTGTCCGGCCTTCGTGCTGTGTGGGGAGGTTCTGAGGGAGCTGCCTGGGGAAGCGAGCATAGAAGCCAGACTTCTGTGTTTACAAGTGACAGAAGAGCGGTAACAGTGAATATGGCCAACCTGGGGCCTATATAAAAAGGTAGGGGCCTGGAGCTGCAGCTCCAACCCGTTCAGATAATACACTGGCTGCAGGGCACGCCAGCACCTCCAAGGCGTAAAGGGCAAGCTCAGGCCATGTGCCCAATTTGGAGACCCAGAAGTTGAAGGGGGCAGACCCCTCATTCAGTACGTCTAGGCGTGTGCACACATACTGCTCCACCATGTTGGTGAAATGCTGCCTCCTGCTAAGACGTTCCATATGAGCTGCTGGTGCTGCTGTTTGTTGTGGCGTGCTGACAAAGCTTTTCCACATTTCGGCCATACTAACCCTGCCTTCTGAGGTGCTGGCGGTGCCCTGGTTGCATTGGCGACCTCTTCCTCCTCCTCCTCCTCCTCCTCTGCCTTGTGCTTCCACTGTGGCCCCGCTGTCAGGTGGGAATGCCAGCAGCATCGCGTCTACCAGCGTGCGCTTGTACTCGCGCATCCTGCGATCGCGCTCCAGTGAGTGAATTAAGGACGGTACGTTGTCCTTGTAACGGGGATCCAGCAGCGTGGCCACCCAGTAATCAGCACAAGTTAGAATGTGGGCAACTCGGCGGTCGTTGTGGAGACACTAAATAAAATGGAAGGTGATGGCGCTGCTTATTTAATAAAGTGCAAATAAATATAAGATGCTAAAGTATAAATATGATTGAGGAATAAGTTAATAGATAAAAGATGCGGAGGTGAAAAACCAAGTAAAAAGATCAAACATGTAGTGTTATAAGGGATATAAATTAATCTAAAATTAAATTTAAATATATAAAAATATTCCAAAGGTATATGAGAGAAACAACCACCAGAGGGCGTAATAAATGGCAAAGTGTGACAATAAATATGCTTGTGTATATGCCAAAATAAAATAAACAATGTGAATATATGACAATGCTAAATAAATAAATAAAATATATACAAGGTGTATATTCCACAAGTGATAATATAAATAATAGTGAATAGATAAGTAAATAAATAGGTGATAAATGTGCGGGAAACTATTATGCACGGGATGGGTGTGCAAAACAACAGTTGGTATACAGTGCAACAAAAAGTGATAACAATAAATATATCAAGGTGAGTCAAAGATAAATGTGCCAAAAATAATTTTTTATATATAAATATGCAGGTGAATATAAAGGTGCGGGAACCTGCATATTTATATATAAAAAATTATTTTTGGCACATTTATCTTTGACTCACCTTGATATATTTATTGTTATCACTTTTTGTTGCACTGTATACCAACTGTTGTTTTGCACACCCATCCCGTGCATAATAGTTTCCCGCACATTTATCACCTATTTATTTACTTATCTATTCACTATTATTTATATTATCACTTGTGGAATATACACCTTGTATATATTTTATTTATTTATTTAGCATTGTCATATATTCACATTGTTTATTTTATTTTGGCATATACACAAGCATATTTATTGTCACACTTTGCCATTTATTACGCCCTCTGGTGGTTGTTTCTCTCATATACCTTTGGAATATTTTTATATATTTAAATTTAATTTTAGATTAATTTATATCCCTTATAACACTACATGTTTGATCTTTTTACTTGGTTTTTCACCTCCGCATCTTTTATCTATTAACTTATTCCTCAATCATATTTATACTTTAGCATCTTATATTTATTTGCACTTTATTAAATAAGCAGCGCCATCACCTTCCATTTTATTTATCTCTTTATAGCCTTTGGCTATAGTTTAAGGGAGGCTGCAGCTTATTTGTGCATATATTGTTACAATCCCTTGATATCCTTAGCGCGGATTTATTTATCCACACGTTGTGGAGACACTGCAGCATGTAATCGCTCATGTGTGCCAGGCTGCCCAGAGGCAACGAAAGGCTGTCCTCTGTGGGAGGTGTATCGTCCGTGTCCTCTGTATCCCCCCCAGCCACGCACCAGTGATGGCCATGAGCTGGCCTGGGTGCCACCCTGCTGTGAACATGCTTCCATCTCCTCCTCCAGCTCCTCCTCCTCATCCTCCTCATCCTCCAGAAATGTGCCCCTGCTGGACAATTGTGTCCCTGGCGTTTGTGTGTGCAGGAACCCACCCTCGGAGCCCCTTGCAAATGACTGCCCTGAAAGCCTTGGAAATGTTACCTCTTCATCCTCCTCCTCCTCCTCATCCTGTGCCACATCCTCTTCCATCATCGCCCGAATTGTTTTTTCAAGGAGGCATAGAAGTGGGATAGTTAAGCTGAGAAAGGCGTCATCGGCACTGGCCATGTTGGTGGAGTACTCAAAACAGCGCAACAAGGCGCATGGAGGCCCAGTTATTGGTGGTGAAGTGGTGCTGTTCCGCAGAGCGACTCACGCGTGCGTGCTGCAGCTGAAACTCCAATATGGCCTGCTGCTGCTCGCACAGTCTTTCCAGCATGTGCAAGGTGGAGTTCCACCTTGTGGGCAAGTCACATATGAGGCGGTGAGCGGGAAGGCCGAAGTTACGCTGCAGCGCTGACAGGCGAGCAGCAGCAGGGTGAGAACGCCGAAAGTGCGCACAGACGGCCCGCACTTTCTGCAGCAGCTCTGACATATCGGGGTAGTTTTTAAGGAACCACCACCAAATTCAGCACATGCGCCAGGCAAGGGATGTGCGTTAAACCGGCTAGGCCCAGAGCTGCTATGAGATTTTGCCCATTATCGCACACCACCAGGCCGGGCTCGAGGCTCGCTGGCAGCAACCACTTATTTGTCTGCTGTTCCATGCTCCTCCACAACTCCTGCGCGGTGTGTGGTTTGTCCCCCAAACAGGCAAGTTTTAAAACTGCCTGCTGTCGTTTACCCCTGGCCGTGCTGAAGTTGGTGGTGAAGGTGTTACGCTGTCCGGATGAGGAATCGGAGTAGGAGGTGTTAGGAACAGGAGGCAAACTGAAGCGCCCTGCAATCCTCTGTGGTGGAAGGACATGCGCCAAATTGCTATCCGCCTCAGGCCCATCCGCCACTGCATTTACCCAGTGTTCCGTTAGGGAGATATAACGCCCCTGACTGTGCTTACTGGTCCACGTATCAGTAGTTAGGTGGACCTTGGCACAGATGGCGTTGCGCAGTGCACACCTGATTTTTTCCCCCACTTGGTTGTGCAGGAAAGGGATGGCTTGCCTGGAAAAGTAGTGGCGGCTGGGCACGACGTACTGTGGGACAGCCACCGACATAAGGTTTTTAAAACTGTGCGTCTCCACCAGATGGAATGACAGCTTTTCAAAGGCCAAGAATTTTGAAATGCTGGCATTCAGGGCCAGGGATCGCAGGTGGGTAGGGGGGTACTTCCTCTTCCTCTCAAGTGTTTGGGAGATGGAAAGCTGAACGCTTCCACGGGACATTGTGGAGATGGTTGGTGACCCAGGTGGTGGTGTTGCTGACAGATCCTCTGTTTGCGGGGTGGCAGGTGCCGGTATCACTACAGATGTGGCTGGAGCGGCCGAGACTGCAGCAGGAAGAGAGGAAGCAGGATGAGCCAGAGACGTTTCTTGGTTTTGAAGGTGTCTACTCCACTGCAGCTCGTGCTTTGCACTTAGATGCCTGATCATGCAGGTTGTGCTCAGGTTGAGAAGGTTTATGCCTCGCTTCAGGCTCTGATTGCACAGGGTGCAAACCACTCGTGTCCTGTCATCAGCACATTTTCCAAAGAACTTCCACGCTAGAGAACTCCTTTGAGCTGACTTTGGTGCGCTCGTTCCCTTGCTGAGTTGGGCAGTAGCAGGCGTAGTGTCTAGGGCACGGCCGCTCCGCTTCTGCACCCTGCTCCCTCTTCTGCTGTGCTGGTGGCTCTGTGCGACCACCGCCTCTTCCTCCAAACTACTCAGGTCACCTGCATGACGTTCATTCCATGTGGGGTCGAGGACCTCATCGTCCTCCACATCATCTTCCACCCAGTCTTCACCCCTGCCCTCCTTGTCGGTCTCCACAATGCTGAACGCCGCAGCAGTTGGCACCTGCGTTTCGTCATCATCGGAGACGTACTGCGATGGTCCTTGCATGTACTCATCTTGAGAAATAAGTGAATAAATATAAGGAACACATAGTGTTCACAAAATAAAAGGTTGGGACTTTAAATGAGGTGTGGCCAGTACGCACATAATGATTGCTTGATAGTACATATACTTTCGCTGGTAAGCATGAAAAGGCATATGATCAACATCATGTGTTTATTAACAATTAAAATAGCAATAAGCATAAGTACAGTAGATACAATCGGTCAGGGGGGACATAAACAATATACAATTAGGTATTATTGTAAAACCATAATGAGTTGTAGGAAACAACGACAGAAATAATGATATACCAAAAAACATATAATATAACAACAACATATTGATTGGATGCATGCTTAAATGGATAGTAGATATACGTGGCCTGTAAAGCTCGACGCGTTTCGTGAAAAAATGTATTTCACTTCATCAGGAGCAGGCAGATCTAAAAAAGTAATAGGACAAAAATGACATGGCATCCAACAAAAAGATATATTGGAGAATAAGTAGGGAAAATGAATTACAATGGGGTAATGATTATCAGTGAGGCTGTAGGTCACCCATAATTTCGTCTGGAAGGGAACTGAGGGAGCACAAAGTACTCCGCACAAAGCCAAAGGCACAAAGTCCACAAACATAGCGTGGGTTGTCATATAGGGTCACAGGCTATGGTGGTCAGGTATGGCTCTATTAAGAGAAATCAAATGATAATAACTTCAAGTTGCTTTATTCTCTTTTTCACTTTGGTGGTCACTCAGGTTTTCTGGTTTCCTTTTTCTTTTTCTCTATCACCAATTTTATGGTGATTCACCCCCCTTTGTTTGTCCATATGTACCCCATTGTAAGTCATTTTCCCTACTTATTCTCCAATATATCTTTTTATTGGATGCCATGTCATTTTTGTCCTATTACTTTTTTAGATCTGCCTGCTCCTGATGAAGTGAAATACATTTTTTCACGAAACGCGTCGAGCTTTACAGGCCACGTATATCTACTATCCATTTAAGCATGCATCCAATCAATATGTTGTTGTTATATTATATGTTTTTTGGTATATCATTATTTCTGTCGTTGTTTCCTACAACTCATTATGGTTTTACAATAATACCTAATTGTATATTGTTTATGTCCCCCCTGACCAATTGTATCTACTGTACTTATGCTTATTGCTATTTTATTTGTTAATAAACACATGATGTTGATCATATGCCTTTTCATGCTTACCAGCGAAAGTATATGTACTATCAAGCAATCATTATGTGCGTACTGGCCACACCTCATTTAAAGTCCCAACCTTTTATTTTGTGAACACTATGTGTTCCTTATATTTATTCAATATAACAGGAATGGAGACTCTATAGCAGGTCTCATCTAAAGTCCCAATTTCCTTTAATTTTTCCTTTTCCCGAGTCCCCCTTCCCTCCCCATGTTTTCCTTTATTCCCAATTCATTATTGAGAAATAAGTGGTTGGGCATCGCTGCACTCAATCTCTTCCACTTCTGGGGCAGGGCTAGGTGGATGGCCCTGGGAAACCCTGCTGACAGAGTCATCAAAAAGAAGAAGAGACTGCTGTATGGCTTGGGGCTCAGACTGCTTGCCTGATTTGCAAGGGGGTGAGGTGAAAGACGGTTGGACATCGGCTGCAGGTGCCAACTCTGGCCTTTCTGCAGTAGACTGGGTGGGAGACAATGTGAAGGAACTGGAGGCACTGTCAGCAGTAAACCAATCTACTATCGCCTCTACTTGTTCTGGCCTCATCAGTTCTAGAGGCGTATGATGCCCTACCAAATACTGATGCAGGTTCTGTCGCCTACTCGCACTTGAGGAAGGTGTTTCACTTGTGCGTGTAGCTGGCACAGATCGACCACGTCCTCTCCTTGCAACAGGAGCTCTACCAGCAGCACCACGACCCAGGCCACGGCCCCTATTTGACGGTCTCCTCATATTTCTGTAATTTAAGATCTTGCCCTAGAAAGGTGTTTATTGAATAGCGGAACAAAACAACAACAGTATCGCACGGGTGTATCTCACAGTAAAATATGCAAACTATGCCGCAATTTAAAACCCAAAAGGGTGTATAGTAAATAGCGGAATAGGATAAAAAACGGTGTATCTCACACGTACAAACACAGACTAGGCCCGATTAAATTTTTTTGTACCCTAAAGGGAGGATGAGTTAGAGAAGTAGGAGGAGTTGGGAACAGGAGGCAAACTGAAGCGCCCTGCAATCCTTGGCAGGGGAAGGAGATGCGCCAAACTAATTTAAAAGGTGTATCTCACACGTACCGATACAGACTATGCTGTAATTTAATTTTTTACACTCCAAAGGGGTGTATATTGAATAGCGGAATAGGAAACATTTTATAATACGGTGTATCTCACACGTACAAACACAGACTAGGCCCCGATTACAATTTTTTGTACCCTAAAGGCAGGATGTGGAAGAGGAGTAGGAGGAGTTGGTAACAGGAGGCAAACTGAAGCGCCCTGCAATCCTTGGCGGGGGAAGGAAATGCGCCAAACAAATTTAAAAGGTGTGTCTCACACGTACCGATACAGACTATGCCGTAATTTAATTTTTTACACTCCAAAAGGGTGTATATTGAATAGCGGAATAGGAAAAATTTTATAATACGGTGTATCTCACACGTACAAACACAGACTAGGCCCCGATTACAATTTTTTGTACCCTAAAGGCAGGATGAGGAAGAGGAGTAGGAGGAGTTGGGAACAGGAGGCAAACTGAAGCGCCCTGCAATCCTCGGCGGTAGAAGGAGATGCACCAAACAAATTTAAAAAGGTGTATCTCACATGTACCGATACAGACTATCCCGCAATTTAATTTTTTTACACTCAAAGAGGGTGTATATTGAATAGCGGAATAGGACAAATTTTACAAAACGGTGTATCTCACACGTACAAACACAAACTAGGCCCCGATTACAATTTTTTCTACCCTAAAGGCAGGATGAGGAGTAGGAGGAGTTCGGAACAGGCAGGAGGCAGACTAAAGCACCCTCAAATCCTCGGCAGTATGAGATGCGCCCAAAATATTGGAAAGGTGTATCTCACACGTACCGACACAGACTATCACGCAATTTAATTGTTTATACCCAAAGGTTTTGATTAAATAGCGGAATAGAAAATATGATCAAAAAAACTGTATGTATCTCACACATACAGAAGCACACTAGGCCCCAATTACTATTGTTTGTACCCCTAAATGGCTGGATGAGGAGTAGGAGGAGTATGGAACAGGCAGCACCCTCAAATCTTCAGAAGTATGAGATGAACCCCAAAAACTTGGAAAGGTGGATCTCACACGTACCAACACAGACTATCCCGCAATTTAATTGATCCCCAAAGGTTTTTATTGAATAGCGGAATAGGAAATATGATCAAAAAAAGTGTATGTATATCACACGTACACAACCACACTAGGCCCCAATTACTATTGTTTGTACCCCTAAAAGGCTGGATGAGGAGTAGGAGGAGTTTGGAACAGGCAGCACCCTCAAATCTTCAGAAGTATGAGATGAACCCCAAAAACTTGGAAAGGTGGATCTCACACGTACCAACACAGACTATCCCGCAATTTAACTGATCCCCAAAGGTTTTTATTGAATAGCGGAATAGGAAATATGATCAAAAAAAGTGTATGTATATCACACGTACACAACCACACTAGGCCCCAATTACTATTGTTTGTACCCCTAAAGGCAGGATGAGGAGTAGGAGGAGTTTGGAACAGGCAGCACCCTCAAATCTTCAGAAGTATCAGATGAACCCCAAAAACTTGGAAAGGTGGATCTCACACGTACCAACACAGACTATCCCGCAATTTAATTGATCCCCAAAGGTTTTTATTGAATAGCGGAATAGGAAATATGATAAAAAAAAAGTGTATGTATATCACACGTACACAACCACACTAGGCCCCAATTACTATTGTTTGTACCCCTAAAGGCAGGATGAGGAGTAGGAGGAGTTTGGAACAGGCAGCACCCTCAAATCTTCAGAGGTATGAGATGAACCCCAAAAACTTGGAAAGGTGGATCTCACACGTACCAACACAGACTATCCCGCAATTTAACTGATCCCCAAAGGTTTTGATTAAATAGCGGAATAGAAAATATGATCAAAAAAACTGTATGTATCTCACACGTACAGAAGCACACTAGGCCCCAATTACTATTGTTTGTACCCCTAAAAGGCTGGATGAGGAGTATGAGGAGTATGGAACAGGCAGCACCCTCAAATCTTCAGAAGTATGAGATGAATCCCAAAAACTTGGAAAGGTGGATCTCACACGTACCAACACAGACTATCCCGCAATTTAACTGATCCCCAAAGGTTTTTATTGAATAGCGGAATAGGAAATATGATCAAAAAAAGTATATGTATATCACACGTACACAACCACACTAGGCCCCAATTACTATTGTTTGTACCCCTAAAGGCAGGATGAGGAGTAGGAGGAGTTTGGAACAGGCAGCACCCTGAAATCTTCAGAAGTATGAAATGAACCCCAAAAACTTGGAAAGGTGGATCTCACACGTACCAACACAGACTATCCCGCAATTTAACTGATCCCCAAAGGTTTTGATTAAATAGCGGAATAGAAAATATGATCAAAAAAAGTATATGTATATCACACGTACACAACCACACTAGGCCCCAATTACTATTGTTTGTACCCCTAAAAGGCTGGATGAGGAGTTTGGAACAGGCAGCACCCTCAAATCTTCAGAAGTATGAAATGAACCACAAAAACCCCAAATATCATTCAGCTCTGCTGCAGGCCACAATTAAATTTTTTTTAACCCAAGGCTGTATATTGAATAGTGGAATAGAAAAAAAGTGTATGATTTTTGAAACCACTCAATATTAGCACATGTGAACTGAACACAGCAGTGTATGATCAGTCACTCAGCACAGCACAGCTGAAGGAAAAATGCTGCACACAGTGACTGATAGAAAAAGACTTTTCTCCCTCCTCCTCAGTGGGCAAAAAAGATTGTGTTCACTGTACCCCAAAAATATTGCGTTCACTGCACCCCAAAAAGATTGCGATCACTGCACCCCAAAAAGATTGTGTTCACTGCACCCCAAAAGGATTGTGTTCACTGCAGCCCACACACAGCAAAATGGATGTGGACCACTGACACCTGCCTATCTCCTATCCCACCCCACACAGCAATATCGATTGTAGTTTGTAGAACGCACTGTCTGACCCTAAAAATCAGCAGACTCTGTCCCTAACAGGATTGATAAGATCGTAGATCGGGACTGCAAACCCCCCCCCCCACACACAGCAATATCGATTGTAGTTTGTAGAACGCACTGTCTGACCCTAAAAATCAGCAGACTCTGTCCCTAACAGGATTGATAAGATCGTAGATCGGGACTGCAAACCCCACCCCACACAGCAATGTCGATTCTAGTTTGTAGAACGCACTGTCTGACCCTAAAAATCAGCAGACTCTGTCCCTAACAGGATTGCTAAGATCGTAGATCGGGACTGCAAACCCCACCCCACACAGCAATGTCGATTGTAGTTTGTAGAACACACTGTCCCTAAAAATCAGCAGACTCTCTCCCTAAAAGGATTGATAAGATCGTAGATCGGGACTGCAAACCCCACCCCACACAGCAATATCGATTGTAGTTTGTAGAACACACTGACCCTAAAAAATCAGCAGACTCTCTCCCTAAAATGCCTACAACTCGCCCTGCCTAACACACTCCGACCTGTCCCTCAATTCTATCCGGACACAAATGTTTTTTTTTTCCTGTCTGTCCCTAATCAGCAGCCAGCACATTGATGTGTGCTCTCTCCCTGAACTAAACAGCAGAATGACGCCGCAGCGGCGCTGCCTCGAACTTATAAAGACTTGGTCACATGCTTCAGACGGCCAATCACAGCTACTGATACATTTGTAGGCATGGCTGGGATGGCTTAGGCACACCAGTTAAACGCTTGTTGATTGGCTGTTGAAAGCCCACCATGAAAAGCGCGCCAAAGCATGCAAAACCCGGAAATAAAACGACCGAACACGGATTTTTACCCGAATATACAGTAAAGTGTTCGTGTCCATGTTCGGGTAACAAAAATCCAATTATTCGGTACGAACACGAATAATACAGTCCGTGTTCGCTCAACCCTACTTGAGATTTTATACAGACGGAATTTCCATGTGTTTTGCAGGTTATTACCTCTGACATCACTTCCTTTCTCTTTTGGGGGTTGGGAGAAGAAGTGAGATAGAGAGAGAGATGAAGACATTTTTATTTTGGGGAGGGATTGGCAAACAGTATGTCTAGTATAACCGCTCTAATTGTGATTGGTCTAGCTAGACTGAGCTGAAAACAGCTGACACGCCCCTTCCTCTGCACCACCCCCTCTGCTGTGAGCTCAGCTGACTCCTCTATATAGAGAAATTTTGGCACACCCCTCCCCCACTCCTCTGCTGTCATCTGATTCCTATCTGTAGAGGGAAATGCTTTCTTTCATTCCCCTCCCCCACTCCCATTGCATCAAACTGACTTCACTGTTTAGAGAAGTGCTGAGCTGACCCCTCCCCCATTATCTCTGCTGTAATGTGAACCCATAATGTAAAAATATGGTAAAACGCCCCCTTCCCTGCACCTCCCCCTCTGCTCTGAGCTGAGTCCTCTGTATAGGGGCTGGTGCAAGGATTTCTGACATCCTAGGTGAAACCTTACCTTGCTGCCCCCCATTGGCTCCGCCCCTGACTCAACCCCATACATTTAGTATTACTCCACCTGTGTCAGGAGGCGGCGCTATACAGGAAGCAACAGCTCTGCCTCTTCTACTGCCAGTCTGTGTGTTATTCGGTTACTGTCAGGATCCCTATGTACAGGGTGTAAGGATCGCTATGTACAGGGTGTAAGGATCCCTATGTACAGGGTGTAAGGATCGCTATGTACAGGGAGCAAGGATTGCTATGTACAAGGTGTAAGGATCCCTATGTACAGGGTGTAAGGATCGCTATGTACAGGGTGTAAGGATCGCTATGTACAGGGTGTAAGGATCCCTATGTACAGGGTGTAAGGATCCCTATGTACAGGGTGTAAGGATCCCTATGTACAGGGTGTAAGGATCGCTATGTACAGGGAGCAAGGATTGCTATGTACAAGGTGTAAGGATCCCTATGTACAGGGTGTAAGGATCGCTATGTACAGGGTGTAAGGATCCCTATGTACAGGGTGTAAGGATCCCTATGTACAGGGTGTAAGGATCGTTATGTACAGGGTGTAAGGATTGCTATGTAGGGGTGTAAGGATCCCTATGTACAGGGTGCAAGGATCGCTATGTACAGGGTGTAAGGATTGCTATGTACAGGGTGTAAGGATCCCTATGTACAGGGTGTAAGGATCGCTATGTACAGGGTGTAAGGATCGCTATGTACAGGGTGTAAGGATCCCTATGTACAGGGTGTAAGGATCGCTATGTACAGGGTGCAAGGATCACTATGTACAGGGTGCAAGGATCGCTATGTACAGGGTGCAAGGATCGCTATGTACAGGGTGCAAGGATCGCTATGTACAGGGTGTAAGGATTGCTATGTACAGGGTGTAAGGATCCCTATGTACAGGGTGTAAGGATCCCTATGTACAGGGTGTAAGGATCCCTATGTACAGGGTGTAAGGATCCCTATGTACAGGGTGTAAGGATCGCTATGTACAGGGTGTAAGGCAGAGTTCGTCACCCTGGTATGGCAGGCAGAGTCAGCTAAACTACACTACGGTCACCCTGACATGGCAGAGTTCGGTCACCCAGGCATGGCAGAGTTAGGTCACCCTAAACTCCGGTCACCCTGACACTTAAAAGTATCCCTACAGAAACTAGATTATTGAATCTAACTATAGTGGTATATAGTACCCTAACTACACTGCATATCCCTTTCCTCACACTAAAAGAACAGCTCCATACAGCAGGAGAAACACTTCCACTCTCTTCAAAAGCCTCTGTATTACAGTGCTAGAGGTTAGGCAGGGCTATATTATATACTGGGGGGCTTATTCACTCCTGATTGGCCTCTGGACCCCGTAGTCACTCCAATCACGTTCCTAGCAGACTCCTGCCCCCTTCATTGGCTTTTACTGACGTTTCTGGGCCAACCGCGGGCTTTTAATGCCCACTTCCTGACCCATTGCATTTTGGACGGTTCTGGTAAACGAATTCCAAACTTTTACCGCAAAAAGTTCGGAATTCGGCCTAATTTCGTACACCCAATGTTCGGGTGGAACCGAAGGTCGACCCGAACCGTTCGATCATCCCTAATGCCCACCAGGTGTAACTCAACATAGGCTATGCTGCAGTGGCTGCACACACAGGAGAGAGTCATCAATGAGTACCTGTGTGAGTATAGCACAAGGACAGGCTCGGGGGAGCTTGGCTTCTTTTTGCTACGCCAGTGGCTGCTGATAAAGGATGCATGCACTGTCTTGACACCATTTGAGGAGGCCACAAGGAGGGTGATTCGGGACGATGCATGCATTAGTGACACTATCCCTCTAGTCTTCCTGCTGGATCACACACTTCATGGAATCATGTACAAGGCACTTGAGGCAGAACAGCGGGTAGAAGCGGAGGACTTACTTTCCTCACAAGGCCCCCTTTATGCAGATGTCATTCTTTTGGGGTGACAAAACACACAGAAGCAACAAGAGGTAGAGGAGGAGGAGGATTGTGGCAGCATTAATGTAGAGGATAGCATACAGCAGTCTTCAAGGGATGGTTGTCATTCCCCAGAAACCCCAGGAGTTGATGTGGTTGGGGAGAGGTTGCTCCTGACAATGTCCTCCTTAGTGACCCAGAGGGCTCAGAATCTCATGCCTCTTCAAACTTACGCTGCATGGGCTCCCTGATTCTGCAAAGCCTGCAACACCCAAGGCCCGATTTTTCTGCACCTGTATGACAAGTACATGCGATTTCAAATTTGTATGGAATTTTTAACAGCAGGGCTCGTTTCTGAGCCCAGCAAGAGTAGCTGAGCTGTGTCCTCTATATGTGTACTGTGTAGATCAGCCTTTCTCCAACTCTTTACCCCAGAAGGACCCTAAGGGGCTGTATGCACAACAACATGCATAGAAATGCTGGAACAATAGATGTGCATTGCCTTCTATTGACATTCATTGACTTGGAATTTCTATGCAGACTGAATTTCCATGTGTTTTGCAGGTTATTACCTCTGACATCACTTCCTTTCTTTTGGCGCTGTGAGAAGAAGTGAGATAGAGCAAGAGAGGAATATTTTTTTTTTCTTTTTTTTGGAGAGACAAACAGGATTTCTAGTATAACAGCTCTAATTATTGTGATTGCTCTTTGCTATATTGTGGGAAAAACAGCGAACACGCCCCTCCCCGACCCCTCTGCTATGAGCGGACTCCTCTGTATGGAGAAATGTTAGCACACCCCTCCCCCACTCCCATTGCTTAAAGCGGACTCCACTTTTTAGGGAAGAAGCGCTGACATGACCCCTCCCCCATTCTCTCTACTGTAAGCTGACTCCTCAATGGAAAGCCCCTGACCCCTCCCCCTTGACCTGCACTGCCCCCTCTGCTTTATTCAAATCCTCTGTTTAGAGAAATGCTGACACACCCCTCCCCCTTTGCATTGAGCTGGGTTCTATGTGTAATGAAATGTTGGCATCTGCTTTGAGATTCTTTATATGTAGAAATGTTGGCACACCCCTCCCCCACTCCCTCTCCTGTCAGCTGATTCCTATATGTAGAGGGGAAATGCTTTCTTTCATCCCCTCCCCCACTCCCATTGCTTCAAGCTGAGTACACTGTACAGAGGAGAAGTGCTGACCTCACCCCTCCCCCAATATCTCTGCTGTGAGCTGAAACTTTGATGTAGATACGCCCCTCCCCCTGCACCTCCTCTCTTCTGTCAGCGAATTCCTCTATGTAAAAGGGAAATTCTTTCTTTCTTACCCCTCCCCCACTCTCCATTGCTTAGAGGAGATGGTATTGACCTGACCCCTCCCCCACTATCTGAGTCTTCTGTATAGAGAAGTTCTGACATGCTCCTCCCCCACTTCGTCTCCTGTCAGCTGATTCCTGTATGTAGAGAGGAAATGGTTTCTTTCCTACCCCTCCCCCACTCCTATTGCTTCAAGCAAATGAGTCTACTCTTCAGAGGAGAAGTACTGACCTGACCCCTCCCCCATTATCTCTGCTCTGAAATAAATATATCTGACACGCCCCTCCCCCTGCACCTCCCCCTTTGCATTGAGCTGAGTTCTATGTGTAGAAAAATGTTTGCACTCCCCTCCCCCACTCCTCTCCTGTCAGCTGATTCCTGTATGTAGAGGGGAAATGTTTTCTTTCATCCCCTCCCCCACTCCCATTGCTTCAAGACCTGTGATCCTATATAGAAGTATCACAGGGGCTCTGTGATCATTCCAGAGAGAACAATGGTCAGCTGTGTTTACAACAGCTGACCGTCCCTCTCTCTCAGCGGGGAGCAATCGCGGGTGGCCGGCGGCAATCGGAGCCCCCGCTGCCTAGCAGCAAGCACGCGGCCGACGTAGGGCTACATCGCTTCGCGCAGGAGGGGCTGTCTGCCGCAGTATATCTATGGTGGGCGGGTTATAACAGGTTAAAGAAGAAGTGTTGAACTGACCCCTCCCCCATTCTCTCTGCTGTGAGTCCTCTGTGTAGAGAAATGTTGGCACACCCATCCCCCACTCCCCATCCTGTCAGCTGATTTCTATATGTAGAAGGGAAATACTTTATTTTATCCCCTCCCCCACTCTCTTTGCTAAGCTGACTCCACTGTATAACTGTTTGCTAGAGTTCTGTGTAGATCAGCCTTTCTCTAACTCTTTACACCATAGGGGCCCTAAGGGCCTGTTTGCACATCAACATGTATAAAAATGCTGCAATAATGGATGTGCATTGCCTTCCAATGACACACACTATATTACCAAAAGTATAGGGACGCCTGCCTTTACACACACATGAACTTTAATGGCATCCCAGTCTTAGGCCATAGGGTTTAATATTAAGTTAGCCCACCCTTTGCAGCTATAACAGCTTCAACTCTTCTGGGAAGGCTGTCCACAAGGTTTAGGCATACCTCCCAACGGTCCCAGAATCCGCGGGACTGTCCCGCAATTGGCGTGAGTCCCGCGGCCCTGCGGAGCCTAGCTGAAGTCCCGGAAAATCTGCCTGGCCATCTCTGCTCCCCCCTCTTCCTCCCAGCTCCGCTCCCGTCTTTGGCTCCGAATCCTGCCTCTCAGCGCAGGGATCGCTGCAGCGGCCACCTGACACAGACTCAGTGGAGTAATCATCTCCTCCATTTTCCTCCTGGCAGAGACGGGATCAGCTGCCCCACCACCTATCCAGCCTAGTGCTAGCTGTATTCACGATGTTGACCGTACCTAGGACCACCTCCGAGCTCCGACCCCCGACTCCGGCTTCAACTCATACTTAGTATCTCAAGCTGCTCCCGCTGGTCAGGTAGGAGAAATCTGCTCCCTGCTCAGATGCCACTCATGCCTCGGTAGATGATCCAAACACAATCTCTGCCACAGCAGAGTACTGCCCAGCGAGTATAGTGTTCCACTAGGTGTCCTGTCACTCTGCTTCCCCCGCCTCATACTGCCCCCCCTCCCCCTATACTGTCCTCCACTGTCCCCTCCCATCATGCTGCCCCCCATACTGCCCCCTCCTGGCAAACTGTCCCCCTATACTGTCCTCCACTGTCCCCTCCCATCATGCTGCCCCCCATACTGCCCCCTCCTGGCAAACTGTCCCCCTATACTGTCCTCCACTGTCCCCTCCCATCATGCTGCCCCCCCATACTGCCCCCTCCTGGCAAACTGTCCCCCTATACTGTCCTCCACTGTCCCCTCCCATCATGCTGCCCCCTCCTGGCAAACTGTCCCCCTATACTGCCCTCCACTGTCCCCTCCCATAATTCTGCCCCCCATACTGCCCCCTCCTGGCAAACTGTCCCCCTATACTGCCCTCCACTGTCCCCTCCCATCATGCTGCCCCCCATACTGCCCCCTCCTGGCAAACTGTCCCCCTATACTGTCCTCCACTGTCCCCTCCCATCATGCTGCCCCCCCATACTGCCCCCTCCTGGCAAACTGTCCCCCTATACTGCCCTCCTCTGTCCCCTTCCATAATGCTGCCCCCCATACTGCCCCCTCCTGGCAAACTGTCCCCCTATACTGTCCTCCACTGTCCCCTCCCATCATGCTGCCCCCCCATACTGCCCCCTCCTGGCAAACTGTCCCCCTATACTGCCCTCCACTGTTCCCTCCCATCATGCTGCCCCCCCATACTGCCCCCTCCTGGCAAACTGTCCCCCTATACTGCCCTCCACTGTTCCCTCCCATAATGCTGCCCCCCCATACTGCCCCCTCCTGGCAAACTGTCCCCCTATACTGTCCTCCACTGTCCCCTCCCATCATGCTGCCCCCCCATACTGCCCCCTCCTGGCAAACTGTCCCCCTATACTGCCCTCCACTGTCCTCTCCCATAATGCTGCCCCTCCCATACTGCCCCCTCCTGGCAAACTGTCCCCCTATACTGCCCTCCACTGTCCCCCCCCCCATGATGCTGCCCCCCATACTGCCCCCTCCTGGCAAACTGTCCCCCTATACTGCCCTCCACTGCCCCCCTTCCTTCATGCTGTCTCCCATACTGCCCCTTCCTGTCACACTGCCCCCCCATACCTCCCAACCGTCCCGGAATCCGCGGGACTGTCCTGCAATTTGAAGGGGGTCCCGGGGTCCCGTGGAGCTGGGCTGAAGTCCAGGAAAATCTGGCCGCCGGTGTCCTGTCAGATAATGTCTCCCGTCCATCTCTGCTGCCCGCCCCCTCCTCCTCCCAGCTCGGCCCTCGTCTTCGGCTCCTGATCAGAAGGGTGGACCCGGGGTGCAGAGCAGTGCGCCCCGAGTCCACCCATTGTGTGACAATAGCGAATGAAAATTTGCTATTGGCACACAGATCCTCCTCCTGGGCAATCAGGAAGCGGGTCTTCCTGATTGGCCGAAAGGCAAAACCATGCCATGGGCCGAGGAGGAGGCAGAAGGACTCGAGGAGACGCCAGGGGACTGAGGAAAAGCCGCTGCAGGTAAGTGCACCGGTCTCAGGTGGGGGGGGGGGCACGGCACACTGGTCATTCTGCATTAAGGGGTCACACTGGTCATTCTGCATTAAGGGGTCACACTGGTCATTCTGCATTAAGGGGTCACGCTGGTCATTCTGCATTAAGGGGTCACGCTGGTCTTTCTGCATTAAGGGGTCACGCTGGTCATTCTGCATTAAGGGGTCACGCTGGTCATTCTGCATTAAAGGGGTCACACTGGTCATTCTGCATTAAGGGGTCACGCTGGTTATTCTGCATTAAAGGGGTCACACTGGTTATTCTGTATTAAAGGGGTCACGCTGGTTATTCTGCATTGAAAGGGGGCACGCTGGTCATTCTGTATTGAAAGGGGGCACGCTGGTCATTCTGTATTGAAAGGGGGCACGCTGGTTATTCTGTAGTGAAAGGGGGCACGCTGGTCATTCTGCATTGAAAGGGGTCATGCTGGTCTCTCTGCATTGAAAGGGGTTCACGCTGGCCATTCTGCATTGAGAGGGGTCACGCTGGTTATTCTGCATTGAAAGGGGGCACGCTGGCCATTCTGCATTGAAGGGGGCACGCTGGTCACTCTGCATTGAAGAGGGCATGCTGATCTCTCTGCATTGAAAGGGGGCACGCTGGTCATTCTGTATTGAAAGGGGGCACGCTGGTCATTCTGTATTGAAAGGGGGCACGCTGGTTATTCTGTAGTGAAAGGGGGCACGCTGGTCATTCTGCATTGAAAGGGGTCATGCTGGTCTCTCTGCATTGAAAGGGGTCACGCTGGCCATTCTGCATTGAAAGGGGTCACGCTGGTTATTCTGCATTGAAAGGGGGCACGCTGGCCATTCTGCATTGAAGGGGGCACGCTGGTCACTCTGCATTAAAGGGGGCCTGCTGGTCTCTCTGCATTGAAAGGGGCACACTGGTCTCTCTTCATTGAAAGGGAGCACGCTGGTTATTCTGTATTGAAAGGGGGCATGCTGGTCATTCTGTATTGAAAGGGGGCACGCTGGTCATTCTGCATTGAAAGAGGTCATGCTGGTCTCTCTGCATTGAAAGGGGTCAGGCTGGCCATTCTGCATTGAAAGGGGTCACGCTGCTTATTCTGCATTGAAAGGGGGCACGCTGGTCATTCTGCATTGAAAGGGGCACGCTGGTCTGTCTGCATTGAAGGGGGCACGCTGGTCATTCTGCATTGAAGGGGGCACGCTGGTCACTCTGCATTGAAGGGGGCACGCTGGTCACTCTGCATTGAAGGGGGCACGCTGGTCTCTCTGCATTGAAAGGGGGCACACTGGTCTCTCTGCATTGAAAGGGGGAACGCTGGTCTCTCTGTATTGAAAGGGGGCACGCTGGTCACTCTGCATTGAAGGGGGCACACTCTACCTTGATTACTGAAGGCCCCTTTAACACTTTTGATAACTCAAAGTCACGCAATTTTTTACAGCGTTTTTTGCCGCAAAGCAATGCCTATTAAGTTTTTCTGTTTGCGCCTCCCAAAAGGGGGCATTTGGGTTGGATGGAGCTGGGGGTATTTGGGGTGGATGGAGCTGGGGTGGGCATATGGGGTGAATGGAGCTGGATGAGGGGGTGGATGGAGCTGGGGTGGGCATTTGGAGTGTTTGGAGGTTGGATGGGTGTTTGGGATAGATAGTGCTAGGGTGGGCATTTGGGGTGGATGGGGGGGGGTGGATGGAGCTGGGTGGGCATTTGGGGTGTATAGAGCTGGGGGGGTGGATGGTGCAGAGTCCGACCCCTACATTCTGTACATTACATACTCCTGTCTCCTGCATTCTGTACATTACATATTTCTGTCTCCTGCATTTTGTACATTACACTCTCCTGCACTATATACACAATACTGTACATTATATACTTCTCACCAAAGTCTTCATTGTCTCAACAGTTGCTGGTTGCTATGCAGTCTCTGACTATTTTAATGAAGTTCTTCTTTAAGGTAGGCTGAGCAATCAAAGCATATTTTATGAGTACTAGGAAGTCTGGGTTTTGTTTACCCTATCCCTTAAGCCCCTCCCACTGCTAAGCAATTGGCCACACCCACAATTTGCCACGGCGAGCTACGCGCGCCGCAGGTATTGTTTCTCTTTAAGTGTCCCTCATTGCGAAGTTCAAAAGTTGGGAGGTATGGTTTAGGAGTGTGTCTATGGGAATGTTTGACCATTCTTCCAGTTCTGCCTGCATTTGTGAGGTCAGGCACTGATGCTGGAGAGAAGGCCTGGCTCACAATCTCCACTCTAGTTCATCCCAAAGGTGTTCTATCAGGTTGAGGTGAGGACTCTGTGCAGGCCAGTCAAGTTCCTCCACCCCAAACTCACTCATCCATGTCTTTATACTTTTGACAACATAATTTACACTGACTTGTGATTTTATGCAGACGGAATTTCCATGTGTTTTGCAGGTTATTACCTCTGACGAGAGAGAGAGAGAGAGAAGAAGAGAGAAGAAGAGAGAGAGATGTGATTGGTCTAGCTAGACTGAGCAGAAAACAGCTGACACGCCCCTTCCCCTGCACCACCCCCTCTGCTGTGAGCTGACTCCTCTGTATAGAGAAATGTTGGCACACCCCTCCCCCACCCCTCTGCTGTCATCTGATTCCTATATGTAGAGGGAAAATGCTTTCTTTCATCCCCTCCCCCACTCCCATTGCATCAAACTGACTCCACTGTTTAGAGAAGTGCTGAGCTGACCCCTCCCCCATTATCTCTGCTGTAATGTGAACCCATAATGTAAAAACATGGTGACACGCGCCTTCCTTGCACCTCCCCCTCTGCTCTGAGCTGAGTCCCCTGTATATAAAAGTGATGACACGCCCTCCCAGGGGTGGTGCAAAGATTTCTGACATCCTAGGTGAAACCTAACGTTGCTGTTCCCCCATTGGCTCCGCCCCTGACTCAACCCCTATACATTTAGTATTTCTCCGCCTGTGTCAGGAGGTGGTGCTATACAGGAAGCAACGGCTCTGCTTCTTCTACTGCCGGTCTGTGTGTTATCCGGTTACTGTTTTGCACGCTTCACAGCCCAATAGAGAGGACAGAGGGGCCGCTGCCAAAGAGCAGCTACAACTTACAGAGGGAGTCCCGCCCACTGGGAGGGTGGCGCTGCCGCTGCTGCCGCCTGCTGAGATAATGGCACTGTGGCGATATGGCGATAGTGGAGCTGGGCCGTCACAGGGGTGACACCAGAGTTTTCTTTCGGACGGTGGTCACCTCTGGCGATAGCCACTTACACACCGCTCACTCTGCTTTCACTTTCACACAGAACAGGTGAGAGCGCCCCTCGGTGTGCACAGTCCTCCCTGCCCAACAGTAACTCTATGAGAGAGGGAGGGGGCGGGGTATGGGCATGGCAGCTCCACTATCCCGGCAGAAGGTGGCAGCTCAACTATCCCTAGGTAAGCCAGCTTATAGAATAAAAGAAAATAATAGAAAATAAAATCATAAAAACAATACTGACACCGTACCCCCAAACAGCATTGTACAAAAACAATTAAGAAAAAAAAAATTAAAAACATAGTAAAATATGAAATTATAACAAAATAATATAATAAAAAATAATAAAAACAAAAAATACTGACACATCCAACTGCCCTAATGATAACATCCACTGCTCTACTAACACCATCCACTTTACCCCCCAAAATTATTGTGAAACCAATAATACAAAAATAATTATTAAAAGAAATTTACAATTAATGAAGAATAATAAAAAAATTTAATTATCATTTTTTTTTTTTAAAAATACACCGTCCACTGCCCTTACTGACACCATCCACTGCTCCCCTCCCTGAGACACTGCAAAAAATATATAAAAATGAATTTAAAAAAATGGAAAACACATTATGAAATAAAAAAAAAACACCATCCACTGACACCCCCTCCCCCCCCCCCCCCAATGCATTGTGATGAAACACTTACAAATAATTAAAAAAAATAAAAATAAACATATATATGTATATGTATATATTATATATATAAAAATCAGAAATGTAAAAAAATTACTAAATAGAATAATAAAACTACTGACTCCATCCACTGCTCAAATTACACTGTTTACTGCCCTACTGACACCATACATTAGCCCCCAAAAGCATTGTAAAAAACAATGAAAAATATTTAATATAAAATTATTTTGTAAAAAAATAAAAAATCCATTTGTACAATAATATAAAAAAACTACCGACATGAACAACTGCTCTACTAAAATCATTGTGAAAGACCAATACAAAAATAATTAGTCAAAAAATAATTAAAAAAATAAAATTGTAAAAAATTATTAAAAATAAAATAAAAAACTACTAACATTGCCCACTGCCCTACTGCCACCATTCTGCACATACTACCCACTGCCATACACCCTGCACTGTACATTTCCTATTTCCCATCACCACATTCCCATTCTGCACTGTAATTATCTCTAGGCTTATAGTAGAGAAATGAACATTCAATTCACGGGTAAGAGCTCTGGTGGGCATTCCTGCAGTCAGCCAATCGCACGCTCCCTCACAACTTGTGACATCTGTGCCATTGTGCTGTGTGATAAAACTGCACATTTTAGAGTGGCCTTTTATTGTGGGCAGCCTAAGGCACAGCTGTGCAATAATCATGCTGTCCAATCAGCATCTTGTTATGTCACACCTGTGAGGGGGATGGGTTATATCAGCAAAGGAGAAGAGCTCACTAACATAGATATAGACAGATTTGTCACCAATATTGGAGAGAAATAGGCCTTTTGTGTACATAGAAAAAGTCTTAGATATTCGAGTTCAGCTCATGAAAAATGGGGGCAAAAACAAAAGTGTTGCGTTTATAATTTTTTCTTCAACGTCACAGCCTGAAGTATAATATGGAGAAATGGGAAATGCAGTATAGAGTACAGACGTCTGTTCTTTATATAATCATATCATTCTTCACACCCCTCCCCCACTCCCTCTCCTGTCAGCTGATTTCTATATGTAGAGGGGGAATGTTTTCTATCATACCCATCCCCCACTCCCATTGCTTCAAGCCAAGTTCAATGTACAGAGGAGAAGTGCTGACCTCACCCCTCCCCCATTATCTCTGTTGTGAGCTGGGTCCTGTGAGTGGAGAAATTCTGACACGCCCCTTCCCCTGCACCGCCCCTTCTGCTGTGAGACGACTCCTTGTCCACTGCTCTACTGATACCCTCCACTGCTGATCCAGAGGCGCTGTTAAAAAATAGATTTTAAAAATCAATAAAATCATGAAAAAAAAGAGGAAATAAAATAATAAAAAACAAAAAAATACTGATACCATCCACTGCCCCCCCCCCAAAATAAATATATATATATATATATATATATATATATATATATATATCTAAGAGTAAATAGAAGAAAATAATTAAAAATAATATTTCTAAAAATAATAAAGAAATAATAATAATGATACATGTTGACATTGTCCGTTGCACTACTAGCACCTTCCACTGCCCTACTGACACCATCCACTGCTTCCTGAAAGCATTTTGAAAAAAATGAAAAACAAAAAGTATAAAAAATTAAATAGTAAAAAGAATTAAAATAGTCAAAAAAATAAATAAAAATAAAAAACAAATTGCACTATCCACTAGTCTACCTACACTGTGCACTGTTCTACTAACTTAAACCACTGCACCACTGACACCAACCACTGGTACTCCAAAATCGTTGTAAAAAAAATATTGAAAAATGTAACTGTAAATAGAAATAAATATTGACATTTGTAAAAAAAAACAAAAAAAAAAAAAACAACTGACACTGTCCGCTGCCCTTCTGACACAATCCACTGCCCTACTACCCTCCCCTCAAGAGACATTTAAAAAAAAAATGAAAATTGAATTGTTAAAAAAAAAAAAAGGTAAAAAATACATTTGTAAACAAAAATAATAATAATTGAAAAAAAAAAAAATACTGTCACCATGTACTGCTCTACTGACAGTATTCACTGTCCTACCAACACATCTTTCACCCAAAGCATTGTGAAAAAAATTATTAAAATAACTGAAAAAAAAATTCACATTTAAAAAATATATTAAAATCTACTAATTCTGTCCACTGCCCTACTGACAAAATCTACTGCTCCCCTCCCTGAAAAGCATTGAAAAAAAACTGCACTGAAACTTACCCCCCCCCCCCCCCCCAAATCACTGTGAAAACAATATTTAAAAAATGAAATTAAAAAATATAGTAACTAATAATATTGTAAAAAAATTATAGAAAATTAAAATAAAAACAAACCACTGACATTGTCCACCCCTCCAAAAAAAAAGCATTGTGCAAAAAAATGTATTAAACACAATAAAATGTATTCAACACAATAAAATGTATTAAACACAATAAAAAAAAAAAAAAAAAAACTGACACCTTCGACTGCCATACTGACACCATACAGTGCTCTACTGACACCACCCCCTCCCCCCACAAAAAAAAATTGTGAAAACAATGATAAATACAAAAATATTATAAAAACAATACATAACATTTGTGAAAAATAGTAAAAAATATATATTTTTTTAAATTACTGTCCACTGCCCTACTGACACCATTCTCTGGTCCGCAAAAACCTTTTTGAAAAAAAATGTAAAAATAAAGAAAGAAATAATTACATTGTATACATTTAAAAAAAAAAAGCGTTTGTAAAAAAAAAAAAATTAAATGCAAATAACTACTGACTCAATTCACTGCTCCACTGACACTGACCTACCGACACCATCCACTGCCACCCTCCCAGAGACACTGTGAAAAAATTATTTAAGATATAAATTAAAAATATAGAAAAAATAACATACTAGAAACATAATAGAAGGGAAGTGGACAGCATTATTAGTTGTATTTTTTAGTTAATTTTCTGACACCATCCACTGCTCATCCCCCTGCATTGTGAAAAAAAGATTAATATAAAAAAAATAATAGAAATTTAAGTTTTAAAAATAAAACCAAAATAAAAAAATTACTGACACGGTCCACTGCCTTACTGACACAATCAATTGTCCTAACCCCTCCTCCCTGAGAATTGTAAACAAAAAAAGTAAAAAAAAAAAAAATCAACTACTGACACCATCCACTGCCCCCCCCCCCCCCAACTGAAGCACAGTGAGCAAAAATATTTGAAGAAAATAAAATTGTAGATATAATAATAGAATAATAGAAAATAAAATAATAAAAACAAAACAATACTGACACCGTCCCCCCCAAACAGCATTGTAGAAAAACAATTATTAAGAAAAATAAATAAAAAACATAGTGAAATATGAAATTAAAATGAAATAATATAATACAAAATAATAAAAACAAAAAATACTGACACATTCAACTGCCCTAATGATAGCATCCACTGCTCTACTAACACCATCCACTTTACCCCCAAAATCATTGTGAAACCAATAATACAAAAATAAATATTAAAAAAAATTTAAATGAATGAAGAATAATAAAAAAATTTAATTATAAAATATTAAAAAAAAAAATACACTGTCCGCTGCCCTACTGACACCATCCACTGAGACACTGTAAAAAATATATAAAAATGAATTAAAAAAATAAAAAATAAAAATAAAATGGAAGCCGCATTAGAAAATAAAAAAACCATCCACTGCCCCCAAATGCATTGTGATGAAACCCTTGCAGATAATTAAAAAAAAAAAAATATATATATATATATATATATATATATATATATATATATATATATATATATATATATATATATACACTGTATATATAATTAGAAAAGTAAAAAATTTACAAAATAAAAAAATAAAACTAAAAAAACTACTGACTCCATCCACTGCTCAAACTACACTGTATACTGCCCCACTGACACCACACATTAGCCCCCAAAAGCATTGTAGAAAACACAGAAAAATATTTAATATAAAATGATTTTGTAAAAAATAAAAAAATAAATAAAAAAAACAATTTGTAAAATAATATAAAAAAAAACTACTGACATCAACTACTGCTCTACTAAAATCATTGTGAAAGAGCAATACAAAATAATTAGTCAAAAAATAATTAAAAAACAAAATTGTAAAAAAATATTAAAAATAAAATAATAAAAATAAAGAACTACTAACATTGCCCACTGCCCTACTGCCACCATTCTGCACTGTGCATTTCCTATTTCCCATTATCACATTCCCATTCTGCACTGTAATTATCTCTAGGCTTATGGTGGAGAAATGAACACTCAATTCACAGGTAAGAGCTCTGGTGGGCATTCCTGCAGTCAGCCAATCGCACGTTCCCTCACAACTTGGGACATCTGTGGCATTGTGCTGTGTGATAAAACTGCACATTTTAGAGTGGCCTTTTATTGTGGGCAGCCTAAGGCACACCTGTGCAATAACCATGCTGTCCAATCAGCATCTTGATATGCCGCACCTGTGAGGGGGAGGGATTATCTCGGCAAAGGAGAAGCGCTCACTAACACAGATTTACACAGATTTGTCACCAATATTGGAGAGAAATAGGCCTTTTGTGGAAGAAGTGATGACCTGACCCCTCCCCCTTTATCTGTGTTGTGAGCTCCTCTGTGTACAAAAGTGTTTACACCCCTCTCTCTCTGCCCCGCCCCCATTCTGTAATCTGAGTCTTCTGTATAGAGAAGATCTGATCCGCCCCCTCCCTCTGCACCTCCCCCTCTGCTGTTACCCAAGTCCTCTGTATGGAGAAATGTTGACACACCCCTCCCCCCCACTCCTCTCCTGTCACCTGATTCCTATATGTAGAGGGGAAATGTTTTCTTTTATCCCCTCCCCCACTCCCATTGCGTCAAGCTGACTCCACTATTATGTGGATTAGTGCTGAGCTGACCTCTCCCCCATTTATCTCTGGGCTTTACAGAGAGTAAAGAGAAGAGCTGTTGAAGTCAGTAGGCCTAAGAAAACAAAATCTCACCAAAGCCCACAACAGGGCTGATTTTAAAAAATTTAATAAATATTAAAACACAAAATAGGAAAAAATAAAAGTAAAATTGTAAAAAATAATAAAGTTTTATGAAAACAAAAATATTAACACTGTCCACTTTTCACTCCTAAAAAAAATAATTGTAAAAAAAATTATTAAATAATAAAAATTGTAAAAAAAAAAAATATATATATATATATATATATATATATACTGTGTGTGTATGTATGTTTATATATATATATATATATATATATATATATATATATATATGGCACTTGAGTAAATATTATATATATATATATATATATATATATATCATTTTTTTTTAACAATTTTTATTATTTAATTATTGCTTTTTTACAATTATTCTTTTTAGGGGGGAAGAGTGGGCAGCGTCAATATTTTTTTTTTCATTTCACTTTATTATTTTTTACAATTTTACTTTTATTTTTTTCCTATTTAGTGTTTTAATATTTATCAAATTTTTTTTAAATCAGCCCTGTTGTGGGCCTTGGTGAGATTTATATATACCAACACTAAACTAAAAAAAAAAAAAATACAGACTCTCCCCCACAAAAAAAAGCTTTGTGAAAATAAATTATAAAAAAATAAAATTGAAAAAAATAAAATAAATAATTACTGACACCATCCACTGCTCTACTGACACAATCCACTGACACCAGCCCCCCCCCCCCCCCCCCCCAGAGAACTGGGGAAAAATACTCTTGGCCGCCATCATCACACGTTCTTTTACGTGGCAGTAATATATGCATGCCAAGGTATCCCTGAGCGCTGTGTCTGGTAGGAATTTAGGCCCTGGGAATGCAGTGAGTGCTGTCCACACATAACTCTATATCGCTCAGTGACGGTATAAGGGCTTTCATCAATAGAGATGGCCTTGCGGTTCGCCCGGCTGTCGGTTCATGGCGAATTTAGCTTGTTCGCTACCCGCCAAATTTGCGAACACATGGCGTAGTTCACGGCGGCCATATTTGTTTACATTGGGGAGAACTTTGACCCGTGACACAGCCGTCAGGTGGAACGGGACAGCCTATTGAAACATTCCAGCACATGGACAGTCCCCCTACCCTATAAATAGACCTGGCGGCCATTTCACATTCCGCTTTCTGCCAGTGTAGGGAGAGGTCTGCTGTGCTCATTAGTGAGAGTTTGCTAGACACATATAGTGCTGTGAAGATCCACAAAAGTCCTTTCCAGGGCTGGTATTTTTCAGTATAGGTCCACTAGTATCTTTTGAGCTTAGGGAGAGGTATCCTGTGGTTGCTTTAGGGGCAGTTAGAGATTGGCTGCAGTCACACACAAATCGCTTTGTCAATGTCCACAAAAGTTATTTAAAATGCTCCAATGTTGTTATAGGGTCTATTACAGTCTCTTTACTATAGGGACAGGTATCCTGTGGTTGCTATAGGGGCAGTTAGGGATCGGCTGCAGTCACACAGAAATCGCTTTGTCAATGTCCACAAAAGTCATTTAAAATGCTCCAATGTCGTTATAGGGTCTATTAAAGTCTCTTTACTATAGGGGCAGGTATCCTGTGGTTGCTTTAGGGGCAGTTAGAGATCGGCTGCAGTCACCGCTTTGTAGAAAGCATATTATAGTGGATTAGTACTATTATTGTGCACTGTGCAGCATTGTGACAGGTGCGGTGGTGAGACTGAGCGCTTCTGCAGCAACACTACACACAGTGACAAAAGCACTTATAATGTATTATAACTGGTGTGATAGACCAATTGCCCCCCCCCCCATGCCACATATTGAAGTGGGGTGTTATCTGAGTAAACCCCCCCCCCCAATGCCACATATTGAAGTGGGGTGTTATCTGAGTAAACTTTTTCAAGTGTATTTGTGTCATGCAACAATATTGCCTAGTTTGCTGAGTAAAGTCTGGTACACACAGCGCCAAACTCACTGGCCAATTTTTTGAACTGGTGTGCTACACCAATGCTCCCCCCAATGCCACCTATTGAAGTGAGGTGTTCTCTGAGTAAGCTTTTTCAAGTGTATTTGTGTCATGCAACAATATTGCCTAGTTTTCAGAGTGAAGTCTGGTACACACAGCGCCTAACTCACTGGCCAATTTTTTGAACTGGTGTGCTACACCAATGCTTTCCCCCAATGCCACATATTGAAGTGGGGTGTTATTTAACAGTATACATTTCTAAGAGTGTATTTTAGTCCTGCAAACATTTGGCCTCTTTTGCTGTGTAAACAGTGCTACACACAGTGACAACAGTTACTGGCCAATTATTTGTAGAACTGGCGGACTGACGGACCGGTAGATAGGGAGGAGAGGCAGGCAGAACTTGCATTGCAGAACAGGTAGAAAGCAGATTGCAAATGTATCAGGAGCGAGCCATCAACCATGTACAGTCACATCTGGCGCTCCCAGGACGCTGGCACATGGCTCCGCTTTGTGGGCTTTTATTAATGTGTCCGTTGCTGACACCAGTGTTGCCATCTGCAGCCTTTGCAGTCAACGCATAAGTCGCGGTAAGCCCAACACTCACCTAGGGACAACCGCCTTAAGAAGGCACCTGAAATCCCATCACCAAGCCCAGTGGGAGCAAAACTTGTGTATACTGTGAATGCCTACTGTACCTCTAGCCATCATATACTACGTTCTTTACTGTCAGTTCAACCCATGTGAGCTCATGTTTGCGGCCTAAACAGCCCGCCACCAACTTGTGTATACAGTGAACGCCTACTGTACCTCTAGCCATCATATACTACGTTCTTTACTGTCAGTTCAACCCATGTGAGCTAATTTTTGCAGCCTAAACAGTCCGCCACCTACTTGTGTATACTGTGAACGCCTACTGTACCTCTAGCCATCATATACTACGTTCTTTACTGTCAGTTCAACCCATGTGAGCTCATGTTTGCGGCCTAAACAGCCCGCCACCAACTTGTGTATACAGTGAACGCCTACTGTACCTCTAGCCATCATATACTACGTTCTTTACTGTCAGTTCAACCCATGTGAGCTAATTTTTGCAGCCTAAACAGTCCGCCACCTACTTGTGTATACTGTGAACGCCTACTGTACCTCTAGCCATCATATACTACGTTCTTTACTGTCAGTTCAACCCATGTGAGCTCATGTTTGGGGCCTAAACAGCCCGCCACCAACTTGTGTATACTGTGAATGCCTACTGTACCTCTAGCCATCATATACTACGTTCTTTGCTGTCAGTTCAACCCATGTGAGCTCATTCTTGCGGCCTAAACAGCCCGCCACCTTCTTGTGTATACTGTGAACACCTACTGTACCTCTAGCCATCATATACTACGTTCTTTGCTGTCAGTTCAACCCATGTGAGCTCATTTTTGCGGCCTAAACAGCCCGCCACCTACTTGTGTATACTGTGAACGCCTACTGTACCTCTAGCCATCATATACTACGTTCTTTGCTGTCAGTTCAACCCATGTGAGCTCATTTTTGCGGCCTAAACAGCCCGCCACCTTCTTGTGTATACTGTGAACGCCTACTGTACCTCTAGCCATCATATACTACGTTCTTTACTGTCAGTCCAACCCATGTGAGCTCATGTTTGCGGCCTAAACAGCCCACCACCAACTTGTGTATACAGTGAATGCCTACTGTACCTCTAGCCATCATATACTACGTTCTTTACTGTCAGTTCTACCCATGTGAGCTCATGTTTGCGGCCTAAACAGCCTGCCACCAACTTGTGTATACTGTGAACGCCTACTGTACCTCTAGCCATCATATACTACGTTCTTTGCTGTTAGTTCAACCCATGTGAGCTCATGTATGCGGCCTAAACAGCCCGCCACCAACTTGTGTATACAGTGAACGCCTAATGTACCTCTAACAATCATATACTACGTTCTTTGCTGTCAGTTCAACCCATGTGAGCTCATTTTTGCAGCCTAAACAGCCTGCCACCTACATGTGTATACTGTGAACGCCTACTGTACCTCTAGCCATCATATACTACGTTCTTTACTGTCAGTTCAACCCATGTGAGCTCATGTTTGCGGCCTAAACAGCCCGCCACCAACTTGTGTATACTGTGAATGCCTACTGTACCTCTAGCCATCATATACTACGTTCTTTGCTGTCAGTTCAACCCATGTGAGCTCATTTTTGCGGCCTAAACAGCCCGCCACCTACTTGTGTATACTGTGAACGCCTACTGTACCTCTAGCCATCATATACTACGTTCTTTGCTGTCAGTTCAACCCATGTGAGCTCATTTTTGCGGCCTAAACAGCCCGCCACCTACTTGTGTATACTGTGAACGCCTACTGTACCCCTAGCCATCATATACTACGTTCTTTACTGTCAGTTCAACCCATGTGAGCTCATGTTTGCGGCCTAAACAGCCCGCCACCAACTTGTGTATACTGTGAAAGCCTACTGTACCTCTAGCCATCATATACTACGTTCTTTGCTGTCAGTTCAACCCATGTGAGCTCATTTTTGCAGCCTAAACAGCCCGCCACCTAATTGTGTATGCTGTGAACGCCCACTGTACCTCTAGCCATCATATACTACATTCTTTACTGTCAGGTCAACCCATGTGAGCTCATGTTTGCGGCCTAAACAGCCCGCCACCAACTTGTGTATACTGTGAACGCCTACTGTACCTCTAGCCATCATATACTACGTTCTTTACTGTCAGTTCAACCCATGTGAGCTCATGTTTGCGGCCTAAACAGCCCGTCACCAACTTGTGTATACTGTGAACGCCTACTGTACCTCCTAGCCATCATATACTACGTTCTTTGCTGTCAGTTCAACCCATGTGAGCTAATTTTTTTGCAGCCTATACAGGCCGACACTTACTTCTGTCTACTGTGTGAATGCCTAATGTACCTTCAGCCACAGAATACTACGTACTTAGCTGTCGGGTAAACCCATGTGGGCTAATGTTTGGGGCCTGGAATGGGTGACACTTACTTTTGTTACCTGTGAATGCCTAATGTACCTTCAGCCACAGAATACTACGTTCTTAGCTGTCAGGTAAACGCATGTGGGCTAATTTTTGGGGCCTGGAATGGCCGACACTTACTTCTTTATCCTGTGAATGCCTAATTTTTCAGACTGGAAATGAAAAACAATGGGTCTGTAAAGGTTCCGCCAAATTGTGGAATGGATGCGGACCCATTTTACAGATGTGTGAATGGACCCTATATGTATTTGACAATGTATTTACCGGCTGCTGTCAGTTCTGGCTGATTTATGAAAAAAAATAGATATTTTTTGCTGTAAAAAAAAAAAAAAAAAATTTAGGGCAACTTTTTCAATTGCAATACATCTGTTATGACATTGTCCATGTGTCGGGACTATTTGTGCGCAGCTAGTACATCTTTTGTGGCTGCAAATATGACTTAAAGGTTTTTAACTTCTTCCGATCCGCGCTATAGCCGAAGTACGGCTACAGCGCGGACTCGAATTTCCGGGAGGCTGTCTTTATACGGCCTCCCAGAGACTGGCTCCCCGCGCGCTCCCGCGAGCGCGCATCGGGGAGAATCTGTGTCGGCCGTGTCCCTTGGACACAGCCAATTACAGATCGTGGTAAATAGCCAATCACAGCGGCCATTTACCACGTGATCGGCCCATGCAATGAGAGATGATCTCATATGTAAACATATGAGATCATCTCTCATCGCCAGCTCTCCTTCCTCACACAGAGACTGCGTGTGAGGAAGGAGCAGAGCCGATCAGCCGTTCGGGGACACAGAGGAATGTAATCAGGGCACTGATCACCAGTGCCCTGATTACACAAGGTAAATAAAATACACTAAGTGCCCACCATCAGTGCCCACAGGGCCCGCCATCAGTGCCCCCCATCAGTGCCCACAATCATTGCCCATAGTGCTGCCAGTCAGTGCCCATCAGTGCCTGCTCATCTAGGCACTGATGAGCACTGACTGGCAGCACTATGGGCACTGAGTGTGGACACTGATGGTGCTGCCCATCAGTGCTCATCAGTGCCGACCATCAGTGCCACCCGTCAGTGTCCATCAGTGCCACCCATCAGTGTCCAGCAGTGCCGCCTCTCAGTGCCCATCAGTGCCGCCTTTCAGTGCCCAGCAGTGCCGCCTGTCAGTGCCCAGCAGTGCCACCTCTCAGTGCCCAGAAGTGCCACCTATTAGTACCCAGCAGTGCCGCCTATCAGTGCTCATCAGTGCCGCCTATCAGTGCTCATCAGTGCGGCATATTAGTACCTCCTCATCAGTGCCACCTCATTAGTGCCAATAAGTGCCACCTCATCAGTGCCCATAAGTGCCACCTCATCAGTGCCCATCAGTGCAGCCTATCAGTGCCCATCAGTGCCGCCTCATCAGCGCACATCAGTGAAGGAGAAAAATGTATTTATTTTCAAAATTTACTCGCAGAAAATAAGAAAAACTTTTCTTTTTCAAAATTTTCTGTCTTTTTTCTTTTTTTTTTGTAAGAAATAAAAAACCCAGAGATGATTAAATACCACCAAAAGAAAGCTCTATTTGTGTGAAAAAAATGATAAAAATTTCATATGGGTACAGTGTAGCATGACCGCGCAATTGTCATTCAAAGCGTGAGAGCGCTGAAAGCTGAAAATTGGCCTGGATAGGAAGGGGGTGAAAGTGCCCGGTAGGCAAGTGGTTAAAGTTCGCCTTCCATTAAAGTCAATGGGGCCCGCCGCAAACTCGCGGTTCGGACTTTTGAGAAAATTTGCGGCTGGCGTTCGCGAACCGCCCCGGCCGATGTTCGTCCATCACTAGTGATGAACCCCTGGACTACTAGGTGGGCAGGATAGACCTCTGGCCAGAGCTTGCACAATTTTCAATGGAACTGTTGGCTTGCCCCCGTCCAGTGTTCTGTCCGAAAGGACGTTCAGCGCAGCAGGGGGGATCGTGACCGATAAGCGCACTCGCCTAGCTCATGACAGTGTAGACTACCTCACATTTATAAAAATGAATGAGGCATGGATCTCTGAGGAATTCAACACATGTGACCAGTAGACCATGTTTCATTGAAATTCCTCATGACAGGCCACAAATATCCGCCAGACCGCCATCCACCCACAACAATTCCTGTTCCTTGGCTTCACTAAATACAGCGGCATAAAAGGCATTTCATGTCCATGGAATGCCAAATTTTTGGGGTCTTTCATGGCCGACAATTATTTTTTCTGTGAATGTCTAATGTACTTCCAGCCACCAAATACTATGTTCTTATCTGTCAGGTAAACCTATGTGGGCTAATTTTTGGGGCCTATACTGGCCGACACTTACTTCTGTATCCTGTGAATGCCTAATGTACCTCCAGCCACCAAATACTACATTCTTAGCTGTCAGGTAAACCCATGTGGGCTAATTTTTGGAGCCTATACTGGCCGACACTTACTTCTATATCCTGTGAATGACTAATGTACCTCCAGCCACCAAATAATACATTCTTTGCTGTCAGGTAAACCCATGTGGGCTAATTTTTGGGGCCTATACTGACCGACACTTACTTCTGTATCCTGTGAAGGCCTAATGTACCTCCAGCCACCAAATACTACTTTCTTAGCTGTCAGGTAAACCCATGTTGGCTAATTTTTGGGGCCTATACTGGCCGAAACTTACTTCTGTATCCTGTAAATGCCTAATGTACCTCCAGCCAATAAATACTACGTTATTTGCTGGCAGGTAAACCCATGTGGTCTAATTTTTGGGGCCTATACTGGCCGACACTTACTTCTGTATCCTGTGAATGCCTAATGTACCTCCAGCCACAAAATAATACGTTCTTTGCTGTCAGGTAAACCCATATGGTCTACTTTTTGGGGCCTATACTGGCCGACACTTACTTCTTTTCCTTTGAATGCCTAATGTACCTCCAGCCACCAAATACTATGTTCTTTGCTGGCAGGTAAACCCATGTGGTCTAATTTTTGGGGCCTATACTGGCTGACATTTACTTCTGTATCCTGTGAATGCCTAATGTACCTCCAGTCACCAAATACTACGTTCTTAGCTGTCAGGTAAACCCATGTGGGCTAATCTTTGGGGCCTATACTGGCCGACACTAACTTCTTTATCCTGTTAAAGCCTAATGTACCTCCAGCCACCAAATACTACATTCTTTGCTGTCAGGTAAACCCATATGGTCTAATTTTGGGGGCCAATACTGGCCTACACTTACTTCTTTTCCTGTGAATGCCTAATGTACCTCCAGCCACAAAATAATACGTTCTTTGCTGTCAGGTAAACCCATGTGGGCTAATTTTTGGGGCCTATACTGGCCGACACTTACTTCTGTATCCTGTGAATGCCTAATGTACCTCCAGCCACCAAATACTACGTTCTTTGCTGTCAGGTAAACCCATATGGTCTAATTTTTGGGGCCTATACTGGCCGACACTTACTTCTTTTCCTGTGAATGCCTAATGTACCTCCAGCCACCAAATACTACGTTCTTTGCTGTCAGGTAAACCCATGTGGTCTAATTTTTGGCGCCTATACTGGTCGACACTTACTTTTTTATCCTGTGAATGCCTAATGTACCTCCAGCCACCAAATACTACATTCTTAGCTGTCAGGTAAACCCATGTGGGCTAATTTTTGGGGCCTATACTGGCCGACACTTCTGTATCCTGTGAAGGCCTAATGTACCTCCAGCCACAAAATAATACGTTCTTTGCTGTCAGGTAAACCCATGTGGGCTAGTTTTTGGGGCCTATACTGGCCAACACTTACTTCTGTATCCTGTGAATGCCTAATGTACCTCCAGCCACCAAATACTACATTCATTGCTGTCAGGTAAACCCATGTGGTCTAAATTTTGGGGCCTATACTGGTCGACACTTACTTCTGTATCCTGTGAATGCCTGATGTACCTCCAGCCACCAAATACTACATTCTTTGCTGTCAGGTAAACCCATGTGGTCTAATTTTTGGGGCCTATACTGGCCGACACTTACTTCTTTTCCTGTGAATGCCTAATGTACCTCCAGCCACCAAATACTATGTTCTTTGCTGTCAGGTAAACCCATGTGGTCTAATTTTTGGCACCTATACTGGCCTACACTTACTTCTTTATCCTGTGAATGCCTAATGTACCTTCAGCCACATAATACAACGTTCTTAGCTGTCAGGTAAACCCATGTGGGCTAATTTTTGGGGCCTATACTGTACTGGCCGACACTTACTTCTGTATCCTGGGAATGCCTAATGTACCTCCAGCCACCAAAAAATACGTTCTTTGCTGTCAGGTAAACCCATGTGGGCTAATTTTTGGGGCCTTTCATGGCCGACACTTACTTATTTATCCTGTGAATGCCTAATGTACCTACAGCCACAGAATACATTTTGCTGTAAAAAAAAATAAAGAAATTTTTAGGGCAACTTTTCCAATTGCAATACTTCTGTTATGACATTGTCCATGTGCTGGGACTATTTGTGAACAGCTAGTAAGTCTTTTGTGGCTGCAAATATGACCTAAAGGTTTTTAAAGTTCG
Source organism: Pelophylax lessonae (assembly GCF_965119305.1). Lineage (NCBI taxonomy): Eukaryota > Metazoa > Chordata > Amphibia > Anura > Ranidae > Pelophylax > Pelophylax lessonae. The sequence goes on from NC_138778.1 coordinate 105,714,920, forward strand.
CCTCCCATTAAAGTCAATGGGGCCTGCCGCAAACTCGTGGTTCGCGGACTTTTGAGAAAATTTGCGGCTGACGTTGGTGAACCGCCCCGGCTGATGTTCGTCCATCACTAATCATGACATGTAAGGTATTAATTTACTCGGTGTAACATCATCTTTCATTAGAGAAAACAATTGGGCTAACTTTACTGTTTTCTTATTTTTTAATTTAAAGTGTATTTTTTCCAAAATAAATTACGTTTGCAAGACCGCTGCGCAAATACGGTGTGACATAAAGGATTGCAATAATCTCCATTTTATCTCTTAGGGTCTCTGCTAAAAAAATATATGTAATGTTTGGGGGTTCCAAGTAATTTTCTAGCAAAAAATACTGATTTTAATTTTTAAACATCAAATGCCAGAAATAAGCTTAGTCCTTTATTCTTGAATTATTTTTTTAAAAGCTTCAATTATTTGTTTTTAAATTATTCATATAAATTTTATTTAAAATTATTAATTTAAATGAAATTAAATGAAATGTATAAAATTAATATTATTTAATCTATTAAATTTTTTTCTGATATGTGGCATCTACAGTATCTGGCAGCTCAGCCCAGCCTGTAATAAAGACATGCAAACCTTGTCTTTTTTAAAATTGGAAGTTGGAAAGAGAGAGAGAAAGAGAGAGAGAGAGAGAGAGAGAGAGAGAGGTAGGCAGTCCCCCAATAGGACGCCAGTTACAGGGCACCTGTACATGGACCCCCTATACATATGTACATATGGGAATGGGACCTGTCATCAATGGGGAAAAAAAGAGCCAATGAAAGTGTTTCTGCCATTTTGTTTTATTGTATCAATATGGATGTTACATACCAGTCACGTCCTCTGTCTTCCGGTGATTGACTTTACAGCCGACACCAAAACAATAAAGAGGGGGGGGGGAGGTTATATAAAACATAATTCCAACACCTGGTGTAATTTTTTTTTTATGAGTGAAAAAAGAATTGCCATGTTGAAGAAAGGGGAAATACAACCTTGTTTTTTGACCCCTGTAATGGCTTGCCTGACTGCCTGGGTATATGGTTGCCCAAGGGAAAAACTGAAATCAAGCAACTCTGGGTCTTTCTCTGATGAAGAGGAGCTACTATTGCCTGCAGGCTGCCAACTCAGCAGTGTAGCAGAACTAAGTGCCTAGGTGCCAGGTTGCTTTTCCAGTTGCCAGAATGGCAACTCTAGGGACTGTCTGGCAGGAATTTTTCATGTGTTCCACATTCACTTTGCTAAGTGAATAGCAGTTTCAGGAACGAAATGCCGGGGTCGTGAACTTAGGTCCCCCACAAATTGGATCATGACTTACCAGGTCTGCCACTGCAGCCTTTTCATCCTCTTTAATAATGATGACATTTTGAGCATTGCATGTCAACTGCAAACTCCTCCAGGCAGTCTTTACACACCAATCTGTTGGGCATAGGTACTGCGCCAAAGGCCCTGCTGGACATTTGCAGGATTCAGACTCGCATTCGCTTGAAAGATGCACTCACCAGTGTTGCCAACCGTCCGTATATTCACGGACAGCCCGTAAAATCAAGGCACTTTTCTCCTGCCCGTAAATGCCCGTAGCAGGAGAAAAGTGCCCGTTAAAATGATGGCTGCGGCGAGACATTGTGACTGCGCATGCGCGGCGTGCGCCTCGGTCATCTCCGGACACTTCTGAACTAGTGAACTCACTTGTCATATTCTCGAGTCCTGCTCCGATTGTCTCCGAGTCCTCCCCAACTGACGTGACCGCCTCCGGCTCCGCCTGTGTGTGCCCTCTGCCCCGCCCAGAATCTTGAATCTCGATCTTCCCGCCACTGCCGCCGCGGCTGCTACCTACCTCCCCCAGCCTGAGGAGCCTGTTGCCGGACCGGGGACCGTGTGTGGAGAGACCCGACCAGCCCAGGACTGTCTGCAGCAGCGCCACCAGCCAGCTGAGCTCCAGCCTCCAGTCCCACCACCCCAAGGAGGACAAGCCAAGGATCCATCCATCTCTGCCTGGGCTGGCCTGGCACAGACACCACCACCATCGGCCATTCACTGTCTCCACTCAGTCTCCAGGGAGATCTTCTTCACTTCTCCAGAGACCGTGAGTAGTACTCTTCCTAGGGCTAGGCTCCTACTTATCTCCTCGCTCCCAGACCCAGTCCCAGTCCCCCCCAGCCTCAGGCCCCACCTGCAACCTCTCTGACTGACCCCCAGGCCCCAGCCCTGGATTGAGCCCTGAAGCAGGATCCATCCATGAGGAATTGAGGATTCTATCCATCCATGGCCTCTCCTCGACCTCGCTCCCAGTCCCCCCCCAGGCCCCACCACCTGCTGCCACCCCTGAGCCCAGGGCAGGGCTGCTGAAGGATCCATCCATCCAGGAAACGGGATTCAAATTCCATCCATGGCCTCTCCTCGCTCCCAGTCCCCCCCTAGGCCCCACCTGCCATCTCTGACCCCGGTCACCCCCTGGCCTGAGCCTAGGGCAGGGCTGCTGAAGAATCCATCCATCCATCCATCCATCCATCCATCCAGGATTCCATCCATGGCCTCTCCTTGCTCCCAGTCCCCCCAGGCCCCACATGCCACCTCTAAACACCTCCTGTATCATGTCCGCAGTCTCTGACCACCTCCTGTACCCTGTCCGCAGTCTCTGACCACCTCCTGTACCCTGTCCGCAGTCTCTGACCACCTCCTGTACCCTGTCCGCAGTCTCTGACCACCTCCTGTATCATGTCCACAGTCTCTGACCACCTCCTGTACCATGTCCGCAGTCTCTGACCACCTCCTGTACCATGTCCGCAGTCTCTGACCACCTCCTGTACCATGTCCGCAGTCTCTGACCACCTCCTGTACCCTGTCCGCAGTCTCTGACCACCTCATGTACCCTGTCCGCAGTCTCTGACCACCTCCTGTACCATGTCGGCAGTCTCTGACCACCTCCTGTACCATGTCCGCAGTCTCTGACCACCTCCTGTACCATGTCCGCAGTCTCTGACCACCTCCTGTACCATGTCCGCAGTCTCTGACCACCTCCTGTACCATGTCTGCAGTCTCTGACCATCTCTTGTATCATGTCCGCAGGGGAGTCTGGACTCTGGAGAGGAGTCAAGAGTGAGAGCGCCGCCGGGATGGGGGTCACAGGAGAAGTCAGATGTGTGGGGCCTGCAGAGTGGAGACTAGAGCCGTCTGACTGAGCCCTGCACAGTGCACCTGAGAGGAGGTCAGTGACAGTGCCGCCAGACCAGTCTGATGGGGGGGGGGTCACTGATGTAAGGGCCAGGGGGCACTGATATAAAGATCCCTCTATATTAGTAACCCCCCCCCCATATCTTAATGTATTCACTCTGTGGAAGGTGGTCTCTGGTCACCAGATTGCCCCCCACATCAGAGTTCCTGGCGTTCCCCTTTACATCAGAGTCTGCAGGATTCTCCCCTTACAGTGCGAAGGGGGAACTCTGCAGACCCTGATGTAAAAGGGAACTCTGATGTAAAGGGGAATGCAGTGGACTCTGATATAAGGCGGTTTCTGGTCACCAGAGCACCCGCTTAAATCAGAGTTCCCCCTTAAATCAAGATCTGCAGCATTCCTCTTTTTGTCAGAGTTACACTGTAAGGGGGAATCTTGCACACTGATATATGGGGGAACTCTGTGCTGGCTGGGTTATATTAATCTGATCTTCATGTAAATGGAGAAATATGTTTTTTGACTTTTGTTTAACCTAAACACATTGCTAATAGCACTATCTACATGTTTATAGTTTAAGTATTGATATTTGCACGGTTTAGCACTGAAAACAGCCTGTTTATGTGCATTTTTGCAATGCCAGTAAAAAATTGGTGCCGTCCGTAAATTTTGGACGTTCTGCCAGTAAATTTCCCTCCGGGGGTTGGCAACTCTGGCACTCACCTTTAGCCAGAGTTGCTTGTCCTGGGACTCTGGCGTTGCTCAGGAGAAGAGGAAGTAAGACGTCTTCCTCAGAATTTTTCCCTTGAGTGAGAGCGGTATCTAGGGCTACGCTCCACTGAAGAACGTCTATCCTCTCTGACTCTTGATTTTATAGAGCTTGAGCACGCGAGGCTTAAACAAATCAAAATAATCCACATAAGGAGGCTTTCTTTTTCCTGAAAACTTACCAACACGGTGGTCCCCTACCTTAAAATTTGAGGGTATTTTTGCATAAATGGTGACTGACTCATGGTTGAGGAGAAAAGTACAGCCAGCTGAAATGAGGATAGCAGTAACAGGGAGTGGGTTTTAGACAAAAAAAAAAAAAAAAAGCAATTGGATTATTTTGAAACAAAATTATCCTGAAGGCAAGATGTTTTAGATACCCCCTTTTCCTTATTATAGGAGGGGAAAAGACTACGCAATAGTATTGTGAGAGCTGATTTATTTGCCACTATCATTCATCCTCTCACGTTCTTAGGTCCCAAAAAGAGTAGATGATTTCCCTTTGTTCTGTACACGCTGTTCAAATATCAGAAAAGGCTAGTCCTTCACCATATAACCTTAACTCTAATGACAAGGGCATAAAATTTGATTATTTTAGTAGTACCTTGGAAATCACTTTTCTTGATCTCAACTTAAGAATGCAAGATAACGGTCTAATTACTAATACTAATTTTAAAAGACCGACCGCAATAGTTTTATATCAGTGGACAGCTGCCATTATAAACCATGGCTAACAGGTGTACCAAAGAGCCAATTTATGCGCCAACGGCGCAATTGTACTCTTACAGCCGATTTTCACAAACAGGCATCTGAATTGAGATCTAAATGTATAGATAAGGGCTATGATGGCCTTTTCCTTGACACTACCATAAACGAAGTGGCCAATCTAGATAGAAATACTTTACTTCTACCTAGTACCAGAGTCATTCTCAGGATTTATATAAAAATACTTTTGTAACATCATTTTCCACCCAGCATTATTTAATTAAAAAAATATTTCAGAAACATTGGCCCATAATTAAGTGTGACCGTATCCTTGGTCCTGCATTACCTGATAAACCTTCAGTAGTCTTTAGGGGGTCCCTTAAAATAAAATAGCCCAAAATGTGATAGATATACCAAAGAGACCCACATTTTTTTCAGACCTGAAAGGTTATTACCCTTGCCATAGGTGTAACATCTGTGCCATTAATAGTTTTAACCGGTTGCCGACCGCCGCACGACTATATACTGCGGCGGTCAGCCCCGGCCAGGCAGAGTGACGTATCGGTACATCACTAGCCTTCGCCGCTCTGGTGCGCACGCGCACCCGCGGTCGCGCCGATGACTCGATTGGGGTCAGAACTGATCAGTCATCAGGTCCAGGCCAATCATTTTTGGTCTGGACCTGTTGATCGGTCCTGCCCAATCAAGTGACACTCTAAGCCTGTGAAATGTAAACACAGGCTTAGAGAAGATGTGCCCTCCCCTCCCAACGGTCTTTTTGGATCCAGCGTGAGAGGAGAGCACATCTAATTGTAAGTACAGCACCAAGCACATACATATACACTTAGATAGGCACATTTACCCTCCGATCGCCCCCCCGATTAACCCCTACAGTCCCTGACACAACACACACTGTATACAGCATATAGCATTTTCCTATATACCTGTATACGTGTGATTTGTTGTCAGGTGTAGCGCTTGCGACCCCCCCTTTTCCACTTAAATTACCCCCCACCCCCCCAATAAAGATTTAACCCACTGATCCCCCCTGACCCCCCCCCCTGATCACCGCCGTTAACCCCTACACCCTCTGTCACATCAGCACTAATACAAACGTAATATACGGTATTTTTGTATTTTTGTATTAGTGTGATTGTGATCAGAATTAGCGCAGGCAACTAAGTTTCTGTCCCAAGAAGGTTTAGGGTCCCCGCCACCCGCCCAATAAAGATTTAACCCCCTGACCCCCCCCCCTGATCACCCTTACAGCCCCTGCCATAACACTGGTGAAGTAGCTTGCGACTGGTGAGTATCTTTGCGACTGGTGAGTATCTTTGCGACTGGTGAGTATCCTTGCGACTGGTGAGTATCCTTGCGACTGGTGAGTATCCTTGCGACTGGTGAGGATCCTTGCGACTGGTGAGGATCCTTGCGACTGGTGAGTATCTAGTGACTGGTGAGGGTATTAGCGACTGGTGGGTACCCCAGGTTTTGTACCAGGGAAGTTAGAGGTAGTGTAGGTAAGGAAGAGCAGGTCGTTAATATTATCCCCATAGAGTAGTGGGTAATAATGTCCGACAGGATTGGGGATGCCACTCAGTGCACTTCTTGCGGCATGTATGCGTTCCTTGATGAAACAATCGAGGAGGACGAATACTGCTGTGCAAGATGTGAGCGACTTGTTGCTCTGGAAGCCCACATCGTGGATCTAGAGAACACAGTGACAAGACTGCGTGGCATCTACAACCTGAAAAGGAGCTTGGACATTACCCATCAGGCGCTGGCAGGGGTCAGCATAGAGGAGGAAGGAATAGAGGAGACGCAAGCAGCAGAGGTACGCAGCTGGGTGACTGTTAGGAATGTTAGGGGGAGGAGAGTCAGGGAGGCCAGTCCTGAGTTGGTAGACCCTAACATGTTTGCCGAGTTGCAGGTTGAGGGGGATATCAACTCAGGGGTGGCAGTGCTGGAGCATGCGCCCTCCCCCAGCTGCCAGGGGAGGGACGGCTCCAGGAAGAAGGGGGGCCGTAACGCAGGAAAGGTTAGACAGGTTGTGGTAGTTGGGGACTCAATTATCAAGAGGACAGAGAGGGAAATCTGTAAAAAAGATCGCGTGAACCGAACAGTTTGTTGTTTACCGGGCGCCCGAGTTCGGCACATCGCAGATCTGGCAGACAGATTGTTGGGCGGGGCTGGGGATGACCCAGCGGTCATGGTGCATGTGGGCACTAATGACAAAGTTAAAGGTAGGTGGAGGATCCTTAAGAACGATTTCAGGGACTTAGGTAATAGATTGAGGAAAAGGACCTCCAAGGTGGTTTTCTCTGAAATACTGCCGGTACCTCGAGCCACACAGGAGAGGCAGAAGGAGCTTAGGGAAGTTAACAAGTGGCTGAGGAATTGGTGTAGGAAGGAGGGGTTTGGGTTCCTGGAGAACTGGGCTGACTTCTCAGTCGGCTACCGGCTCTTTAGTAAGGATGGGCTGCACCTTAATGGGGACGGTACAGCTCTTTTGGGGAGAAAGATGGCCACCGAGTTGGAGGGGCTTTTAAACTAGGAGACGGGGGGGAGGGCTCAGAAGTAGAATCAGTCAGGAGGGAGCAGAGGACTGAAGGCAGTTGTAGGGTCAACAGCGACAGTAGGTCAACAACATCAATTGGCAGGTCTGTGCGGGAGAACAGCAGACCAAACAGAAATAAACAAAACCGCCAATCACGTTTAACTTCCGTAAAACTAAGAGGGGTATATGCTAATGCCAGGAGCCTAGCTAATAAGATGGATGAGTTGGAAATGTTAGTACATGAGGAAGACATAGACCTTGTGGGAATAACGGAGACTTGGTTTGACCCCTCACATGACTGGCTGGCCAATATCCAAGGGTATTCGGTGTACCGGAAGGACAGGGTTGGTAAAAGAGGGGGAGGGGTATGTCTCTATGTCAAGAACAATATAAAGGTGCTAGAAAGGAGTGACATTACGGATGGGATGAGCATGGATTTAGAATCTGTGTGGGTTGAACTCGATAGGGAAGAAGATAAGGGAAAAGTAGTTGTGGGGGTTTGCTATAGGCCACCTAACCAAGGGGAGGAGGTAGAGCTGGAATTTTTAGCACTAATAGGTAAAGCGGCAAAACTAGGATCAGTCATCATATTGGGGGACTTCAATTATCCCGACATTGACTGGGAAGAGGGGACTGCACACTCGCATAAGGCCCGGCTATTCACGGAAACCTTACAGGATAACTACATGTCGCAGTTGGTGGATTCCCCTACTAGAGAGAATGCTATCCTGGATCTATTGATCACTAATGACCCAGACATAATCTCGGAGGTAGGAGTCCAGGACAACCTGGGCTCTAGCGATCACAGGATGATCACATTTAGTATAAATAACAATATAAAAAGGCAAGTGGGGAACATAAGAACCCTAAACTTCAGAAGGGCAGACTTTCCAAAATTGTACTCATTGATGGAAAGGGTAAACTGGGACCAAACCCTGGGATCACTGACCACAGAGGAAAAATGGGAATGCTTTAGAACAATATTAAGCAAAGGCATCTTGCAGTGCATTCCTATGGGGAATAAATTTAGAAGAGACAAAGCCAAACCTGGCTGGCTAAACCGTAGCGTTAAAAAACTTATTAGGGGAAAAAAATTGGCCTTCAAGAAATATAAATCAGAGGGCACAGTATCGGCCTTCCAGCAATACAAGGAGGAAAATAAGAAGTGTAAACACGAAATCAAGATGGCTAAAATCAACTTTGAGAGACAAATAGCGGAGGATAGTAAAAAAAAACCCAAAGAAATTCTTTAAATATATCAACAGCAAAAAAACTAGGGCAGAGCATATTGCACACATAATTAACGATGATGGGAGGATGGTTACAGAGGACACTGAAAAAGCAACCGTGCTGAATTCTTTTTTCTCGTCAGTCTTTACGCAGGAAAAGGAAGGGTACACTGACCATGACTGTATGGTTAGTAGTAATACACAGGACTTGCCACTATGGATAACAGAGGGGGAAATCAGGGAAAGACTGGATAAACTTAACACAAACAAATCACCAGGCCCGGATGGCGTACATCCGAGAGTGCTCAAGGAACTCAGTAAGGTTATATCCAGACCACTGTTCCTGATCTTTGCTGACAGTATTAGGACAGGAGATGTACCAGGGGATTGGAGGAAGGCTAACGTGATTCCGATATTCAAAAAGGGCCAGAGACATATCCCGGGAAATTATAGGCCTGTCAGTCTGACATCAATAATATGTAAACTTTTGGAGGGGATGATAAGGGACTATATCGTAGAGTATGCTAAAGACAACAACATCATCAGTAGTAACCAGCACGGGTTTACAAATGGGCGTTCTTGTCAAACCAATCTCTTAGCATTCTACGAGGAAGTGAGCTGTGAGCTAGATAGGGGGAGACCAGTGGATGTGGTGTACTTGGATTTCGCTAAGGCGTTTGATACAGTTCCCCACAAGCGCTTAATTTATAAAATAAGGTCTGCAGGTATCGACAGCAGGGTTTGCTCTTGGATACGGAATTGGCTAAAAGGCCGTGTCCAAAGGGTAGTAATAAACAGCGCATACTCAGACTGGTCTGAGGTAGTAAGCGGGGTGCCCCAGGGCTCAGTCCTGGGACCAACCTTGTTCAATTTATTCATAAACAGCATTGAGGAAGGGATCAGTAGTTCGTTATCAGTTTTTGCAGATGACACAAAATTGGCCAGGGCAATAACTGCACAGCATGAAGCAGATATCCTACAGAATGACCTGGACAAAATTACGGAGTGGGCAACGACATGGCAAATGAGGTTTAATGTGGAGAAGTGTAAGGTTTTGCACTTGGGGACCAAAAACATAAAAACACAATACACGTTAGGAGGGGAACCCTTGGGGGAATCAAAAATGGAGAAAGATCTGGGAGTCTTAGTTGATGATAGATTAGGCAACAGCATGCAATGCCAAGCGGCAGCTTCCAAAGCCAACAGAATATTAGCATGCATAAAGAAAGGGATGTATTCCAGAGATAAGACTATAATCCTTCCACTTTATAAAACTCTGGTCCGACCGCATCTGGAGTATTCTGTCCAGTTCTGGTCGCCAGTCCTCAGGAGGGATGTGTTGAAGCTGGAGAAAGTCCAGAGAAGGGCAACTAAACTGATTAGGGGGTTGGAGGACCTTACCTATGAAGAGCGGCTGCAATCGCTCGATTTATTTTCCCTGGAGAAAAGACGTCTGAGAGGGGACATGATAGCAATTTATAAATATCTTAATGGGGATCTCAGCTTAGAAGAAAAGCTGTTCATTCGAAGGAATTGCATGAGGACTCGAGGACATACAATGCGATTAGAGGAGAAGCGTTTTAACCTCAGGCAACGTGGGGGGTTCTTTACTGTTAGGGCTACAAGATTGTGGAATTGTCTACCACAAGAGGTGGTTTCTGCGGGTAGTATGGTGACTTTCAAAAGACTCTTAGACTTACATCTCAAGGATCAGGAGATTGAGGGCTATGTTAGATGATTACAGTCACACACACCTACACAGGTTGAACTGGATGGACTATTGTCTTTATTCAACCTCACCTACTATGTAACTATGTAACTATATGTAACACACACCGTATACAGTATATAGCATTTTGCTATATACCAGTATAAGTGTGATTTGTGGTCAGGTCTAGCGCTTGCGGCCCCCCTTTTCCACTTAAATTACCCGCCACCCCCCCCAAATAAAGATTTAAACCCCTGATCCCACCTGACCCCCCCCTGATCACCGCCGTTAACCCCTACACCCTCTGTCACATCAGCACTAATACAAACGTAATATACAGTGTTTTTGTATTTTTGTATTAGTGTGATTGTGATCAGAATTAGCGCAGGCAACTAAGTTTCTGTCCCAAGGAAGTTTAAGGTCCCCGCCACACGCTCAATAAAGATTTAACCCCCTGATCCCCCCCTGATCACCCCTACACCCCCTGCCACAACACACTGTATACAGTATATAGCATTTTCTATATACCCGTATAAGTGTGACTTGTGACCAGGTTTAGCGCTTGCCACCGTTTCTTTTATCCGTAGGATACCCGCCACCCCCTTCCAATAAAGATTTAACCCCCTGATCCCCCCCTGATCACATCCAGTTAACCCCTTCCCCCTGTCACATAGCACACTAATACACACATAATATACTGTTTTTACTGTATTTTGTATTAGTGTGATTGTGACTTTAGGTTGCGCTAGCGAGTTAGTTTCTATCCCAAAGGAGGTCTAGGGTCCCCGCCACCCCCCCCCCCCCCAGATCCCCTGCGCATAGTTAGAAATAACCCCTTGATTGCCACACACACGCACGCACATACACTTCCATTTCTAGTATAGTGTTTGAACAGATCAATATCTGATCTGATCAGAACTATACTAGCGCCCCCATAGTTTAGGGTTCCCAAAACGCGGTGTTTGCACGGTCAGCACTGATTCCTGCCAGCACCTGCGTTTAACCCTTTCACCCAGGTAAGTGTAGTAATCAACAGATTACTGTCACTTACAAAAAAAACACAACACACAAAACCGCTGTGTTAGCAGAGTCAGGCCTGATCCCTGCTAGCATTAGCAGTTTTTTTGGTAGCGCTTGAAATAGTCCTTGACAACCAGGTGCTTTTATTACCTGTGAGTCAACACCACTGTACAGGTAAATTTAGTTACCAAAATGTCTAAACGTTTGTACAGTGGTGAAGAGGCTTATAGTATGCTGGCCGTGTCATCTGATAGCGATGGGGAAGCTACAATGACCGAATTAATGTCAGTATACGAGCCAGATGACAGCAGCGGCTCCCTGACAGATAGCTCAGACGACAGATGGGTCCCTGTTAGACCCAGGCGTACCCGACCCCATTCTGGAGTTGTTGAGATGCAGGAATCGCAGGGTGCTCGTATGGAGCAGAGTGTGGTTACTAGTGCCGCTCATTTTTCTGGCGACCTGGCAAGCGCCAGCGGCCTAGTACACCCTGGACCTAGTACAACCAGCACTGCAGTATCACCTGGTGACGTGGCGAGTCCCCTAAGTGCAGTTGAAGCTGGTGCGGTGGCTAGCACAAGTAGTGGCCCGCAGCCACCGCGTATTCGTAGACAGGCCCGTAGAGCCCATAGTGCCCTCCCTGATGTGCTGGCATATCCCAATTGGCAACCCACTGATTCTACAGCGCCAGTACTTCCCCCATTCACTGCCCAACCTGGAATCCACGTGGAGACAGCTGGTTTTACGCCCCTGAACTTTTTTGAGCTGTTCTTCACGGAAGATCTTTACAGATCTATTGTGGATCAATCAAATTTATATGCACAACAATTTATCGCCGCCAACCCAAATTCGCCCCTTGCCGGACCATTCGGGTGGAATCCTATAACGGTTTCCGATTTTAAAATCTTTCTGGGCCTTTCCCTCCACATGGGCATAACTAAACAAAGTGAATTGCGGCTATATTGGTCCACTAGCCCAGTTCACCATATGCGCATGTACTCTGGCTCCATGTCCAGGGGGAGATACGAGCAAATTCTGCGATTTATGCATTTCAGCGACAATGAAATCTGTCGTCCTCGGGGAGACCCTGCATATGATCGGCTCCACAAAATTCGGCCCCTCATAGACCACTTTAATCAGCGGTTTGCAGCCTTGTTTACCCCCGAACAAGTTGTCTGCGTTGACGAGTCCCTGATTAAATTTACTGGCCGTCTTGCTACCAAACAGTACCTCCCCAGCAAGCGTGCCAGATACGGGGTCAAACTTTATAAATTGTGTGACAGGGCCACAGGCTATACAGTTAGTTTCCGGGTCTATGAGGGAAAAGATAGCACTGTGGAGCCCCCGAACTGCCCAGACTACATAGGGAGCAGCGGTAAGATTGTTTGGGACTTGGTGTCACCCTTATCCGGAAAGGGGTACCATTTGTACGTGGACAACTTTTACACAAGCGTGCCACTATTTAGTCACCTGCTTGAATTACAAATTGGCGCATGTGGCACCGTGCGACCTAATCGCCGGGGCTTCCCCCAACGGCTTGTAAATTCCCGTCTTAGTCGGGGGGCGAGAGCCTGCTTGAAAACGGACAAATTGCTTGTGGTGAAGTGGAAGGATACACGGGATGTTTATGTTCTGTCCTCCCTTCACGCAGACACGACGATCCAAATCCCTACGGCAACTGGCCTTATGGAGAAACCCCTCTGTGTCCACGAATATAACCTTAACATGGGAGGGGTGGACCTTAACGACCAGCTTTTGGCGCCGTATTTAGTTGCCCATAAAGCCAGACACTGGTACAAAAAAGTGTCTGTTTACCTTTTCCAATTGGCTATGCTGAACGCCTTTGTCCTATACAGGGCGTCAGGACGAAGTGGATCCTTCCGGGAATTCCAGGAAGCGATCATCCTTGCCTACCTGTACCCAGAAGGCATGCCTGCCCAACTTCCCCTTCCAGATGCAGTGAGCCGGCTGCATGAGAGACATTTTCCTTATGTCCTCCCGAGTACCCCTACCCAAATACGACCCCAAAGACGATGTCGTGTCTGTAGCAGGCGCAGATTTAGGCGTGACACCCGTTATTATTGTCCCAAATGTCCTGACCAACCTGGTCTCTGCATCGGAGAATGTTTTGAGCGCTACCATACACTAGTGGAGTATTAGTGTAGGGTACAGCACGACACAGTGTAGGGCACACAAACACAGGGTCTCGAAGGATGTTGGATGTCCATCGACATTTTGAGAGACCCAAGCTGGAAGATCGCAGTCCCAAATCAAGACATCAAGAAACAGTTAGAAAGAAAAATAAAAGGATCCAAAAACTGTTGTTGTCAGTCATTTTATATGTCCTTCTACTCTTCTTACTGTACTTTTAATGTCCTTTGTTTGTTTTTTCATTCTTTTGTGACCTGTTTCTCTTGCAGGTACTTGTCGGCTACCACGCATTGATTTCCGCAGCCTTCCGTGGTTTTTCTCGGGCTCTCCTGTCCCACCGGTTAACCCGAGAGTGCAGCCGGTGGTTCAATTATCTAACCATAGAGCTAATTGGAGATTAGAATGGCTCCAATCATCTCTATGGCCTAAGATGCCGGAAGCTACGAGCATTTCATGACTTCTTTTTTGCCAGAAATAAACAGGGCCATTGGGAAATCGGGAAAGTATTTTATCACACCAATTTTGGTGTGGTCAGATGCGTTAAGGTCAGAGGAGAGATCTAGAGTATAAAAGACCCCAATTTTTTGAAAAAAGAGTACCTGTCACTACAGATTGCTATCATAGGGGATATTTAAATTCACTGTGATAACAATAAAAATGATTTAAAAAAAAAATGAAAGGAAAGGTGTCAAAATAACATAAAAAAGCAAAAAAAAAAAAAAAAATTCGAGCCCCCCCTTTCCCCCCGTGCTTGCGCGCAATGGCACACGCAAGCGTTGGTCTAGTGTCATATGTAAACCGCAATTGCAGCATGCATGTGAGGTATTGCCGCGATCACCAGATCGAGTGCAGTAATTCTTGCAGTAGACCTCCTCTGTAAGTCTAAAGTGGTAACCTGTAGAGACTTTTAAAGGTTTTTAAAAATGTACGTACGTTGTTGCCGCTGCGCAGGCGTGCGCAATTTTTAAAGCATGTCATGTTAGGTGTCTATGAACTCGGCATAAGATTATCTTTTAAATTTTACCAAAAAAATTTGAATTATATAGTGTATTTGTGCAATAAATTAAAAAAAAATGATTTTTTTCGCAAAAATTGCGTTTGGAAAATCTGTGTGCAAATACCGTGTGACAAAAAAATTTGAAACATCCACCATTTTATTCTATAGGGCCTCTGCTTTAAAGAAATATATAATGTTTGGGGGTTCAAAGTATTTTTTAGTAAAAAAAAAAAAATTTTCATGTAAACAAAAAGGCACAGAAAAGGCTTGGTTTTCAAGTGGTTAGAAGAGTGGGTGATGTGTGGATAAGATTGAGCATAAAATGCCGGGACAGTTCAAACACCCCCCAAATGACCCCTTTTTGAAAAGTAGACACCAAAAGCTATTTGCTGAGAGGCATGGTGAGTCCATGGAATATTTTATATTTTGCTACAAGTGTCGGGAAAATTATTATTTCTTTTTTTTTTGTTGTTGTTTTTTTACAGAAAGTTGTCACTAAATGATATATTGCTCACACATGCCATGGGTATATGTGAAATGACACCCCAAAATACATTCTGCTGCTTCTCCTGAGTACAGGGATACCCCATGTGTGAGACTTTTTGGCAGCCTAGCTGTGTACGTGCCCCCGAAACCAATCCACATCTTCAGGTTTTCTAATGGCGTAAATTGCTGATTTTACCTCTGACTACCTGTCACAGTTTCAGAGACCCTGAAATTTCAAGATAGCACAAATCCCCCCCAAATGACCCCATTTTGCAAAGTAGACACTCCAAGCTATTGGCTGAGAAGCATGGTGAGTCCATGGAATAGTTTATATTTTGCCACAAGTTTCGGGAAAATATTTTTTTTTTATTTTTTATTTTTTTTTTACACAAAGTTGTCAGTAAATGATATAATGCTCACACATGCCATGGGTATATGTGAAATGACACCCCAAAATACATTCTGCTGCTTCTCCTGAGTACAGGGATACCCCATGTGTGAGACTTTTTGCCAGTCTAGCCGCGTACAGGACCCGGAAAACCAATCTGCACCTTCTGGCTTTCTAAGGGCGTAAATTGTTGATCTCACTCCTTACTACCTATCACACTTTTGAAGTCCATAAAAGGCCAAGATGGCACAAAACCTCCCCCAAATGACCCCATTTTGCAAAGTAGACACTCCAATCTATTTGCTGAGAGGCATGGTGAGTATTTTGCAGCTCTCATTTTTTTTGGAAAATTAAGAAAAAACATGGAAATGCATTTTTTTCCTCTTTTTTCAATTTCCAAAACTTTGTGACAAAAAGTGAGATCTGCAAAACACTCAACATGCCTCTCTGCAAATAGCTTAAGGTGTCTACTTTCCGAAAAGGGGTCATTTGGGGGGGGGGGGGGTTGTGATGTCTTGGCATTTCATGGCCTCCGAAACTGTGATAGGTAGTGAGGAGTGAAATCAACAATTTACGCCCTTGGAAAGCCTGAAAGTGGAGATTGGTTTTCGGGGACCTGTACACGGCTAGACTGCAAAAAAGTCTCACACATGGGGTATCCCTGTACTCAGGAGAAGCAGAAGAATGTATTTTGGGGTGTCATTTCACATATACCCATGGCATGTGTGAGCAATATATCATTTACTGACAGCTTTGTGTAAAAAAAAAATATATATATATATATTTCCCGGAACTTGTGGCAAAATATAAAATATTCCATGGACTCACCATGCCTCTCAGCAAATAGCTTGGGGTGTCTACTTTCCAAAATGGGGTCATTTGGGGGGGGTTTGTGCTATCTTGGAATTTTAGGGCCTCCGAAACTGTGATAGGTAGTCAGGAGTGAAATCAACAATTTACGCCCTTGGAAAGCCTGAAAGTGGGGACTGGTTTTCGGGGACCTGTACTCGGCTAGACTGCAAAAAAGTCGCACACATGGGGTATCCCTGTACTCAGGAGAAGCAGCAGAATGTATTTTGGGGTGTCATTTCACATATACCCATGGCATGTGTGAGCAATATATCATTTACTGAAAACTTTGTGTAAAAAAATATATATATATATATATATATATTTCCCGGAACTTGTGGCAAAATATAAAATATTCCATGGACTCACCATGCCTCTCAGCAAATAGATTGGGGTGTCTACTTTCCAAAATTGGGTCATTTGGGGGGGTTTTGTGCTATCTTGGAATTTTAGGGCCTCTGAAACTGTGACAGGTAGTGCAGAGGTGACATGAACAATTTACGCCATTAGAAAACCTGAGAGTGTTGATTGGATTTCGCGGTCCTGTACACAGCTAGGCTCCCAAAAAGTCTCACACATGGGGCATCCCCATACTCAGGAGAAGCGGCAGAATGTATTTTGGGGTGTCATTCCACATATACCCATGTCATGTGTGAGAAATTTATCTTTTAGTGACAACGTTGTGTAAAAAAAAAAAATTAAAAAGAAAAATTGTAATTTTCCCAAAACTTGTGGTAAAATATAAAATATTCCATGGACTCACCATGCCTCTCAGCAAACAGCTTGGGGTGTCTACTTTCCAAAATTGGGTCATTTTGGGGCAGGTTTTGTGGTATCTTGACATTTCAGGGCCTCCTAAACCGTTATAGGTAGTGAGAAAATGCAATGAAAAATGTACGCCCTTTGAAATTCTGATGGTGGTGATTTGTTTCGGGGTCCCGTACACAGCTAGGCTCCCAAAAAGTCTCACATATGTGGTATCCCTGTACTCAGGAGAAGCAGCAGAATATATTTTGGGGTGTAATTACACATATACCCATGGCATGTGTGAGCAATATATCATTTCAATGACAACTTTGTGTAAAAAAAATAAAAATAAAATATTCAATGAGCTCAACATGGCTCTCAGAACATTCCTTAGGATGTCTACTTTCCAAAAAGTGGTAGTTTGGGGGGGTTTTGTACTGCCCCGCCATTTTAGCACTTCATGAAATGAGATAGGCAGTCAGAAATTAAAGCTTCGTAAATTTCAGTATTTACACCATAGTTTGTAGACGCTATAACTTTTGCGCAAACCAATAAAAATACGCTCATTGATTTTTTTTTGTCAAAGACATGTAGTTAAATATATTTTGGCCAAAAAAAATGACATAAATTGAGTATATTGGATATTTTTTAAAAGACAAAGTTGAAAATGTCATTTTTTTGCAAAGTTTTCGCTCTTTTTTTATTAATATCGCAAAAAATAAAAAGCGCAGAGGTGATCAAATACCACCAAAAGAAAGCTCTGTTTGTGGGAAAAAAAGGACGTAAATTTAGTTTAGGTACAGCATTGCATGACCGCGCAATTATCAGTTAAAGTCACGAAGTGCCAAGTTGAAAAAAGGGGTCTGGTCTTTTAGCAGCCAAATCCTCCGGGGCTTAAGTGGTTATTAAAGGTAGAAAAATAGAAAAATTTACTTCAACACAAACTGGAAGGGAATATATAATAAATAAATGCGTAAATGCGGCAAACAGTATATTGGCCGCACCATGAGGGCTCTTCAAGTCCGACTTGGTGAACATGTGGGTAATATTAAGAGAGGCTTTCCAGGCCATAGTGTGTCCAAACACTACAGTTTTTGCCACCAAAAAAATCCAAAAAACACCTTTTTTACAGCCATTGACAAACATACCCCACATTGGAGGGGCTCCAATGTAAAAAGGGAAATTTCACGTGCTGAAACTAGGTGCATTTACTGTTTAAAGACTTATGTTCTCTTTGGCCTGAACGTCGAATGGGACGTAAACTGTTATATCAACAATAGCTAGTTCCTTTGTCTTCTTTTATTCCCATTCTCTTCTTTTAATTTTTAATGTTTTATTCTTTAATTGTATTTGTTATACACTAAATGTATTGGATTTATTGGCTGTATAATCTCTATAGGATGTTTTCTAATTTCTATTTTTGTGTAATATTGATCATTTAATAGATTCATGCATAAGGGACACTAAGTGCTGCACCATGATAATTTCATGTGTAATAGATTCAATCTATACACATTTTTGACCACAAGATGGAGCTCTGATCGGGATATATCTATCTTTTTTATTTTACTAATTGCAGTTTGTACTTTATACTTCAATTAAAGTGGTAGTATCCCGCTTTTTTCACTTTTAACTACAGGTAAGCCTATAATAAGGCTATAAGCCTATAACAAGGTACAATTAATATCTCCTAAACCGGCACGGTTATATTTTGCAGTGCATGCAGCCGCTCACGCGAGCGGCACATGAGCTCTGAAGGTCCGGCGGACCTTCAGCTTCCCTTGCCGGGAGCTTGCCGGAAAATGACTCCCGCGCGCATGCGCGGGAGTGACGTCATCGCGGCTCCGGCCAATCACAGCGCCGGAGCCGCCGAACCCGGAAGAGACGCCGTGGGATTATGTCAGCGCCCGCAGCTGTGTTCGGGGGTCTGTGTCAGGGCTTCATTCTAAGGTAAGTAATTCATAATGAGCTAGTATGCAATGCATACTAGCCCATTATGCCTTTGTCTTGGAGGGTTTTTTTTATTTTTTATTTTAGGTTTACAACCGCTTTAAAGAACAAATACTGTTAACAATATTCGGATTGTACCGAGAGGTGTGACTGTTTTCTCTTTATAATTTTTTGTCTACCATTTGTTAGACATTAGTCTTGCCTATTTCGGTTCCCAATCAAGTCTCTTTATGTCACAAAACACACTTCCGTCCTTTTTTCCTTATTGTCTAGTGCATAGATGGCGGTATACGGTGCAGCACTTCCACCCTTACCCATGTAGCATTGCAGTGTTGTTCGTGGACCCACCCATGGGTCAATTGGGGGGATACTTATAGGCGTGGAGTCACGTCCGGTGTTCACGCCCCCGATGACATCAGACGTATGATGAAACCGGTTGGGCCAGCGCGACATCGGGCGTGACGAGACCACGCCCCCACTAGCAGGCTTCCTTGTAATGTTAGCGTGTTGGGAGACGCCGCTGCATTTTTTACTTCATACCCTATGATGTCTGCTTATATGTGAGTGTATTTGCCTTGCTTTTAATAAATACAGTGTTTTATATGGAATTACACTATGTTCCTGTCACCATTTCTTATATGCCATCGGTTGCTGCTTGATTGCTGAGTACCTACTATTTACATTGGAGGAGAGACATCTGGTGGAGTTCCCTGGTATTACATCTAGCCCATATTGGTCTATCCATTCATTTGGGTGACCCATATATTCTGGTAAGCTGCTAGTTTGCTTACTTGGTGACCTCTCTCTCCTGGTGTAGCTCCTTTTTTCTTTTCATCTTACCTTTGTTTCCGGGACTTACCTACTGAGACCTGCGGTTTCTTCGGTTTTCCTCGGCACCTTTACATCTGGTTTTTTACACTTGTGGTGGACACTTCTTGAATATTGCTCTATACGGAATTACACTATGTCCCTGTCACCCTTCTTTTATTTATGACATTGTTTGCTGCTTGATTGCTGAGTACCTATCATGTATTATTGGAGGAGAGACATCTGCAGAAGTTTCCTAGTATCAAATCAAGCTTGTATTGGTCTATCCATTCATTTGGGTGACCCACATATTTTGGTAAGCTCAAAATCCGCTTACTTGGTGACCCCTTTCTTCTGGTGTGGCTCCCTCCCCCTCCTCAATTTATGCTTGGTTCTGGGACTCACCTGCCAAGACCTGTGGTTCTTTTGGATTTTTTGGCACTATATTTGTGTTTTTTTTTTCACATTTTGTGTTGGACATTTTTTATATATTTATCCAAATAATTTTTTTTTTACATGGACTTTCTATATCACAATTTTTTGTATAATGATTGTTAATGTTCTCACATGCATTATCTTGCTTGGTACTTACATTTTGTTAGCGCTACACATATTCCATTATTATAGTTTCGGGGTTTTTTTCTATGAGTCCTATGTGTGCTGCTTTCACGTTGATCACAATTTATCAATATTACTTACATTAATCACGTTATTAGCGCGGAAATTCCTACTATTATTAAAATCTAAAAACTGCAGAGGTGATCAAATACCACCAAAAGAAAGATCTATTTGTGGGGAAAAAAAGGACACCAATTGTATTTGGGTACAGTGTCGCACGACCGCGCAATTTTTCGTTAAAGTAACGCAGTGCCGTATCGCAATAAATGGCCTGGTCATTAAGGATATAAAACCTTCTGGAGCTGAAGTGGTTAAAGGCACTTGTCAAAGTTCATTCATGATTTGCATTTTGAAATGCCCTTGGGAGCTGTATTGTGTCGGAGAAACAACACAAATAATGAAAGATGGACTTTCCGACTTTCCGAACATAAATATTTAATTTGTTGCCCTTAGCTGGAACTCCCCACTGTACGCCATTTTATTCAATATTTGTTTTGGAAAAGGTTTTGTTAAAACACACAAACAATTGCAAGAATATTGATACAGCAATACATTCACTGATAATGTGCTAACAGAAACACAAATCTGTAATTTGAGTCCAAATGATTAATGTGCAACAGACAAGAACCATAGTATACTGAAGCTAGCCATAGAAGCACAACAATTTTCCTTAGTCGCCATGCGTCAGATGTATATGCATAAAAATAAAGAAAATAACCATAAACAAAACCCATACCATCACACATCAAACGAATATACTAAGCATAGACCTGTCACCCCAATATGGTGAGGGATGACTAAGGATACCTGTAGTGTGTTCCCAACATACATTTCTTTTTGGAAAAAAAATAAATAAAAATAATACAGTGCTAATTATTTATCTGTGAGCCTTATAATATGCACTATCCCATTAAAGTAAAGTGCTATAAAAATAAAAAAGGTATTAAACCCAAATGCAAACATTTGTTTTATTTCAGCTTAGCAAATCTTAGATGTGATAGCTGTATTCGTTTTCTTTTTTAGGCTTTCTTTCCTTTATTTTCTTCTGCTAATCTGGCCAGTAAGTCTGTTGTTTTTCAGTTGAACAATCTCACCTGCAGATGTAACAGTTACAGAGTTGAGACCAATTATCACTGACAGCCTTAGGCTGTATTCACACTTGAGCGTAGCGTTTTCGCACGGTTTTTACAGCGATTTTTACCGTGATTTTCAGGCGTTTTTTTCTGGCGTTTTTGGAGGCAGGCATTGACATCTATCAAAAACGCTGGTAATCAGCCCAAAAATAAGCTTATGTACTTTTTTCAGCTACAGGCATTTTGCTTCAGGCGTTAAAACGCTCAGATGTGAACAGGGGTCATTTAAATTAATGGGGTTTTACTGCTTGGTCGTTTTGGAATGTTTTTTTCGAGCGTTTTTGGAGCTTAAAAACGCTCAAAAACGCCAGGTGTGAATGGAGCCTCAGGGGTGCTTGGAATGATCAGCTTTTATTTATTCATGTAAAACCTTTATCCTAAAAAGAAAAAAACTGTTTGCTGTAACTTCTGTAGATTGGCTTCGATTTGCTGTCCAAAAGTGCCCCTGTACTACTTTATCCAGAGGGGAAGCACTCTATTACAGGAGATGTGTTACTGGACAGATCGCCAGGTAAAAACAGAAGAGGGAGAAAAGCCTAAAACAGAGGTGGTGAATTAAAATTAAAGGAGGTCCTGTAACTAAAACATTTTTCCGGCCAAGGTCCGAAGATTGTACGCGTCTCCTTTTCTTTTCTAATTTTTGGTGCAAGCCGCACTCTCTGGTGCTTTTCTTACTGTTCTCCATGCACTCTGGTAATAATCTGTAAATGTCCCCAATAGTGTTCAGTCTTACATCAGGTGCCCCTACCAGATTAATTTGTTACATTGGGTCCCCCCATCAGACTACCTCCATAAACCAGTTGCCACCATCAGAGTATCCCCTTATATCAGGTGTCTCCATCAGATTGCCCCCTTACATTAGGTATTCCCGTCAGAGTGCCCACTTACATGCATTGTCCCTATCAGAGTGCCACCTTACATCAGGTGTCCCCATCACAGTGCCACCTTACATCAGGTGTCCCCATCACAGTGCCACCTTACATCAGGTGTCCCCATAAGAGTGCCCCTTAACATAATATATGCCCATCAGTGTGCCCCTTAACATAAAATGTGCCCATCAGCATGCCCCTTATTTTATGTTATGGGGCACTCTGATGGATACATTTATGTTAAGGGGCATGCTGATGGGCACAGTTTGTTGTGCCCATCAGAGTGCCCCTTAACATAAAATGTGCCCATCAATGTGCCCCTGAACATAAAATGTGCCCATCAGAGTGAACCTTAACTTAAAATAAGGGTCAGGCTGATGGGCACATTTTATGTTAAGGGGAACGCTGATGGGCAAATTTTTTGTTAAGGGGCACGCTGATGGGCACAACAAAACAAGCCCATCTGCATGCCCATTAACATAAAATGTGCCCATCAGTGTTGCTCTTAAAATAAAATATGTCCGTCAGTGTGACCCTTAACATAAAATATGCCCATCAGAGTGCCCCTTAACATAAAATAAGTAGCATGCTGAAGGGCACATTTTATGTTAAGGGGCATGCTGATGGGTACATTTTATGTTAAGGGACACTCTGATGGGCAAATTGTATGTTAAGGGGCAATCTGATTGGCACAAAAACATTTGCCCATTAATAAAATATGCCCATCAGTGTGTATATTAAAAAATATGGCCATCAGTGATCACCTTAGAAAAAAATGTGCCCACATACCTTGAGGGCAGGAGTCAGTGCAACTGGCATGCTGCAGGGGGCAGAAGCTTCAAGATATACCTCGCAAGGAGTGAGAGCCGAGATCCGGGAGCCATGAGCAGCAGGGGGACGGGGCGCGCACATGATGTCACGCCCTAACTTGCAGCCTGGCCGGGAGTGAGAGCCAGGAGCAAGAGCTGCAGTTAAGAGCAGGGGGCAGGGCGCACATACGCAACATCACTGGTTGCTGGGAAACCCGTGGTCCAAGCAAACCATTGACTGCTGACATTCGGCACTACACTAGCAGTCTGGCAGTAAGTGCAGGAGCATTAATAAAAAGAATAGTAGCGCAAAAAGTCACTGGATGTGGCTTTTAAAATGTAAAACAATAAAATCATACATAAAAAGGGTGTTACTGAAAACACTCTCATAAGGGTATAAAAGTCCTTTAGAGTCCATAGACCGTCCAGGAATGAGTGATGTTACTACTGGATCACCTTTTTTGTCCACCACCAAGTGTCACACCAAGGGGTCAGCAGAAATGGCAACTCACCAGATAAAGTGGCTCAGGTGTTCTCACACAAGAGCAAAATGAGCAGATATCCAAGATACAGATGATGGGTGTAGACAAACGACCTGGATATGTCACCGCTGCACACACTTAATCAGACCTCCTTTCCACAAATGTCCCTCAGCATAGTGATCACCTCCTCTGCTGCCAATTTCAGCGATGTCTCCTCGCTACTTCAGCTAGTTTTTAGCACTGTTATGAGGACACCTGATGTAAGGGGACACTGTTATGAGGACACCTGATGTAAGGGGACACTGTTATGAGAACACCTGATGTAAGGGGGCACTGTTATGAGGACACCTGATGTAAGGGGACACTGTTATGAGGACACCTGATGTAAGGGGGCACTGTTATGGGAACACCTGATGTAAGGGGGCACTGTTATGAGAACACCTGATGTAAGGGGGCACTGTTATGAGAACACCTGATGTAAGGGGGCACTGTTATGAGAACACCTGATGTAAGGGGGCACTGTTATGAAAACACCTGATGTAAGGGGACACTGTTATGGGAACACCTGATGTAAGGGGGCACTGTTATGAGGACACCTGATGTAAGGGGACACTGTTATGAGGACACCTGATGTAAGGGGGCACTGTTATGAAAACACCTGATGTAAGGGGACACTGTTATGGGAACACCTGATGTAAGGGGGCACTGTTATGAGGACACCTGATGTAAGGGGACACTGTTATGGGAACACCTGATGTAAGGGGGCACTGTTATGGGAACACCTGATGTAAGGGGACACTGTTATGAGAACACCTGATGTAAGGGGGCACTGTTATGAGAACACCTGATGTAAGGGGGCACTGTTATGAAAACACCTGATGTAAGGGGACACTGTTATGGGAACACCTGATGTAAGGGGGCACTGTTATGAGGACACCTGATGTAAGGGGACACTGTTATGAGGACACCTGATGTAAGGGGACACTGTTATGAGGACACCTGATGTAAGGGGACACTGTTATGGGAACACCTGATGTAAGGGGGCACTGTTATGGGGACACCTGATGTAAGGGGACACTGTTATGAGAACACCTGATGTAAGGGGACACTGTTATGGGGACACCTGATGTAAGGGGACACTGTTATGAGAACACCTGATGTAAGGGGGCACTGTTATGAGAACACCTGATGTAAGGGGACACTGTTATGGGGACACCTGATGTAAGGGGACACTGTTATGGGAACACCTGATGTAAGGGGGCACTGTTATGAGGACACCTGATGTAAGGGGACACTGTTATGAGGACACCTGATGTAAGGGGACACTGTTATGAGAACACCTGATGTAAGGGGACACTGTTATGGGGACACCTGATGTAAGGGGGCACTGTTATGAGAACACCTGATGTAAGGGGGCATTGTTATGAGAACACCTGATGTAAGGGGGCACTGTTATGAGAACACCTGATGTAAGGGGGCACTGTTATGAGAACACCTGATGTAAGGGGACACTGTTATGGGGACACCTGATGTAAGGGGACACTGTTATGAGAACACCTGATGTAAGGGGGCACTGTTATGGGAACACCTGATGTAAGGGGGCACTGTTATGGGGACACCTGATGTAAGGGGGCACTGTTATGGGGACACCTGATGTAAGGGGGCACTGTTATGAGAGCACCTGATGTAAGGAGGCACTGTTATGGGGACACCTGATGTAAGGGGACACTGTTATGGGGACACCTGATGTAAGGGGGCACTGTTATGGGGGCACTGTTATGGGAACACCTGATGTAAGGGGGCACTGTTATGGGAACACCTGATGTAAGGGGGCACTGTTATGGGGACAACTGATGTAAGGGGACACTGTTATGGGAACACCTGATGTAAGGGGACACTGTCATGGGGGCACTGTTATGGGAACACCTGATGTAAGGGGGCACTGTTATGGGGACACCTGATGTAAGGAGGCACTGTTATGGGAACACCTGATGTAAGGGGGCACTGTTATGGGAACACCTGATGTAAGGGGACACTGTTATGAGGACACCTGATGTAAGGGGACACTGTTATGAGAACACCTGATGTAAGGGGGCACTGTTATGAGAACACCTGATGTAAGGGGGCACTGTTATGGGAACAGCTGATGTAAGGGGACACTGTTATGAGGACACCTGATGTAAGGGAACACTGTTATGAGAACACCTGATGTAAGGGGACACTGTTATGGGAACACCTGATGTAAGGGGACACTGTTATGAGGACACCTGATGTAAGGGAACACTGTTATGAGGACACCTGATGTAAGGGAACACTGTTATGAGAACACCTGATGTAAGGGGACACTGTTATGAGAACACCTGATGTAAGGGGGCACTGTTATGGGAACTCCTGATGTAAGGGGACACTGTTATGAGAACACCTGATGTAAGGGGGCACTATTATGGGGACACCTGATGTAAGGGGGCACTGTTATGGGGACACCTGATGTAAGGGGGCACTGTTATGGGAACACCTGATGTAAGGGGGCACTGTTATGTGGACACCTGATGTAAGGGGGCACTGTTATGGGGACACCTCATGTAAGGGGGCACTGTTATGGGGACACCTGATGTAAGGGGACACTGTTATGAGAACACCTGATGTAAGGGGGCACTGTTATGAGAACACCTGATGTAAGGGGACACTGTTATGAGAACACCTGATGTAAGGGGGCACTGTTATGAGAATACCTGATGTAAGGTGGCACTGTTATGAGAATACCTGATGTAAGGGGGCACTGTTATGGGGACACCTGATGTAAGGGGGCACTGTTATGGAAACTCCTGATGTAAGGGGACACTGTTATGAGAACACCTGATGTAAGGGGGCACTGTTATGGGAACACCTGATGTAAGGGGACACTGTTATGAGAACACCTGATGTAAGGGGGCACTGTTATTAGAACACCTGATGTAAGGGGACACTGTTATGAGAACACCTGATGTAAGGGGGCACTGTTATGAGAACACCTGATGTAAGGGGGCACTGTTATGGGGACACCTGATGTAAGGGTACACTGTTATGAGAACACCTGATGTAAGGGGGCACTGTTAGGGGAACACCTGATGTAAGGGGGCACTGTTATGAGAACACCTGATGTAAGGGGACACTGTTATGGGAACACCTGATGTAAGGGGACACTGTTATGAGAACACCTGATGTAAGGGGGCACTGTTTGGGAACACCTGATGTAAGGGGACACTGTTATGAGAACACCTGATGTAAGGGGGCACTGTTATGGGGACACCTGATGTAAGGGGACACTGTTATGAGGACACTGGAAGTAAGGGGACACTGATATGAGAACACCTGATGTAAGGGGACACTGTTATGGGAACACCTGATGTAAGGGGACACTGTTATGAGGACACTGGAAGTAAGGGGACACTGATATGAGAACACCTGATGTAAGGGGACACTGTTATGAGAACACCTGATGTAAGGGGGCACTGTTATGGGAACTCCTGATGTAAGGGGACACTGTTATGAGAACACCTGATGTAAGGGGGCACTATTATGGGGACACCTGATGTAAGGGGGCACTATTATGGGGACACCTGATGTAAGGGGGCACTGTTATGGGGACACCTGATGTAAGGGGCACTGTTATGGGAACACCTGATGTAAGGGGGCACTGTTATGGGGACACCTGATGTAAGGGGGCACTGTTATGGGAACACCTGATGTAAGGGGGCACTGTTATGGGAACACCTGATGTAAGGGGGCACTGTTATGTGGACACCTGATGTAAGGGGGCACTGTTATGAGGACACTGGATGTAAGGGGACACCTGATGTAGGGGGGTTCTGTTATGGGAACACCTGATGTAAGGGGGCACTCTTATGGGAACACCTGATGTAAGGGGGCACTGTTATGGGAACACCTGATGTAAGGGGGCACTGTTATGGGGACACCTGATGTAAGGGGGCACTGTTATGGGAACACCTGATGTAAGGGGGCACTGTTATGGGGACACCTGATGTAAGGGGGCACTGTTATGTGGACACCTGATGTAAGGGGGCACTGTTATGAGGACACTGGATGTAAGGGGACCAGGGCCGGCGTTAGGGGGGGGCAAACTGGGCAACTGCCCAGGGCCCCGAATGTCCAGGGGCCCCGGGCCCCTTGTCACTGTCAGCCAGGGCCGGACTGGCCATCGGGCAGAGTCCCGGTGGGCCGCTTCGCTCAGAGTCATCACAGACACTAGAAGACGTTCCCTTAGTGTGGGCGGCCACCGGCCGGTGTACTTGCCAGCTACACCGGCTCCGCGGCCAATCAGTCTTCTGCTCAGGGGGGGTGTGAGTCACACCCCCCTGAGCAGAAGGCTGATTGGCCGCGGAGCCGGTCCGGAAGTCAAGTAGTCAGTGTGTGTGTGTGTTCATTCCCGCGGCCGCTGCTGATGGGAGCTCCTTCAGCCCGACTCCGGGCTGCTCGCGGGGGTTGGCGGCGGCGGGGAGAGAAGGTAAGTGACTGGCATGCTACAGAGTGAACATGGTGTGAACGAGCCCCAGCATACGAGTCTTCCATAACAGCACCTTGTTTTCTTTTTATGTGAACACAAAGCAATGTATTAGCAAAGACAACATGGAGTTTGATACAAAGGACATTAATGAAGGGAGCTGTGTGAGTTGTGTTCTACTTACCATGTAATGTAATGTTTGTAATAACAAGCTGTACTGTGTGCGAACAAACTCTCCTCACAGATGATGAAGGAAGTGGGAGAAGGGAGAGCAGGGAATCCTGGGAAATGTAGTCCTCACTCACTTCCCCCATTATGGTACACAGGTCTACACACTCTCTGTCTGCTTCTAGAATACGTGTGTGTGTGTGATTTCCTATTCCCATGGTGTACATACACTTCACATGGCTTCCAGCTCTGTCCCAGCACTGTAATAGAAGATGTGTGTGCTGAATAGGAGGGGGGTGGGGCGGCTCGGCTGCATATAGAGGATTTGATGTTTCCTTATGCCGCTGGATGGATGGATGGATGGATGGATTCTTCTGCAGGCATTCTGTGGCTGCAGGAGAAATATCAATTTCTCTATATGCAGCTGAGCTGTCCCATCCCCCTCCTATTCAACTTCTTTTACTGCCCCCCAGTGATCTTAGCCCCCCCCCCAGTGATCTTAGCCCCCCTCCTCCAGTGCTCTTAAACCCCCTGTACTCTTTAGCCCCCGCCCTGTGCTCCTTAGCCCCCCCGTGCTCTTCAAGTCCCCACAGTGCTTTTCATCTCCCTCTATGCTCTCTGGCTCCCCCAGTGCTCTCCACCCCCCTGTGCTCCCTGGCTCCCCCCTAAGTGATTTCCAGTTCCCCCCCAGTGCTCTCCAGTCCCCCCCCCCCATGCTCTCCATCCCCCTGGTTTTCCCTGCCCGCCACCCCCCCCCCCTCCACACCCTGCGCCTTCCAACCCCCCTGCAATGCTTTCCAAACCCCCCCTCCTTAATTCTCTCCAGTTCCCCCCCCCCTTTTGCCCTTCAGCTCCTCCAGTGCTATCTGCTTTCCCTGTGCTCTCCGGCCCCCCTAGTGTCCTTCTATCTTCTATCATGTCTGCAGTCTCTGACCTTCTCTTGTATCACGTCCGCAGTCTCTGGACCATCTCCTGTACTATGTCTGCAGTCTCTGACCATCTCTTGTATCATGTCTGCAGTCTCTGACCATCTCCTGTATCATGTCTGCAGTCTGACCATCTCTTGTATCATGTCTGCAGTCTCTGACCATCTCCTGTATCATGTCTGCAGTCTGACCAGCTCTTGTATCACGTCTGCAGTCTCTGACCATCTTTTGTATCACGTCTGCACTCTCTGACCATCTACTGTATCATGTCTGTAGTCTCTGACCATCTCCTGTATCATGTCCTCAGTCTCTGACCATCTACTGTATCATGTCTGTAGTCTCTGACCATCTCCTGTATCATGTCCTCAGTCTCTGACCATCTACTGTATCATGTCTGTAGTCTCTGACCATCTCCTGTATCATGTCCTCAGTCTCTGACCATCTACTGTATCATGTCTGTAGTCTCTGACCATCTCCTGTATCATGTCTTCAGTCTCTGATCATCTACTGTATCATGTCCTCAGTCTCTGATCATCTACTGTATCATGTCCTCAGTCTCTGACCATCTCCTGTATCATGTCCTCAGTCTCTGACCATCTCCTGTATCATGTCCTCAGTCTCTGACCATCTCTTGTATCATGTCCTCAGTCTCTGACCATCTCCTGTATCATGTCCTCAGTCTCTGACCATCTCCTGTATCATGTCCTCAGTCTCTGACCATCTCCTGTATCATGTCCTCAGTCTCTGACCATCTCCTGTATCATGTCCTCAGTCTCTGACTATCTCCTGTATCATGTCCTCAGTCTCTGACCATCTCTTGTATCATGTCCGTAGTCTCTGACCATCTCTTGTATCATGTCCGTAGTCTCTGACTATCTCTTGTATCATGTTTGCAGTCTCTGACCATCTCCTGTACCATGTTTGCAGTCTCTGACCATCTCCTGTACCATGTTTGCAGTCTCTGACCATCTCCTGTACCATGTTTGCAGTCTCTGACCATCTCCTGTACTATGTCCAGCGGGAACACTCTGCAGCCACACCGCACAGCACACCCAAGGTAAGTGGAGGACTGGAGAGAGGAGTGACTTCTACTTAGGGATTTATTTTGCAGATAGGCTGGGCTGGCACTGGTAGCAACAATTTTATTCAAAGAAATCAGGATTTCTTCTGCAAATATACTGGCACTGGCAGCAACAATTTAATTCAAATCAGGATTTCTTTTGCAAATAGGCTGGCCTGGCACTGGCAGCCAGGCATAGTACTAGTCTAGTACAATGCCTGCCAGTGCCTTGTCTGATCTGATGATGTCACTGCCAGGCTATTTGCAGAAGAAATCCTTATTTTTCCTCATTTTTTGATCATGTGTCATGATGACATTGGTTTTGGTAATTGTCTGACTTTGATGCAAGCCTATTTGCAGAAGAAATCCTGATTTGAATAAAATTGTTGCTGCCAGTGCCAGCCTACCAGGGGCTGATCTGAGGTGTGAAGGTGCAGGAATTGGGGTGGTCTGAGGTGTGAAGGTGCAGGAATTGGGGAGGTCTGAGGTGTGAAGGTGCGGAAATTGGGGTGGTCTGAGGTGTGAAGGTGCAGGAATTGGGGAGGTCTGAGGTGTGAAGGTGCGGAAATTGGGGTGGTCTGAGGTGTGAAGGTGCAGGAATTGGGGTGGTCTGAGGTGTGAAGGTGCAGGAATTGGGGAGGTCTGAGGTGTGAAGGTGCGGAAATTGGGGTGGTCTGAGGTGTGAAGGTGCAGGAATTGGGGTGGTCTGAGGTGTGAAGGTGCGGAAATTGGGGTGGTCTGAGGTGTGAAGGTGCAGGAATTGGGGTGGTCTGAGGTGTGAAGGTGCAGGAATTGGGGAGGTCTGAGGTGTGAAGGTGCGGAAATTGGGGTGGTCTGAGGTATGAAGGTGCAGGAATTGGGGTGGTCTGAGGTGTGAAGGTGCGGAAATTGGGGTGGTCTGAGGTGTAAAGGTGCAGGAATTGGGGTGGTCTGAGGTGTGAAGGTGCAGGAATTGGGGTGGTCTGAGGTGTGAAGGTGCAGGAATTGGGGTGATCTGATTTGTGAAGGTGCAAAGCTCACTTGATTTCTTATTTATTCTATTTAATGTTATTTAATTAAATATTTTCATGTAGTTGTATGTTTTATTTGGCTAAATTGATTAAATGCACCTATATTTTTGGTAGAATATAAAAAAATTTGGGGCCCCACTTTTAGGTTTGCCCAGGGCCACACTTTGTCTAAAACCGGCCCCTTAGGGGACACCTGATGTAGGGGGGTTCTGTTATGGGAACACCTGATGTAAGGGGGCACTGTTATGGGAACACCTGATGTAAGGGGGCACTGTTATGGGGACACCTGATGCAAGGGGGCACTGTTATGGGAACACCTGATGTAAGGGGGCACTGTTATAGGGACACCTGATGTAAGGGGGCACTGTTATGTGGACACCTGATGTAAGGGGGCACTGTTATGAGGACACTGGATGTAAGGGGACACCTGATATAAGGGGGTTCTGTTATGGGAACACCTGATGTAAGGGGGCACTGTTATGGGAACACCTGATGTAAGGGGGCACTGTTATGGGGGACACCTGATGTAAGGGGGCACTGTTATGAGGACACTGGATGTAAGGGGACACCTGATGTAGGGGGGTTCTGTTATGGGAACACCTGATGTAAGGGGGCACTGTTATGGGAACACCTGATGTAAGGGGGCACTGTTATGGGGACACCTGATGTAAGGGGGCACTGTTATGTGGACACCTGATGTAAGGGGGCACTGTTATGAGGACACTGGATGCAAGGGGACACCTGATATAAGGG
Source organism: Pelophylax lessonae (assembly GCF_965119305.1). Classification (NCBI taxonomy): domain Eukaryota; kingdom Metazoa; phylum Chordata; class Amphibia; order Anura; family Ranidae; genus Pelophylax; species Pelophylax lessonae. Next base: position 105,746,798 of record NC_138778.1, read on the forward strand.
GGTTCTGTTATGGGAACACCTGATGTAAGGGGGCACTGTTATGAGAACACCTGATGTAAGGGGGCACTCTTATGGGAACACGTGATGTAAGGGGGCACTGTTATGGGGGACACCTGATGTAAGGGGGCACTGTTATGAGGACACTGGATGTAAGGGGACACCTGATGTAAGGGGGTTCTGTTATGGGAACACCTGATGTAAGGGGGTTCTGTTATGGGAACACCTGATGTAAGGGGGCACTGTTATGGGAACACCTGATGTAAGGGGGCACTTTTATGGGAATACCTGATGTAAGGGGGCACTGTTATGTGGACACCTGATGTAAGGGGGCAATGTTATGGGAACACCTGATGTAAGGGGGCACTGTTATGGGGGACATCAGGTGTAAGGGGGCACTGCTATGACGACACTGGATGTAAGGGGACACCTGGTGTAAGGGGGCACTGTTATGGGAACACCTGATGTAAGGGGGCACTGTTAAGGGGACACTGGATGTAAGGGTACACCTGATATAAAGGGGTACCTTGATTGGGGTAACTGATCTAAGACAATATTCTGATGGGGCATCTGATATGTGGTGGCAACTGATATATAAAGGTACTCTGATTGGGGTTCTTGATTTATGGGGAACTCAAATGGAGACACCTGATGTGAAGTGGTTCTATTTTCTTTCACTTGAAATATGGATGTGATTGGCCTACTTTTATGTTTTATTAAAGAGTTATTTCTTTGTCTTCCATCTTGTTTCTGGTAAAAATAGTTGTTTGTGGAAGGACAGAATAAAAGGGCACAGCCAGAGACACGCTGCATCTGATGGCAGGCGACAGTGGCAAATGACACGCTGCATCTGGGGACAGGCAATGGTGGCAAGTGACATGCTGCATCTGGCAGAAGGCGACCGTGGCAAGTGACACGCTGCATCTGGCAGAAGGTGACGATGGCAAGTGACACGCTACATCTGGGGACAGGCAATGGTGGCAAGTGACACGCTGCATTTGGCAGAAGGCGACAGTGGCAATTGACACGCTGCATCTAGGAGAAGGCGACAGTGGCAAGTGACACGCTACATCTGGGGACAGGCAATGGTGGCAAGTGACACGCTGCATCTGGCAGAAGGCGACAGCTGCAAGTGATACGCTACATCTGGTGACAGGCAATGGTGGCAAGTGACACGCTGCATCTGGCAGAAGGCGACAGAGGCAAGTGACACGCTGCATCTGATGGCAGACAACAGGGGCAAGTGACACGCTGCATCTGATGGCAGGCGACAGTGGCAAGTGACAGGCTGTATCTGGTTGATGGTGATGGTGGCAAGCTGTATCTGGTGGCAAGTGACAAGCTGCATCTGGTAGCAGGTGACAGTGGCACACTGCATCTGGTGGCAAGTGACAAGCTCAGGGTTCCCACTGATTCTGCATTATGGTGAGTTGAACTATTTTATTATATATTACAATGTAATAAAAGAAATAATGTGCTTCAATCATCCCGACACCATATCAAGCATGGTGTCGGGATGATTTAAGTGCTAATACCAGCCATTTGCCCGACAAATCACAGCCACCGAATTCCCAGTCAACCATGAAACTACATTCCCCCCCCAGTCCTTTTGTCTTCTACAAAATCAGTCCCCCATGTCAACAAGGTTGCGGACCGCTGCTCTAAAGTGACATTACTTCCTCCTAGCGCTTTATGGAGGGGGCAGAGGAGGACATTACTGTGCAGGGAGGGGGTGAAGGGGGCAGAGGAGGACACTGATGTGGAGAGGTGAAAGGGGCACAGCAGGACACGGCAGTGGGGGGTCATGATATGAAGTGGGCAGAGAAGGACACTACTTGAGGGGGCAGGGGAGGACATTACTGTAGGGGAGGGGGAAGGAAGGAGGCAGAGGAGGACACTATTGTGTGGGGCAGTGTTGCCAACCACCTGTTAATTTACAGGCTGCCCGTAAATGTCTGTTACCGGCAGCGGCGCCCATAAAAAATATGGCTGTCCACAGCCTCTAACCATCTCTTGTACCATGTCCGCATCCTCTAGCCAGCTCCTGTACCATTTCTGCAGCTTCTGACCATCTCCTGTACCATATCTGCAGCTTCTGACCATCTCTTGTATCATGTCTTCAGCTTCTGACCATCGCTTGTACCATGTCCGCAGCTTCTGACCATCTCCTGTACCATATCTGCAGCTTCTGACCATCTCTTGTATCATGTCTTCAGCTTCTGACCATCTCTTGTACCATGTCCGCAGCTTCTGACCATCTCCTGTACCATGTCTGTAGCTTCTGACCACCTCCTGTATCATGTCCTTAGCCTCTAACCACCTCCTGCATCATGTCCACAGCCTCTAACCACCTCTCCTGTACCATGTCTGCAGCCTCTAACCATCTCTTTTATCATGTCTGCAATCTCTGACCATATCTTGTCTTTTATCATGTCTGCAGTCTCTGAGGGGGAGTCTGGAGAGGACTCAAGAGTGGGAGCGCCGTCGGGATGGTGGTCACGGGAGAAGTCAGACATGTGTGGACTGTGGAGAAGAGACTATAGGATAAAACCAGAGCCACTGGAGCGAACTGGAGCTGACTGACTGAGCCCTGCACGGTGCACCTGAGAGGAGGTCAGTGACCGTGCTGCCAGGCCAGTCTGGGGGGGGGGGGGGGGTTCACTGATGTAAAGGGGAGTGAATACAATAATGTAAGGGGACACTAATATAAAGGTTCCCCCTTATATCAGGACCCCTCACCTTAGTGCATTCACTCTGTTGAAGGTGGTCTCTGGTCACCAGAGTCCCCCTTCCCCCCACATCAGAGTTCCCAGCATTCCCCTTTACATCAGTCTGCAGGATTCCCCCTTACAGTGCAAGAGGGAACTCTGTGGACGCTGATGTGAAGGGGAACTCTGATGTAAGGGGCAATGCTGCAGACCCTGATGTAAGTGGGAACTCTGATGGAAAGGGGAACGCAGTGGACTCTGATATAAGGGGGTCTCTGGTCACCAGAGCCCCCCTTATATAAGAGTTCCCCTTTAGATCATAATCTGCAGCATTCCCCTTCCCTTGTACTGTAAGGGGGATTTCTGCACACTCTGACGTAAGGAGGAACTCTGTGCTGGCTGGGTTATTTTAACCTGACCTTCTTGTAAATGGAGAAATATGTTTTTTTACTTTTTTTAACTTAAACACATTGCTAATAGCGCTATCTACATGTTTATAGTTTAAATAATGATATTTGCACTGTTTAGCACAAAAAATGGCCATTTTAGGTACTTTCTTTAGTTCCAACACTTTTTTTTTCCCAGGACTTGATCCCTAGGTACAGGCAGTACTTCCCATATGGTCAGCAGGGGGCGCCAACAGAGGCTGCCTGTGGATAGGTGGGGGGTGTCTGGTCAGCTCTCCAGTGCCCCATCATTTCTAATGGCAGCCCAGCCTAGCCCTGTCATCTGTAGTCAGCCATTTTCTCCCTTTCACATCATTGGCTCATCACAGACACCAGCCAGCTGTGCAGAGACGGCGACCGGACAAATCTGTGATAAGGATATGAGAATATCTGACCCTTTCATAGGGTGGTCCGTTCCTCCTCCAAGTGGGGGGTCTGTACACCCAGAGGACTGGAGGTTACTCTCAATCGTTCTGATCAGCCTCCATTTCTGGAATGTGGAAATGTGGAAATTGTATTGATACAATGGAAACATCGGACACACTTCTATAGAGATGTAGTGATGAGACCTGAATGGATCCGAACACTCGCCATTATTACTCTTCCAGGAGATTTCTATCAAGATTTTATTCTTTACAAATGAAAGATCTCTTTTCTATTTTTATAAAGATTTGTCTGATTTTTAGAACCTGAAAAGTCCTGAAGTATTACATAGTAGTTCTGATTCTTCAAAAAGCTGCTGACCCTGAAAACAGCATAGAAAGCAAACGGCAGGGAATAATGGGGAATGTATTCAGCATGGAATCCAGGGACAAATCTTCACCAATATGCCACACCTTCAGGATAAACCTTGATTGGGTGAGAGCCGCATACTTTACCATTGTGTCATTCCTCATCCACTGATCTCATTCCTGTCTTTCCCACCATCATGTGCATTAGAACATCACTAAAGAATATCTAAACCCAAACACAAAAATGTAATACACTACAGCTGAGCAGTCCTTAGATATGGTGGCTGCATTTGTTTTCTTTTTCCTTTGTTTTCACCTTGTGTTTCTGCCAGTAACTCACTTCCTGTCCTAGGGTGACAACACTCACTGTACTGAATCTATGGAGAAGCTGTGTTGTCACCCTAGGACAGGAAGTGTGTTAGGACTACAGAATACTTCCCCCTGTCTATACCATAGTGAAGTGATGTTCTGCAGTGCACATAGAGAACTGGGAACAATGCTGACTGAAAACAGTCCAGAGGCAATGAGACCAGAAAGTTATCAGCTCTTTATATTTACTGCAGAACCAAAACTTACATTTTTGCACTTAAAGAACGGATATAAGAATACGGAATGTTTATTCATTCATTCATACACTATCTTACCAAAAGTATTGGGACGCCTGCTCTTTGCAGCTATAACAGCTTCAACTCTTCTGGGAAGGCTGTCCACAAGGTTTAGGAGTGTGTCTATGGGAATGTTTGACCATTCTTCCAGAAGCGCATTTGTGAGGTCAGGCACTGATGTTGGAGAGAAGGTCAGGCTCACGGTCTCCACTCTAATTCATCCCAAAGATGTTCTATCGGGATGGATGTACAGGCCGGTCAAGTTCCTCCACCTCAAACTCGTCATCCATGTCTTTATGGACCTTGTTTTGTGCACTGGCCCAAATCATTTGGATTTTGGTGTGGGGGTGTTTTTCAGGGGTTGGGTTTGGCCCCTTAGTTCCAGTAGTGAAGGGAACTCTTAAGGCGTCAGCATACCAAGATATAACATAGTAACATAGTAGCTAAGGTTGAATAAAGACAATAGTCCATCTGGCTCAACGCGTGTAGGTGTGTGTGGATGTATTTATTTCCCATACCCCCGGATGTTTTTATCCTTCAGATATATGTCCAAGAGTCTTTTAAAAGTAGCCATACTCCCCGCAGTAACCACCATTTGTGGTAGAGGATTCCACAGTCTTGTAGCCCTTGTATTTTTCATACAAGTTATGAAATTGTATGCGCGGTTTTCTCGAACCTTGGCTGCTCCGGATTCCGGACAGGTGGGTTCAGGAAATCATTCGATCAGGTTACAAGATCGAATTCCTTTCGCGTCCAGCGGACAGGTTCTTTCCCTCAAATCTTCGTTTGACCTCAGATCATTTGCAAGATCTTCAACGGGCTGTTCAGGATCTCCTCGCCCAGGGGGTAATCGTACCGGTGCTGCATCGGGACAGATTTCGGGGGTTTTACTCGAATCTGTTCACTGTGCCCAGAAAGGAGGGCAAGGTACGTCTGATTCTGGACTTGAAGGCTCTGAACCGCTTTGTGCGGGTTCAGAAGTTCCGTATGGAATCCCTCCGTTCAGTGGTAGCCTCTCTGAGCCCGGGAGATTTCCTGGCTTCAATCGACCTCAAGGATCCTTCCTTTGAGAACATCAGGGAGATTCCTCTGCCTGTGCTGTCACGGAAGGTTGCCTTTCTGGTGGCGATCACATCTGCCCGCAGAGTGTCGGAGTTGGCGGCCCTGTCTTGCCGCTCTCCTTACCTGGTTGTTCATAAGGATAAGGTGGTCTTGCGACCTCACCAATCTTTTCTTCCTAAGGTGGTATCCGATTTTCAGCTTAACAAGGATATTGTCTTGCCTTCGCTGTGTGCGAATCCTAAGCATCCTAAGGAGTTTGCTTTGCATTCCTTGGATGTAGTCCGGGCGATCAGGGTGTATCTGTCGTCTACTGAATCCTTCCGTAGGTCGGATTCTCTTTTTGTCCTTCCCTCGGAAGGGTACGGCTGCGTCTGCGGCAACCATTTCAAGATGGATTAGACAGACAATTGTACTCGATTAGGGAACTGGTACCGCCCTTCCCTGTCAAGGCGCACTCTACCAGAGCGGTGAGTGCGTCCTGGGCCTTCCGGCATCAAGCTTCAGTGGCCCAGGTGTGCAAGGCAGCGACTTGGTCGTCCATGCACACCTTTTCCAAATTTTACAAACTTGACGTTTTGGCCGCAAAGTCCTGTCCCTGGCCGTGCCTTGAGGGGAACATGGCATTTACCTGTCCCTGTCTGTTGGGGTTGTTTTCCCCTTTGTTGATTTGCTTTCCTGGGTTTGTTGCTCCTATTGAGCTTTCTTGTTACCCAGAGTTTACTTTTCTGGTTCAGATAAGGTTCCTTTCTCCAACCTGGGTGCTGCGTTGCCTTTGTGACGGTTGCGCTTCCCACCCCTCATGTCTACACTGCTTTGGGACATCCCATTGGTGAAGACTATATGAGGGGCGGCGACTGTCAGAGGACGTAAGAGAAAACTGAATTTTTGTAAAATCTTACCGTAAAATTCCTTTCTCTGAGTCCTCTGACAGTCGCCGCCCCCGCCCCTCTTTTGTGGGTTTTTTTGGACTATCTTCTGCTTGCTACCAAACTGAGTTGGGAATGCTGATAGCAGGGGGGTATTGGACCAGTGGGACAGCACCCTACAGGTGTGCCTATGCAAATTGTTTGTGTTTTTAACAAGTCTTATGCCTAGCTTGCTCCTGTGGATAAAAGGTCAATACCCATTGGTGAAGACTCTATGAGGGGCGGCGACTGTCAGAGGACTCGAAGAAAGGAATTTTACGGTAAGATTTTACAAAAATTCAGTTTTCTCTCAGCGGGGATCTATCCGCCGATCCCCGCTGAGCAGGCAGATGACAGCTCCGTCTCCACACTGTGTGGGCGGAGACAGAGGTTTCAGATCCCCGCTGTCCTCTATGGGGGAATCGGATGAGAACGGACCACCTTTTCGTTCTCACCCGATCCGCCAGATGGATGGAAAATAGGGTTTCGATCCGTCCGGATTTGACAGACAGGATCGGATTGGATGTCAGCAGGCATGTCTCCGCTGACATCCGCTGCCCCATAGGGATGCATGGGGTATCCGATCAAGTTCGCCTGAAAAACTGACAGGCGGATCTGATCGGACCGTATGTGTGAAAGGGGCCTTAGGGGTGTACTCACTTTTGTTGGCAGCGATTTACACATTAATGGCTGTGTGTTGAGTTATTTTGAGGGGACAGCAAATCTACACAATTTATACAAGCTGTACACTCACTACTTTACATTGTAGCAAAGTGTCATTTCTTCAGTGTTGTCACATGAAAAGATAGAATAAAATATTTACAAAAATGTGAGGGGTGTACTAATTTTTGTGAGATACTGTGTGTGTGTATATGTATATACAGTATATATATACTGTATATATATATATATATATATATATATACACACACACACACTCTCTATATCATCCTGCACATCCATATATCTCTCTTATATACCATCCTATTCATCTATATACCTCTCTTATGTACTATTCTATTCATCCATATATACTGTACCTCTCTGGGTCGGGGGGCAGGGTGGCAATTTTCCCCTGGGCCGATCTGATCCCCCCTAGAAAAGGCCGCTCAGTTTCTCTTCATTAAGGGGTCACTCACTCACTCTCAGTATGCATTACTTTGAAATTGAAATGGAGTCACTCACTGATTGGCCGCGGCCGGCGACTGCCCCGGAGACCTCCTGGTTGCTAGATCTCCAGCTGCTTAGCGTCTAGCAACCAGTGACGTCACGGTCTCCAGAGCAGAGGACGAAAGCGAGGCAGAGTGGAGAGAGCAGAGAGGACCCACCAATACAAAGCGGTCAGCGGAGAGAGGATCTTCCTTCCTTGTCCTCTGCGCCAATTACTGGCCCCCACCCACCTCCGGCTCCTCGCTCCCTCCATCCATTTTCCAACATGGGGCCGGCCGATGCAGAAGAGAGGGCCTGGCTGGTAAACTAAAGCTGCAATCCAGAATTGAAGACACTCCGCACTCCGCAGGTGCAGCAGCCAGCAGCAGATCCACCATCCGTAGCACCTCTCAAGTCGCCAGAGTCAACCTGCTGCGGTGAGGTGGTCAGGACTCGAGTCGGAGAAGAGCAGTGAGTGCCAAAAAAAAAAGTGTCATGTATGGACATGTGGAGCATATTTCCCTGTACTCTGCTACCCCCTGGCACTGTATACATGTATATTGATGTCTAGCTGTTCCTGGCACTATATACCTGTCTCATACCTGTATTATACAGGTATGAGACAGGTATATAGAGCCAGGAGCAGCTAGACATCAGTATACAGGCTGTATACAGTCCAGTTAAAGGTATTGGGTCCCTGAGGTCCCATAGGGCTCCCCCTTGTGTCATGGGAGCGTAAGCTGGCCGCAAAGGAGGAGGTCACATGATTAGATCTCAGCCAGGGTTCATGCTGGGACTTGTAGTCCTTTGCTTTTGGGGATGTAACCCCCCCAAAAGTGAAGGACTACAGGTCCCAGCATAAGCCCCTCAGAGCTCAGCATTTGTCACACACCCCCGATCCCCCAACTAATGAAGGACTACAGGACCCACTCTTCCAGCTTAACCACTTCCAGACCGCCCACCGCATATATAGTGTTGCAGGGCGGCCTGGCTGCGCAAAATCACATACTAGTGCATGATTTTGTGCATGGGTTCTAGGGGGCGCGACACAGCGGGAGCCAATCAGCAGGTCACCCACGATCATGCAGGAGAATGACAGAATGGCGGTCTGCCTTTGTAAACAAGGCAGACAGCTGTTCTGTCACAGGAAGATGGAGATCTGTGTTTCAGCTAAGCGGAAACACAGATCTTTTTTTTTTCTCTAGTACATCCATCCCCCACACAGTAAGAAAGCATTCCCTAGGAGCAAATTTAACCCCTTGATCACCCCTAGTGTTAACCCCTTTCCTGCCATTGTCATTTATACAGTAGCAGTGCATTTTTTTAGCACTGATCACTGTATTAGTGTCACTGGTCCCCAAAAAGTGTCACAAAGTGTCAGCTTTGTCCATCGCAATGTCGCAGTCCCACTAAAAAGCACTAATTGCCGCCATTACTAGTAAAAACAATTAAAAATAAAAAAATAATCCATAAATGTATCCCATAGTTTGTAGACACAATAAAATTTGCACAAACCAATCAATATACACTTATTATTTTTTGTTTTTTTTACCAAAAATATGTAGCAGAATACATACTGATCTAAATTGATCAAAAATTTAATTTTTTATAATTTAATTATGATACCACACATGTATCAAAATTGTCTTGCTATATAAGATGAATATCCGTTTTAAAACCAGGTGGGCATGGATGGTGAGTTGATTCGGTGGTTCAATGGGCCACTTGACTGGACTTGTCCCCCAGGCCTAAGGCTGCCAGCCCTCCCTTGCTCTTAGATATCATCCTGTAAATCCATATACCATGTCATAAGTCATTTTTCTTCTTCTCTGACGTGTGCTGATGAGGCTGCACTGATGGGCGCTGAAGAGGCTGCACTGATGGGCACTGAAGAGGCTGCACTGATGGACGCTGATGAGACTGCACTGAGGGGCAGCACTGATTGGCACGGCATATGAGGAAAGGAGAGATGATAACTGGTAAGTCTGTTTATGTGTAATCAGCTGTCATTGGACATAACAGATCCAATGTCGTGACAGGGTGACAGGGCCTGTCACAAAGCTTATACAGCTTGAACCCGTATCTGACACGCTTGCTGGGGAGAAACTGCTTGAAAGCAAGGCGGCCAGAAAACCTAATCAGGGGACTCATCAACGCAGACAACTTGTTGGGGGGTAAACAAGGCTGCAAACCGCTGATTGAAGTGGTTTACGAGGGGTTGAATTTTGTGGAGCCGGTCATATATCTGTAAGAGATCTTCCGTGAAAAACAGCTCATAGAAGTCTAGGGAATTAAAATTGGCTGTTTCCACCGGAATTCCGGGTTGGGCAGTGAATGGGGGAAGTACGGGCGCTGTAGAATCTGTGGGCTGCCAATTAAGATATGCCAGCGCATCAGGGAGGACACTATGGGCTCTACGGGCCTGTGTTCAAATTCTTGGTGGCTGCGGTCCACAACTTGTGCTAGCCACCGCACCAGCTCTAACTGCACTTATGGGACTCATCACGTCACCAAGTGTTACTGCAGTGCTGGTTTGTCTACGACCAGGGTGTACTAGGCCGCTGGTGCTTGCCAGTTCACCTGACGTTTGAGCGGCACTAGTACCAACACTCTGCTGCATACTAGCACCCTGCGATCTCTGCACCTCAGCATCTCCAGAACGGGGTCAGGTATGCCTGACCTTAGCAGGGACCCCTCCGTTGTCTGAGCTATCTGTCAGGGAGCCACTGCTCTCTACAGGTTCGTATACTGACCCTGATTCTGCCAGTGAGGCTTCCCCTCATCTGACATGGACAGTATCCTGTAGGCCTCTTCACTAGTGTACCTCCGTTTGGACATTTTAGCCACAACATTTATAGGTACTTAGTGTTACTCACAAGTAAAAAAGCACCTGGTTGTCCAGGACTATTTGAAATGCTACAAAAAAAGAACTGCTAGTGCTAGCAGAGATCAGGCCTGACTCTGCTAACGCTGCGATTTTGTGTGTTTTGGAAGTGACAGTAATCTATTGATTACTGCTCTTGCCTGGGTGGAGTGGGCTGGGCGCAGGGGCTAAGCGTAGGTGCTGGCAGGTGTCGTGGTCGATCCTGCTAATGCTGCATTTTGGGAACCCTAAAACTATTGCTAGTATAGTTCTAATCAGATAAAAGATATTAATCCGTTCATATACTATACTAGTAATGGAGGTGTTTAGTGTGTGTGTATGTGTGTGTTACTGGTAATCAAAGGGTTAAATTATATTTCTAACTATGCGGCGGGGATCTGTGCTGTCCTAGACTGACGCTAACTAGCGTTAATGCTAACTAATGTCACCTGTGACACTAATAATAGTGATCAGAAAAAAAACTGTACACTATAAAAGTGACACTGTGACAGGGCAATGAAGGGGTTAACTGGGGGTGATCAGGGGGTTAAATCTTTATTGGGGGGATGGTGGGTACCCTAAACCTATTTGGGACAGAAACTAACTGTTGCTAACGCTAAATGAAGTCACCAGGCACACTATTACAGAAATCAGCAAAACCACTATATACTGTATATAGTGTTCAATGTGACAGGGGGTGTAGGGGTTAACTGGGGGGTGATCGGGGCGTTAAATGTGCCTAGCTAGGTGTGTGTATATGTGCTGTTGGTGTACTCAGTTTAATCCTCTCTTCTCTCACCTTGGAATCCAAAAAAGACTCCAGGAGGGAAGGGAGGACCTTTTCCTGTGCCTGTGTTTACATTACACAGGTCGGTTTATCATTGGTCAGAACCGATCACCAGGTCCAGGCCAAAAATCATCATTGGCCTGGACCTGATGACTTATCAGTTCTATACCGAATCAGACCATCGCGGGGACTGAGGGCATGCGGGAGGGCGCCCCATAGGCCCCGTAGACCCTCGCTTTTCCTGCCCGAGCCACCCTGCCGCAGTAAAAGGCGGCGGGTGGTCAGGAACTGGTTAAAGTAAGGTGCGCATGGGCAGCCAATCAGCAAAATAAGAAAAAATCTACAATGTTTCAGCAATTTGTATTGGATTTATGTTGGATACATTTGCAAATATATATGAAGCTGCACTGCCACGTCAAGGCCCCTCTGCAAAGTGCAGTCCCTAACTCTACTCTACTGTCATTTCCAAATTATGATATACAAAGTAAAAAAAAAAGTCTAAACTAGTTCAATAATTTCATTCAAAACAGAGGTTTTGGTTACATATATTTGCAATCATATGTGAAATTACCTTCCACAAAACCTGTCTGAGAAAAATACCAGCCTCCAACCTCCCCTTATAGCTGGTCCAACACACACCTGGAAAAATACCGTCCTCCAACCTCCCCTCATAGCCAGTCCAACAAACGCCTAAAAAAAAAATACCGACCTCCAACCTCCCCCCCCTCATATCCGGTCCAACACACGCCTGAAAAATACCGGCCTCCAACCTCTCCTCATAGCCGGTCCAACACATCCCTGAAAAAATACTAGCCTCCAACCTTCCCTTATAGCCGGTCAAACACACCTGAAAAAATAACGGCCTCCAACCTCCCCTCATAGCCGGTCCAACACACACCTGGGGAAAAAAGTACTGGCCTCCAACCTCCCCTATAGCCAGTCCAACACACGCCTAAAAAAAATACCGGCCTCCAACCTCCCCTCATAGCCGGTCCAACACACACCTGGGGAAAAAAGTACTGGCCTCCAACCTCCCCTATAGCCAGTCCAACACACGCCTAAAAAAAATACCGGCCTCCAACCTCCCCTCATAGCCGGTCCAACACACACCTGTAAAAAATAAGTACCGGTCTCCAATCTCCCTTTATAGCCAGTCCAACACACACATAAAAAGAAAAACTACCGGCCTCCAACCTCCCCTCCCCTCATAGCTGGTCCAACACATGCCTGAAAAATACCGGCCTTTTTGGACATTTTTCTGTTTTTGCAGCATGCTGCTCTTTCACATTATAAAAATGCTGTTCTGGACTTCCTGTTGAATATCTTCTGTCAGCCATTGTTTTGCCTTAGCCAATACATCATCAGAAGAGAAAGCATGGTTTTTGTATCAAGGATTCAAAAGACTTGCAAGCACAACATTTTTAATCTCTTCATGCTTCTCAAAACATATATCAACCAAAGCTCTTTGGCTTGACAGACCATCATTTGAAAGTTGGAGGGTGTTGTGTGCCATGACACTGAAGTCTGACATATCAGCAAGCCTCATTCCTTTCTGCATGTTTGCTCCATTGTCTCGAAGAAGCACAAGCATCACTCAGTCTTTGTTGATTCCCCAGTCTTCAAGCATGCCTAGAAACATTTCTCTACTGTACTCAGTGTGGGATCCGTGCATCACTTTTGTATCCAACACCAATTGGCTTTATGTCCATCCACTGTCAATGAAGTGGCATGTAAGGATCGTTAATGACTCGCCTGACTTTTTGTCCTGACCAGCAGTCAGCCGTGAATGAGAGTGAGTTTCCAGCATTCTCTGGTTGCAGCATAGCCTTTTACTTTCTCGTCGACCTTTTGGTGAATCTTTCGCAGCATTTTGGTTCGATAATACTTATCACTCTTCAGTGTGTAGCTTGACTCAAGTATGGACATCAACCACTTAAATCCTGAGTCAGACACCATTGTAAATGGCTGGTTATCAGTGACAATTATCTCTGTGATTACTCTGTCCAGCAGTTGGGATCTTCCATCTAAATCTAGACAGTGACACCTGTTTTTTTTCATAAACATATCTGTTATTGATGCCTGGCAGTGTGGGTGGCTTGCTGGCACCCTGTTGTGGGGTGGCTGGCTGCTGTCACCCTGTTGTGGGTCAGTAGCTGACGCCTGGCAGTTTGGGTGGCTTGCGGGTAGCCTGTTGTGGGTCGGTGGCTGACACCTGGCAGTGTGGTTGGCTTGCTGGCCCCCTGTTTTGGGGTGGCTGGCTGCTGTCACACTGTTGTGGGTCGGTGGCTGATGCCTGGCAGTGTGGATGACTTGCTGGCACCCTGTTGTGGCTGGCTGGCTTGCTGGAACACTTTGGTGGGTGGCTTGCCTGGTGTCACCCTGTTGTGGGTGGCTGGCTGCTGTCACACTGTTGTGGGTCGGTGGCTGATGCCTGGCAGTGTGGGTGACTTGCTGGCACCCTGTTGTGGCTGGCTGGCTTGCTAGAACACTTTGGTGGGTGGCTTGCCTGGTGTCACCCTGTTGTGGGTGGCTGGCTTGCTGGAACACTGTCGTGGGTGGCCGGCTTGCTGCAACACTGTGGTGGGTGGCTAGCTGGCTTGCTGGAACAATGTGGTGGGTGACTGGCTTGGTGTCACCCTTTTGTGGGTTTCTGGCTTGCTGGAACACTGTGGTGGGTGGCTGACTTGGTGTCACCCTGTTGTGGGTGGCTTGCTTGCTGGAGCACTGTGGTGGGTGGCTGGCTTGGGGTCACCCTGTTGTGGGTGGCTTGCTTATTGGAACACTGTGGTGGGTGGCTGGCTTGGTGTCACCCTGTTGTGGGTGGCTTGCTTGCTGGAACACTGTGGTGGTTGGCTGCCTTGGGGTCACCCTGTTGTGGGTGGCTTGCTTGCTGGAACACTGTGGTGGGTGGCTGGCTTGGTGTCACCCTGTTGTGGGTGGCTTGCTTGCTGGAACACTTGGCTGGCTTAGAGTCACCCTGTTGCGGGTGGCTGGCTTGCTGGAACACTGGGGTGGGTGGGTGGCTGGCTGGCTGGCTTGCTGGAACACTGTGGTGGGTGGCTGGCTGGCTTGCTGGAACACTGTGGTGGGTGGCTGGCTTGCTGGAACACTTTGGTGGGTGGCTTGCTTGCTGGAACATTGTGGTGGGTGGCTGGCTTGGTGTCACCCTGTTGTGGGTGGCTTGCTTGCTGGAACACTGTGGTGGGTGGCTAGCTGGCTTGCTGGAACAATGTGGTGGGTGACTGGCTTGGTGTCACCCTTTTGTGGGTTTCTGGCTTGCTGGAACACTGTGGTGGGTGGCTGACTTGGTGTCACCCTGTTGTGGGTGGCTTGCTTGCTGGAGCACTGTGGTGGGTGGCTGGCTTGGGGTCACCCTGTTGTGGGTGGCTTGCTTATTGGAACACTGTGGTGGGTGGCTGGCTTGGTGTCACCCTGTTGTGGGTGGCTTGCTTGCTGGAACACTGTGGTGGTTGGCTGCCTTGGGGTCACCCTGTTGTGGGTGGCTTGCTTGCTGGAACACTGTGGTGGGTGGCTGGCTTGGTCTCACCCTGTTGTGGGTGGCTTGCTTGCTGGAACACTTGGCTGGCTTAGAGTCACCCTGTTGCGGGTGGCTGGCTTGCTGGAACACTGGGGTGGGTGGGTGGATGGCTGGCTGGCTGGCTTGCTGGAACACTGTGGTGGGTGGCTGGCTGGCTTGCTGGAACACTGTGGTGGGTGGCTGGCTGGCTTGCTGGAACACTGTGGTGGGTGGCTGGCTTGCTGGAACACTTTGGTGGGTGGCTTGCTTGCTGGAACATTGTGGTGGGTGGCTGGCTTGGTGTCACCCTGTTGTGGGTGGCTTGCTTGCTGGAACACTGTGGTGGGTGGCTGGCCTGGTGTCACCCTGTTGTGGGTGGCTTGCTTGCTGGAACACTGTGGTAGGTGGCTGGCTTGCTGGAACACTGTGGTGGGTGGCTGGCTTGGTGTCACCCTGTTGTGGATGGCTGGTTTGCTGGAACACTGTGGTGGGTGGCTGGCTTGTTGTCACCCTGTTGTGGGTGGCTTGCTTGCTGGAACACTGTGGTGGGTGGCTGGCTTGGTGTCACCCTGTTGTGGGTGGCTGGCTTGATGGAACACTGTGGTGGGTGGCTGGCTTGTTGTCACCCTGTTGTCGGTGGCTTGCTTGCTGGAACACTGTGGTAGGTGGCTGGCTTGGTGTCACCCTGTTGGGGGTGGCTGCCTGGATTGCTTGCTGGAACGCTGTGGTGGGTGGGTGGCTTGGTGTCACCCTGTTGTGGGTGGCTTGCTTGCTGGAATGCTGTGGTTGGTGGCTGGCTTGTTGTCACCCTGTTGTGGGTGGCTTGCTTGCTGGAAAACTGTGGTAGGTGGCTGGCTTGGTGTCACCCTGTTGGGGGTGGCTGACTTGCTTGCTGGAACACTGTGGTGGGTGACTGGCTTGGTGTCACCCTGTTGTGGGTGGGTGGCTTGCTTGCTGGAACACTGTGGTGGGTGGCTGACTTGTTGTCACCCTGTTGTGGGTGGCTTGCTTGCTGGGACACTGTGGTGGGTGGCTGGCTTGTTGTCACCCTGTTGTGGGTGGCTTGCTTGCTGGAACACTGTGGTAGGTGGCTGGCTTGGTGTCACCCTGTTGGGGGTGGCTGGCTTGCTTGCTGGAACACTGTGGTGGGTGACTGGCTTGGTATCACCCTGTTGTGGGTGGGTGGCTTGCTTGCTGGAACACTGTGGTGGGTGGCTGATTTGTTGTCACCCTGTTGTGGGTGGCTTGCTTGCTGGGACACTGTGGTGGGTGAGTGGCTGGCTTGGTGTCACCCTGTTGTGGGTGGCTTGCTCGAACACTGTTGTGGGTGGCTGGCTTGGTGTCGCCCTGTTGTGGGTGGCTGGCTTGCTGGAGCACTGTGGTGGGTGTAGAGATATGCCGGTTTTCGGTAATGCGATATATCGCGGTATCGCATACACACGGTATTGTTATTGTGGTTATTTTTTAAATACCGTGTTTTTCTGCTCTCCAAGTCTGCTTTTAGAATTGATTATTTTCAGTGAACTGGATGACTCGTTCACTCATTCAATAGAGACAGGTCTGGTAATATGATCCTAGAGTGAGAGAGCTTAGCTCCTCGCTGTAACCAATCAGATGGCTCCCAGCACACTGACATGCTGGAAACAACCTATCACAGTTACTTTGCTCTATACTGCAGCCGCATGCTTTCTCCTGGGCTCAGGCAGACAGACACAGAAGCCACTAGCCTACTACAAGCAAATCTCTGCAAGTATCTACCTATTACCATATACTGTCACTGTGTAGATAGATAGAGATATAGATATGGAATAGATAGAGATATAGATAGATAGATATTCCGATATATCGGGGAAAGTACATATCGACCCCCCATTATCAGTGTTGCCGATAATCGGTCGATCCCTACACACCACACACACATTTGCTATAGTGGTCTACATGTTTTGACTCGGATTATTCGGTCACAATCACGGGTCAGGCTCTGAGACCAGTAGCTATAGCAGTAGTTGGTCTCACACCCACCAGCAGGATAGGTGTAAAAGCAGGTCACCCTGGCAGATGACATGGGTTCACCTGAGGTGCGGAGTTTAAGTACTAACTGGTGTTCACCAGAGCTCCTGATGGCGGAGATGGGTTTTGCTGCGTGTTAGTACCAGGTCGCTGTCCTCAGGATTGCCCCCCCCCCCACTAGGAGGTAAGCAAGCCAGGGTCCAGTAGCATACATAGAAGATGTAAACAGAGCTGTAGTTGGTAAACAAGCTCAGTGAGAATAGTCTTTGACAGACACAGCAAAGGTCCCAGGTTCAAGTTCAAGCCCTGATACCTAGTTTAAAATTTCTTCCAACATTTTGGCCATCTTCACTCCCAAAAAAGCTGCACCTGTCCCATTTAAGTGCATTCCATCGATGCCATAGTGATGGTAGTTGACTGAAAAGTCAGCCCAGTTCTCCATGAAGCCAAACCCCTCCTCCCTGCACCAGTTCCTAAGCCACTTATTAAGCTCCTTAAGCTCCTGTTGCCTCTCTGGTGTGGCTCGAGGTACAGGCAGTATTTCTGAAAATACTGCCTTGGAGATCCTTTTCTTCAATATAGCTCCTAAGTCCTTGAAATCACTTTTTACGGCGTTCCACCTTCCTCTAACTTTGTCGTTAGTACCAATATGTACCATGACAGCTGGGTCCTCCCCAGCGCCATCCAACAATCTGTCCATGCAGTCTACAATGTCCCGAACTCGAGAGCCCGGTAAACAACATACTGTTCGGCGAGAACGATCTTTGTGACAGATTGCCCTCTCTGTTCCTCTAATAATAGAATCCCCTACCACAAGTATCTGCCTATTCTTTCCTGTATCCTTGCCCCCATCTTCACTGGAGGAGTTGTTCCCAAGGTTCCTCTGGTATTTTGGTGGAGCCTCAACTTGAATTTCTTCCAGCTTTTTGGTCATCTTCTCTCCCAATAGAGCAGCACCCTGCTCATTTAAGTGCAGCCCATCTCTGGTATAGAGCCAGTAACGGTATGAAAAGTCAGCCCAGTTTTCCAGAAACCCAAATCCTTCCTCCCTGCACCAGTTCCTCAGCCACTTGTTAAGTGCACCAAGCTCTTGCTGCCTCTCTGGTGTGGCTCCAGGTATGGGCAGAATTTCTGAAAATACGGCCTTGGAGGTCCTTTTCTTCAGTATAGTCCCTAAGTCTTTGAAATCATTTTGTAGGGCGTTCCATCTTCCTCTAACTTTGTCGTTAGTACCAATATGTACCATGACAGCTGGGTCCTCCCCAGCTCCATCCAACAATCTGTCCATGCAATCCACAATGTCCTGAACATGAGCGCCTGTTAAACAACATACTGTTCGGCGATAACGATCTTTGTGACAGATTGCCCTCTCTATCCTTCTAATGATTTCGTCCCCTACCACAAGTATCTGCCGATCCTTTCTTGTAACCGTGGCTCCGACTTCACTGAAGAAGATGTTCCCCTGGCATTTTGGTGGAGTCTCAACATGAACATCACATTCTGGTGGAGTCGCAATGTGAATGTCGCATGCAGGTGAAGTCGCAATGTGAACATCACATTGTGGTAGAGTTTCGATGGGAATGTCACATTCTGCCGGAGTCTCATTGGGAATGTCACATTCTGCCGGAGTCTCATTGGGAATGTCACATTCTGCCGGAGTCTCATTGGGAATGTCGCATTTTGCCGGAGTCTCATTGGGAATGTCGCATTTTGCTGGAGTCTCATTGGGAATGTCGCATTCAGCTGGAGTCTCATTGGGAATGTCGCATTTTGCTGGAGTCTCATTGGGAATGTCGCATTCAGCTGGAGTCTCATTGGGAATGTCGCATTCAGCTGGAGTCTCATTGGGAATGTCGCATTCAGCTGGAGTCTCATTGGGAATGTCGCATTCAGCTGGAGTCTCATTGGGAATGTCGCATTCTGCTGGGGTCTCATTGGGAATGTCGCATTCTGCTGGGGTCTCAACGAGATCCTCACATACTGCCGAAGACCTAGTGGGAACGTCACAATCTGCTGGAGTGTCAGCGGAAACGTCACAATCTGCTGTAGTCTTAGCCGGAACGTCACATTCTGCCAGTGTCTCGGCGGGAATGTTACATTGTGGAGAATTCTCAACGTGAACAACACATTTTGGTGAATTCAACATTTTTTCCAACTTTTTGGCCATTTTCTTTCCTAACAGAGTTGCACCCTGCTCATTTAAGTGAAATCCGTCCCTGCTGTAGAGCAGGTAATTAATTGAAAAGTCAGTCCAGTTCTCCATGAAGCCAAAACCCTCCTTCTTGCACCAGTTCTTCAGCCACCTGTTAAGCCCCATAAGCTCCTGCTGTCTCCTTGTTGTGGCTCGAGGTACAGGCAGTATTTCTGAAAATACTACCTTGGAGGTCCTTTTCTTCAATATAGCCCCTAAGGCCCTGAAATCATTTTGTAGAATGCTCCATCTTCTTCTGATGTTGTCGTTGGTGCCAATATGTACCATGACAGCTGGGTCCTCCCCAGCCTCATCCAACAATTGGTCCATCTGTTCTGCAATGTCCCGAACCCGTGCATTCGGGAAAAAACATACTGTTCGTTGATCACAGTATTTCTGACAGATTGCTCTCTCTGTCCCTTTAATAACTGAATCCCCTACCACCAGTATCTGCCTCTCTATTTTTGTAAGCTTGCTCCCATCTTCACTGGAGGAGGTGATCCCATGGCTCCCCTGGTATTTTGGTGCATTCTCAACATGAACGTCACATTGTGCTGTAGTCTCAACATGAACATCACATTGTGCTACAGTCTTAACGTGAACATCACATTCTGGTGGTGTTTCAAAGGGAATGTCACATTCTGGTAAAATCTCAATGTGAATGTGACATTCTGGTGGATTCTTTTCGTGAACCTCATATTCAGGAGAAGTCTCAGTGTGAACCTCACATTCTGGAGGTGTCTCAGTGTAAATGTCACATTGTTTTGGAGTTTCAATGTGAACATCACATTCTTCCGGAGTGTCAGCGAGAACATCACATTCTTCCGAAGTATATGAGGGAACATCACATTCTGTTGGAGTCTCAGCGGGAGCATCACATTCTGGAGGAGACTCATTGTGATGATGAAATTCGGGAGACGTCTCATTGTGAACATCACATTCTGGAGGAGTACCATTGTGAACTTCACATTCTGGAGCACTCTCAATGTCAACGTCATATTGTGATGAAGTTTCAACATAAACGTCTCTTTCTACTGTAGTCTCAACGTGAACGTAACATTCTGGTGATGTCACAACAGGAATGTCACATTCAGCCTGAGTCTCAGTAGGACTATCACATTCTTCCTGAGTCTCAGCAGGAACATCACATTCTGGAGGAGACTCATTGTGATGATGAATTTCTGGAGAGGTCTTAATGTGAAAGTCACATTCTTGATTAGTCTCATTGTGAACATCACATTCTGGAGGAGTACCATTGTGAATGTCACATTCTGGAGCAGTGTCAATGTGAACTTCATATTGTGATGAAGTTTCAACATGAACGTCTCTTTCTTCTGCAGTCTCATGGAGAACGTCACATTCTGGTGATGTCACAACAGGAATGTCACATTCTGCCTGAGTCTCAGTGGGAATGCCACATTCTGTTGAAGCCTCAACAGGAACGTCACATTCTTCTGGAGTCTTAATGTGTACATTACATTTTGGTTGGCCCTCAATGTGGATGTCACGTTGTTGCTCACTGGGGAAGGCCTGCTGCGTTGGATCCGTCTGCAATAAAATTCTGCCTTCATCTGCAATAGAAAAGAAGAATTAGATTTAGCACCTTCATCTACATTTCATATATATTTTCTTCATAAAACATCAAATTATATAGAGAAAAATTCAGTGCAAGGAACAATAAATAAACACAACATGACAGGGACACAGGGATCACTACTGTTGGCCTTCGTATAAAAATTCTGGTTGCCTGGCAGCTATGCCAATCCACTAAATCTCAATGCCTCAGGAAGCTGGTAACAAGTATTTTTAGTGGTGTGATGATGCGCTTTCATGTTTAAATGAGTGGGTGCGTCACAAAAGAAGTTGCAACAGGAGGTATTGGTGTCACTTGCTTGGCTTTGCATTGTGGTAGGGGCTTGTGAATCATCAGACCAGCTAATCAGATGCTTTAACTGTCAGTTTTGCCCAGAAAGCTTGTCATTTCTCAGCCCTGAGATCAGACAGGAGAGGGGTCACTCGCTATGGGGGTCATACACCAGCCTGGCACCAGCTGATAGGTTTGCATTGGCCGGGAGAGAAAAAAAGTGACTAATGTAGTAGGAATAGTAATGTATGGTTTCCTATATTCTTATCATTGTTTTATAGATATTCATGCTGTTCCTTCAATTGCTATATATTAGTTATGCTTAACCCCCCTTTGACAGAATCTTTACCCCAGTAGGGGGAGGGCAGGAGGGACCAGCCAATCACAGGACTGATTCTGTCATATGAGGGGCGTTTTATGAAATCGGTGGGCCTGTGTGCAAAATCATAAGTTGGGCTTGGCTGCTTAATTAAAAAATTAAAAAAGTGGTGTACTTAGTGTGGCACAGTGAAGAGTAAGCATGGCGTTCATTGTGCCAGGGGTGGTGCTAGGATTGTAAGAGACCTGGGGTACCTTTGGGCACACCAAGTAGAAGAATAATGCGGTTCACGTAGCATGCCGTGGTGAACAGTGGGTGTGGCCAAACTATGTTAACCACTTTACCACCGGAGGATTTTGCTGTCTTACGTCTGGGCCACTTTTTGCGATTCGGCGCTGTGCGACTTTAACTGACAATTGCGTGGTCGTGCGACACCATACCCAAACGAAATTTATGTCCTTTTTTTCCCACAAACAGAGCTTTCTTTTGGTGGTATTTGATCACCTGTGCAATTTTTACTTTTTGCGCTATAAACAAAAAAAGAGCATACATTTTGAAAAAATAACAATATTTTTCACATTTTTTTGAAATTCCCCCCCAAAAAAATGTAAAAATCTAATCTTTTTACATTTTTGGCCAATTTGTTTTCTGCTACCTATGTTTGGTAAAAAAAAAAAAAATCACAATAAGCGTATTTTGATTGGTTTGCGCAAAAGTTATTGCGTTTACTAAGGGAAAGGTTTCTGTCATTTTTGGTGTTTTTTTTTTTAACGAGTAATGGCGGCGATCTGCGATTTTTTTTGCGAGACTGCGACATTGCGGCGGACAGATCGGACCCTTGACTGACATTTTTGACACTTTTGGGGGTATCAGTGACATTACTGCAGTAATCAGTGCTATATATATATGCACTGTTACTATAAAAATGACACTGGCAGGGAAGGGGTTAATTTTATTGGAGAGGGAGGGGTTAATGTATGCCTGGTGCTTACTAACGTGTGTTGGGGGAGGTGACTGAGTGACACAAGGACAGATCCAGGGTTCAGCTATGCTGAACCCTGCAATCTGTCCCTGCCTGTCACTTAGGAGATCCGCCCGCTTGTGTTTACACAAGCGGGCGGATCTCCAGACTCAATTCTCCAACGATCGGGGAAGAGCAGCGGCGATCGCCGCTGCTCCTCCCCTGGCCTGACTCCCGCTGTGACTGAATACAGCGGGTGCGAGCGTCCGGCGGCGCGCGCGCCGCCGAGAAGGTGGAGTGTCTGCCGACATAGTACTACGTCGTCAGACGTTATCGAGCCACACAGTGCCGCAGTAGTGTCCATGTAAGCAGATGTAAAGTGGTTAATGGTAGGAGGGGTTTGAAGGGGTGGTTACATAAAACAGAACATGCAAGAGTCCCACAGACATATATAAACCTCAGCACAATTATTTAAAAATAAAATTCTTCCATTGTGTCTGATTTTGTGTACATTGAAAATAAATGGAGAGCTAACACTTCATCTGAGCCGACCATAAAGGATTATTTTTTAGCTAAGAATAATAAATGGCAATTTTTTAGCAGGTAAGAAATCGTACATTTACTTTTTTTTTGTTTTAGGATCCTTTAAAGCATTGCACTGAGATTAGCAGATCCCGGGTACCATGCCGCTCTCCTTCACACTGGCAGTTTAAAAAAAAAAAAATCGGTTGGCAGCTAACAGGTGAGAAGAGAGAGTTGGGGGAGGGGAGACTTAGCCCCCTGTATACAGCTTCAAGATTTACAGTTTGTTTCTCTTGATCCCTATAATCCTATCTATCGATCCCTATATCCCTCACAATCCCTATACATGTGTACATATGGGGGGAGGGGTGACCTGTCATCAATGGAAATCCCTATACATGTGTACATATGGGGGAGGGGTGACCTGTCATCAATGGGGTGGAAGGATCCAATGAAAGGGTGTCGGTTATTTTGTATCTATTAATATCCACAACACTTACCAATCCCAGTGTCGGTATTTCGGGGCGGTCCATTGGCTTTATGGCCGGAACCAATACATCTAAGAACGGCTCTGGCGCAGCCGCGCACAAAAGCCCGAGCCCTCTTCATTTTGGGGGGCTTCTTGGTTGGGGTATCTGCAGGATGGTCACTGATACCTTCTTCCATAGCTGCTCTTCCTATGGGGGGTTTCTCTTTGGTGTTTTTCAGAGAAAAAAGCTGTTTACATTTAAATTGGTTCATTATTAAGAATAATGAAACACGCTTTAAACGTACAACAATGAAATCGCAATGAAATTGAATTCAAATGAAATCAAATCCAATGAAATCGCAAGAAATATCTCAGCAGAGATAAAGACAGGTCTTCACTGGTCAGCGTCAACACTTGTCTCACTGATCAGCCGCTGCTGCGGCTCCTTATATAGGCTCTAGCTCCTCCCACTGGTCATGTGACTTTTTTTAAATCTCATGATGACTCAGCAAAAAAAATAACTGACGATTTTTCTTAAAGGAGCCTCGTCCTTGTTTGTGAGCTGTGTGAATTCAGGCTGTAGGCTCAGTATACGGATCTAATAGGGATACGGCTCCTGTAATAACAGGTTTTTCTGGAAGTGACAGTTATTTTCACTGACATTTAACCCTTACAGTCCCATGGCTGAAATAAAGATCTGTATTCCTATGATAAGACGGTGAATGGAGCCTTATAAATCCTCCCAGAGATCAAATCTTCCCATTTATTTCATCATTCTTACAAAACAATTATTTTTCCATTTTTAACCCTTTACCTGCCAAACCAATTTTTTTCCTTTCAGCTTTTAACCCTTTCACTACCAAACTATATATTTCATTGTTTTAAACTTTTTAACTGTAAATCCAATGTTCCCCCTTTCATTTATTAATCCTTTCACTGCCAAACCAAGTAACCCCCTCCACACACACTTTAACCCTTTCACTGCCAAATCTTTTTTTTTTTTCTTCATTTCTTGCCCATATGTTAAAATGTAAATAAAGGAAAATGTTTTTAGTTTTAGTTTTGGATGGGTGGAGTGGATGAGTGGAGAGGGATTAGAACACCTGTTAGGTTTTTATTGCTGTGTGCGCCCACTTTAGGGATATTCACCCTCTTTGTGTTTCATGTTTACCATTATCACCAAAAGTTAAGAAAATTCCAATATTTGGGTTGTCACCAGAAGCAGAATTAGAGGGGAAATCTTCCAATGGGGACATTAGTTCTGGTGACACCCTGGGATTATGTCACTTGGGGGGATTTCTTTAACTTTTGTTTTTGTCTATGGGACAGGAAGTGAAGGGAAATCTCCCCAATGGGGACACAGATGGCAAAGAAAACCTGACAGAGGTTCTATCCCTCCCTTACTCTATTCTAAATGGGGAAAAACAACATTGTCTTTAGTTCAATTTTAACTTTTAACTTGTATGTGGGGGGTGATGGGGAGTCTGAAAGAGGGTGGAGCATATTAAACATGGGGCTTAGTGGGGGTGGAGTGTCTGCAGACACGAGCAACTGTTACTTTCAGAGAGGGGGAGGGGAGAGCGCTCAGATAGTCATTTTAACCCTTTCACTGTTGGACATTTATTTATGTATTTTCATTTTTCCAATGTACTAATTGCTAATTTCTGCCTTCAAAGCATTCCATAGTTTGTGAAGTGATGAAGGCCCCGCTCAGTCACACCTCTTACATACACCTGGATGGGAAACACCCATTTTTTCAAGCGTTTTATTTTTTTTACCCAACATAGAGCAGTCTATTCATTTCAATGGACCACCCTATGTGCGATAAACATGGCAAAGTAGCGCATGGCGTGTTCCGGGTTACTTTCTTTTATTGTTCTCGATCAATTGTTCACAGCGATACCTCACATGTGGGGTTTGAATACCGTTTACATATGTGTGCGCGACTTGCATATGCATTCTCTTGGATGTTAGAGACCTTGCACTCCTCCACCTTCCGTTTGAGGATGCCCCACAGATGCTCAAGAGGGTTTAGGTTGGGAGAAAGGCTTGGCCAGTCCATCACCTTTACCCTCAGCTTATTTAGCAAGGCAGTGGTCGTCTTGGAGGTGTGTTTGGGGTCGTTATGTTGGAATATTGCCCTGCGACCCAGTCTCTGAAGGGAGGGGATCATACTCTGCTTCAGTATGTACATGTTGGCATTCATGGTTCCCTCAATGAACTGTAGCTCCCCAGTGTCGGCAGCACTCATGCAGCCCCAGACCATGACACTCCCACCACCATGCTTGACTGTAGGCAAGACACACATGTCTTTGTACTCCTCACCTTGTTGCCGCCGGCGCCACACACTCTTGACACTATCTGAACCAAATAAGTTTATCTTGGTCTCATCTCATCAGGCCACAGGACATGGTTCCAGTAATCCATGTCCTTAGTCTGATTGTCCTCAGCAAACTGTTTGTGGGCTTTCTTCTGCATCATCTTTAGAAGAGGCTTCCTTCTGGGATGACAGCCATGCAGACCAATTTGATGCAGTGTGTGGTGTATGGTCTGAGCACTGACAGCCTGACCCCCCACCTCTTCAACTTTTGTAGGAATGCTGGCCGCACGTATACATCTATTTCCCAAAGACAACCTCTGGATATGACACTGAGCATGTGCATTCAACTTCTTTGGTCGACCAAAGCGAGGCCTGTTCTGAGTGGAACCTGCTAAGCTACTGTATGGTCTTGGCCACTGTGTTGCAGCTCAGTTTCAGGGTCTTGGCCAATCTTCTTATAGCCTAGGCCAGCTGTCAGTAAATGGTAGCCCCCGGTCAAAGAACGGACTGCACGATGCTTCCACCCAGACTGTCAGGCCGCCTCTATAAGCAGTCCTTGGTTTGCTGGGACCTCACGTGTCCAAGCAACCAGTGACGTCCCGTGTATGCGCCCCACCCCACTCCTTCTTTCTACCGCTCCCGGCTCACTCCCAGTCAGGCCGTTAGTTGGGGCGTGATGTCAAGTGCACGCCTGCCCCCCTGCTGTTTACGGCTCCTGGCTCTCGTATTTTCTGCCCCCAAAGGTATGTAGGTCACATTTTTAAGGGGGTTGCTTATTTTATAAAGTGCAGACTGATGGGCATATTTTATGATAAGGGACATGTTGATGGGCACATTTTATGTTAAGAGCAACGCTGATGGACACGTTTTGTTTTGCCCAACAGAGTGCCCCCTAACATAAAATGTGCCCATCAGCGTGCCCATATTTTATGTTAAGGGTCACGCTGATGGGCAAATTTTATGCTAAGGGTTACACTGATGGGCATAATTAATGCTAAGGGTCATGGTGATGGGCACATTTTATGTTAAGGGTCACGCTGATGGACACGTTTTGTTTTCCCCATCTTTCTGAGTCCTAGCACAGACTTGAGATTCTGACCTCGGCCCAAAGGAAATTTTAGAGGCCGGACCTCCTTGAATTTTAATTCATTACCCCTGGCCTAGGCCATCTTTATGTAGAGCAACAATTCTTTTTTTTCAGATCCTCAGAGAGTTCTTTGCCATGAGGTGCCATGTTGAACTTCCAGTGAACAGTATGAGTGAGTGAGAGCGATAACACCAAATTTAACACACCTGCTCCCCATTCACACCTGAGTATCACTAACGAGTCACATGGCACCGGGGAGGGAAAATGGCTAATTGGGCCCAATTTGGACATTTTCACTTAGGGGTGTACTCACTTTTGTTGCCAGCGGTTTAGACATTAATGTGTGTTGAGTTATTTTGAGGGGACAGCAAATTTACACTGTCATACAAGCTGTACACTCACTACTTTACATTGTAGCAAAGTGTCATTTCTTCAGTGTTGTCACATGAAAGATAGAATAAAATATTTACAAAAATGTGAGGGGTGTACTTACTTTTATGAGATACTGTATAAACCTCAGCACAATTATTTAAAAAATAAAAATAAAACTCTTCCATTGTGTCTTATTTTGTGTACATTGAAAATAAATGGAGAGCTAACACTTCATCTGAGCCGACCATAAAGGATTATTTCACCTTTTAGCTAAGAATAATAAATGGCAATTTTTTAGCAGGTAAGAAATCGTACATTTACTTTTTTTTTGTTTTAGGATCCTTTAAAGCATTGCACTGAGATTAGCAGATCCCGGGTACCATGCCGCTCTCCTTCACACTGGCAGTTTAAAAAAAAAAAAATCGGTTGGCAGCTAACAGGTGAGAAGAGAGAGTTGGGGGAGGGGAGACTTAGCCCCCTGTATACAGCTTCAAGATTTACAGTTTGTTTCTCTTGATCCCTATAATCCTATCTATCGATCCCTATATCCCTCACAATCCCTATACATGTGTACATATGGGGGGAGGGGTGACCTGTCATCAATGGCAATCCCTATACATGTGTACATATGGGGGGGGGGTGACCTGTCATCAATGGGGTGGAAGGATCCAATGAAAGGGTGTCGGTTATTTTGTATCTATTAATATCCACAACACTTACCAATCCCGGTGTCTGTATTTCGGGGAGGTCCATTGGCTTTACGGCCGGAACCAATACATCTGAGAACGGCTCTGGCACAGCGGCGCACAAAAGCCCGAGCCCTCTTCATTTTGGGGGGCTTCTTGGTTGGGGTATCTGCAGGATGGTCTCTGATACCTTCTTCCATAGCTGCTCTTCCTATGGGGGATTTCTCTTTGGTGTTTTTCAGAGAAAAAAGCTGTTTACATTTAAATTGGTTCATTATTAAGAATAATGAAACACGCTTTAAACGTACAACAATGAAATCGCAATGAAATTGAATTCAAATGAAATCAAATCCAATGAAATCGCAAGAAATATCTCAGCAGAGATAAAGACAGGTCTTCACTGGTCAGCGTCAACACTTGTCTCAGTGATTTCCCGCTCCTGCAGCTCCTTATATAGGCTATGGCTCCTCCCACTGGTCATGTGACTTTTTTTAAAATCTCACGATGACTCAGCAAAGAAAAATAACTGACGATTTTTCTTAAAGGAGCCTCGTCCTTGTTTGTGAGCTGTGTGAATTCAGGCTGTAGGCTCAGTATACGGATCTAATAGGGATACGGCTCCTGTAATAACAGGTTTTTCTGGAAGTGACAGTTATTTTCACTGACATTTAACCCTTACAGTCCCATGGCTGAAATAAAGATCTGTATTCCTATGATAAGACGGTGAATGGAGTCTTATAAATCCTCCCAGAGATCAAATCTTCCCATTTATTTCATCATTCTTACAAAACAATTATTTTTCCACTTTTTAACCCTTTAACTGCCAAACTATCCCCCCTTTCAGGTTTTAACCCTTTCACTACTAACTATATATTTAATTTTTTTTAAAAACTTTAACTGTAAATCCAATGTTCCCCCCTTTCATTTATTAACCATTTCACTGCCAAATCTTTTTTTTTTTTTTTTCCATTTCTTGCCCATATGTTAAAATATAAATAAAGGAAAATGTTTTTAGTTTTGGATGGAGTGGAGAGGGATTAGAACACCTGTTAGGTTTTTATCGCTGTGTGCACCCACTTTAGGGATATTCACCCTCTTTGTGTTTCATGTTTACCATTATCACCAAAAGTGAAAGAAAATTCCAATATTTGGGTTGTCACCAGAAGCAGAATTAGAGGGAAATCTTCCAATGGGGACACTAGTTCTGGTGACACCCTGGGATTATGTCACTTGGGGGATTTCTTTAACTTTTGTTTTTGTCTATGGGACAGGAAGTGAAGGGAAATCTCCCCAATGGGGACACAGATGGCAAAGAAAACCTGACAAAGGTTCTATCCCTCCCTTACTCTATTCTAAATGGGGAAAAACAACATTGTCTTTAGTTCAATTTTAACTTTTAACTTGTATGTGGGGGGTGATGGGGAGTCTGAAAGAGGGTGGAGCATATTACACATGGGGCTCAGCGGGGGTGGAGTTTGCCCAACAGAGTGCCCCCTAACATAAAATGTGCCCATCAGCGGGCCCCTATTTTATGTTAAGGGTCACGCTGATGGGCAAATTTAATGCTAAGGGTTACACTGATGGGCATAATTAATGCTAAGGGTCATGGTGATGGACACGTTTTGTTTTCCCCATCTTTCTGAGTCCTAGCACAGACTTGAGATTCTGACCTCGGCCCAAAGAAAATCTTAGAGGCCGGACCTCCTTGAATGTTAATTCATTACCCCTGGCCTAGGCCATCTTTATGTAGAGCAACAATTCTTTTTTCAGATCCTCAGAGAGTTCTTTGCCATGAGGTGCCATGTTGAACTTCCAGTGACCAGTATGAGTGAGTGAGAGCGATAACACCAAATTTAACACACCTGCTCCCCATTCACACCTGAGTATCACTAACGAGTCACATGATACCGGGGGAGGGAAAATGGCTAATTGGGTCCAATTTGGACATTTTCACTTAGGGGTGTACTCACTTTTATTGCCAGTGGTTTAGACATTAATGTGTGTTGAGTTATTTTGAGGGGACAGCAAATTTACACTGTTATACAAGCTGTACACTCACTACTTTACATCGTAGCAAAGTGTCATTTCTTCAGTGTTGTCACATGAAAAGATAGAATAAAATATTTACAAAAATGTGAGGGATGTACTTACTGTTGTGAGATACTGTATAAACCTCAGCACAATTATTTAAAAAATAAAATAAAACTCTTCCATTGTGTCTGATTTTGTGTACATTGAAAATAAATGGAGAGCTAACACTTCATCTGAGCCGACCATAAAGGATTATTTCACCTTTTAGCTAAGAATAATAAATGGCAATTTTTTAGCAGGTAAGAAATCGTACATTTACTTTTTTTTTGTTTTAGGATCCTGTAAAGCATTGCACTGAGATTAGCAGATCCCGGGTACCATGCCGCTCTCCTTCACACTGGCAGTTTAAAAAAAAAAAAAAATCGGTTGGCAGCGAACAGGTGAGAAGAGAGAGTTGGGGGAGGGGAGACTTAGCCCCCTGTATACAGCTTCAAGATTTACAGTTTGTTTCTCTTGATCCCTATAATCCTATCTATCGATCCCTATATCCCTCACAATCCCTATACATGTGTACATATGGGGGGAGGGGTGACCTGTCATCAATGGAAATCCCTATACATGGGTACATATGGGGGAGGGGTGACCTGTCATCAATGGGGTGGAAGGATCCAATGAAAGGGTGTCGGTTATTTTGTATCTATTAATATCCACAACACTTACCAATCCCAGTGTCGGTATTTCGGGGCGGTCCATTGGCTTTATGGCCGGAACCAATACATCTAAGAACGGCTCTGGCGCAGCCGCGCACAAAAGCCCGAGCCCTCTTCATTTTGGGGGGCTTCTTGGTTGGGGTATCTGCAGGATGGTCACTGATACCTTCTTCCATAGCTGCTCTTCCTATGGGGGGTTTCTCTTTGGTGTTTTTCAGAGAAAAAAGCTGTTTACATTTAAATTGGTTCATTATTAAGAATAATGAAACACGCTTTAAATGTACAACAATGAAATCGCAATGAAATTGAATTCAAATGAAATCAAATCCAATGAAATCGCAAGAAATATCTCAGCAGAGATAAAGACAGGTCTTCACTGGTCAGCGTCAACACTTGTCTCACTGATCAGCCGCTGCTGCGGCTCCTTATATAGGCTCTAGCTCCTCCCACTGGTCATGTGACTTTTTTTAAATCTCACGATGACTCAGCAAAAAAAATAACTGACGATTTTTCTTAAAGGAGCCTCGTCCTTGTTTGTGAGCTGTGTGAATTCAGGCTGTAGGCTCAGTATACGGATCTAATAGGGATACGGCTCCTGTAATAACAGGTTTTTCTGGAAGTGACAGTTATTTTCACTGACATTTAACCCTTACAGTCCCATGGCTGAAATAAAGATCTGTATTCCTATGATAAGACGGTGAATGGAGCCTTATAAATCCTCCCTGAGATCAAATCTTCCCATTTATTTCATCATTCTTACAAAACAATTATTTTTCCATTTTTAACCCTTTACCTGCCAAACCAATTTTTTTCCTTTCAGCTTTTAACCCTTTCACTACCAAACTATATATTTCATTGTTTTAAACTTTTTAACTGTAAATCCAATGTTCCAACTTCCGGTCATCGGTTCAATTGAATTTTTTGTTATTTATAGGTGGCGTCAGCACGCCGCCCGCACCTTTGAGAATATCATCTTTGATTAAACTAGTCAGGTCACGGCGTGCTGACGTCACACCTACACATTCGTCTACGAAGAACGGGCGAGCGGAGCCGTCCGGCCGGCGGCTGTTACCTCCCTTCTACCCACGTATTGTCATCTGATGTTGTAAGTTTAACCTTTATGTTTTGAATAAATTACCATTGGATTTTATGCTATGGCTCTCCCCTCCTTATTCCTCGGTTAACCTGCACTACTTCCTGAGCCTTTGTTGGAGGAGTCCTATTGGAGTTAGCCTGATGTTACTCTGAACCCCCGCTCATATACCACCTGGAGTCCGTAAGAGTACCCATCCTTACTGGTGCCCTCTTGGTTGCATGATCGGGACCCCCTATCTCTACATGTTTATATACTAGCCCATCTGGTAAGCGGACAATCACACTGGGGAGTCTATCTGATTTTCCTCTTGCTTTATTTTGGTAAGGGGTATATACTCAGTTTGGTGGTGGTTGTCACTCATTCACTATTCAATTACCACATTCAGTACTGGTATTCCAGTTTCACAAATTTCGGGTGTCATTACCTATTGTTTTTGGTTTTACGCTATGGCGTTTGCCCTTTTTTTCCTTTTTACATAATACCCATTTCTGGAGATTTGCATCACAAGAGTGCAGGCTTGCTGTTCATCCTTTGAGACCTGGTGGAGTCATCATACTACATTTTGGCTACAAAATCAGTCATTTCTGGTAAGCGGTACCTGCACAGGTCATAACCTATTTGGAGCATCTACTCCTTACTCGTTATCGGTTTACACTATGGTGTTGTTTTTCTTCTTTTTTTCATTAATGTTTCACTGAGGAGAACCATATTGGAGTCCTTTGAAGTTTACCGCGCCTCACTATTTGAAGACATCTGCCTTCACCTATTTGGCTCTTAATTGTTTGGAATTCGGTAAGCGGTACCTGCACAAGTGTCATCACTTTATATTTACACCTATGGACATTCATATGGACTGTTTCAATTTCTAGCGCAGCTTGTTTTTTATATTTTTACTTTTGGGGTGTTGGTCGCACTTGAAGTTGCTGCTCCTGTTTTGAATTAGCGCAGTTGTTTTTTTCCTATATTCTATTCTTTTTGACCTTCAATTGCCGCTTATTCATGGATATATTTGACTATAGGGCCTCTAAGGTGGTCAACACCGATGGGGTATTCAAATCATTCACCTCTGATGATACCGACATGAGTGGTCTGTTTATGAGGCTTAAAAATGTAATGGTATCTGAAATACACACCCAGTGGGACATAGCTTTCCTTGAAACCTATGTCAAGAGAACTATGGTCCCCAGGAGCTTAAGATGGGAGGTATGTCCCCAATCTGATGAGGGTGAGCTGGAGGAATGGTACAGATATTTTAATGAGGCAGGGGTCAGTTTTTTGAGATTCCTCATATCCCGGAAAAATGCCAAATTAACTAGGCTGGATGGAGAAATTAAGACGGTAAAAGAAAAACTAGTCCCCCACATGACCAGTGAGGCCTACAAGGCTGCCTCAGCGGATCTATTGAAGCATCTCGAAAAGGAGGAGAGAGAGCAAAAAATTAAAAAACGCAAAAAGTTCAATCGTGACTTACAAGATTACCAGTCAAGTGTGGTCTTTGAGTGGCAAAAGAAATTGTTGGGTGATCAAGAACCACCCGAGGATGCAATGGAAGTCTCCACCAATCCTCCAAGAGTTGCTTTTAATGGACCACCTCAAACCAATAATGGCCCCAAAACAAACAAAAAGGGACCTCGACCTAACGGTCGAAGTCTTTCTTATAAGTCACCCCATAGGGGCCCTAATGTGGCCAACAACAAACCTAATGGGAATCAATCCAAATCTAATAACAACTTTTCTGGACAGGGCCAACAAGGTGACTGGCAACGCGGCAGAGACCGCAATCAACACGGTGGATATGGTTATTCCAATTATCCCCATACTCCCCAATGGAGGAGAGCACCAGACAACTATGTAGATCAAGGTTATTATTATTCTAATCCCTCGGGTCCAGAACCAGATCACTATAGATCTCCACACTGGCGACAATATTACAGTCCCCCTAGATCTCAACCTTACTGGTACGATCCAGGTTATAATCGTCCAGGGCCTGTAAGGGAGCCCCAGAGCTTCAGAAGAGATCCTCCTCCTCCTCCTAGACAAGAGGGCCATCAGTACAATGTACCGGTGAATAACCGATTTTATCCTCTCAGGGACAGCGAGGTCCCTGCTGATGTGGAAACATCTCAACCACACAACAGCACTCACGCAGTAAGAGATGTGGCCTTGGAGAACCCCAGTTCGGAGGCCTTAGCCGGTCAAAGTTATCCTGGTTGGGGTTTTCCCAGGGCCAACCAAGGCGTCAAGCGCCCTGCCGAACCACAAGAGGATGTCGGGGAGGCAGGCGCGTCAAATCTAAAAAAATCCAAAACGTAGAGGGCGCTGGTATTTTTAATCTCAGCAAGGTCGCCTTAAATAGTGCTGAGATCCAAATTTTGGATAAAGGTCTTAAGTTTGCACCCCCACAACGCCTTAACAAATTCCAAACTTACATGGATGTACACAAGTTTGTGAGAAAAATGAGTGTAAAACGATACATGATGAGCAATCCAATCAGTCAACAAACTAATGTACCCCGGCAATATCAACATTCTGGGTTATCAAATGCATCTGTGTTCAACCCACCAGGATCCCTAGCACCGTCTTTGAAGGTATTTAGAGATGTGGTGCTTAGAGACTTGGATCGCATCCAAGTACATAAAACCTCCCTACCTATTCATTTACAGACCGGATTAGATTCCCTATGTAATAACAAAAATCTGGTGATCAGGCCCGCCGACAAGGGTGGTGGGATAGCGGTCCTTGATAGGGACGACTATATGGCAGAAATGCATAGATTATTAAGTGATGGCCAGACTTATGTCACACTGCCCTCTGACCCTAAGATCAAGTACAAAAGGGTGTTGGAGAACATTGTAGAGGATGGTTACCAACAAGGGATACTTAACAAAAAGGAGAAGGCTTATCTTATCCCGAGATGTCCTCGGACTCCGGTGATTTACTGCCTCCCCAAATTGCATAAGAGTCTAAATTCCCCCCCGGGTCGCCCCATTGTCAGTGGCATAGACTCTGTGACGTCCCGGGTGGGGAAGTATATTGACTCTTATCTGCAACCCCTGGTCCAGAAGACTCCATCATATATTAAGGACACGACACCTGTCCTTAATTTACTGTCTGGACTAACTCCCACCGCCAACCTATGGATGGTGACAGCAGATGTGTCCTCACTATATACTGTTATACCACACCATTTGGGTTTAAATGCGGTGGGAATGTTTCTTGACAGGGATTCCACGATACCAGACCAACAGATTTCACTCATCATGAGACTTTTGGAATTTGCTACCCACCACAACTACTTTTGGTTTGATGGGAGGTTTTATCGCCAGACAACAGGTGTGGCTATGGGGGCAAAATATGCCCCCTCTCTCGCCAACCTTTTTATGGCACAGTGGGAGGAGGACGTCATCTATGCCCACCACAGGCCTCAGTTGAGGTTGTGGGCTAGGTACATAGATGATGTCCTCCTCCTCTGGGATGGCCATCACCGTGACCTAATAGCCTTTATGGAGATGTTGAATTCTAACTCGAGAGGCATTCAGCTTAATTATGAGTGTAGTCAATCCACTATTAATTTTCTTGACATAACCATAACTGTGAGGGATAATAGTTTCATTACTTCCACCTACTTTAAATCGACGGACAGAAACTCATACATTCCCGTCGATAGTTGCCACCATGACCCCTGGTTAAAGGCTGTACCAAAGGGACAGTACCTCCGGATCAAGAGAAATTGCTCTAATCATCAAGATTTCCTCTCTCAGTCAGAGGTCCTGACCAAGAGATTTCTTGAGAAGGGATATGATAACCAATTCCTCCAAAAAACACTCTTGGAGGTGCAGCAAAAAGATCGAGCCTTACTCTTGAAACCACGGGAGGCAGATAACTCCAATACTGTTTCCAATATACCTGTTGCACCCTTTATTACTACATTTTCCAGTCAGCACATGGTCATTAAAAATCTAATACGCCGTCACTGGCATATTTTAAATAATGACCCTGTCCTGAGCACAACTTTACCTGAAAAACCCAGAGTTGTCTTTAAGGGTGCATTATCTTTAAGGCACAGTTTGGCCCCCAATGTGCTGGAACCTCCCAAACCCAGGAGTACCTTCCTGGACCAGCTCACGGGTTATTACAAATGTAATAGGTGCCAGATATGCACTTTAAATTCTTTAAAGAAACGGAACACTAAATCCTTCACCTCACATAGTACTGGGAAGTCACATGACATTGAGCCTTTCATTTCATGTACCACCAAAGGAGTCGTTTATTTGCTCCAATGCCCATGTGGCTATCAATACATAGGTAGAACCAAGCGTCCTATGAACGTTAGACTCAATGAACATGTGGCCAATATTCGTAAATCATTTCCGAAACATTCGGTTTCGAAACACTACGCCAAGGCCCATAATAGTGACCCTAGAAATACACTATTTCTGGGAATAGACAAGTTCACTCCTCATTGGCGTGGTGAGCCTCAGAAGAGAGGTATCTCCCGCCTTGAGATGGCCTGGATTTACAGGGTTAAAACATACACACCCTTTGGTTTGAATGTTGACACAGAGGTCAATGCATTCATTGATAACTCTTGAGTTGATAACATTTCCATTGATGCATACTATATACCATCATTAACATCTTGGATGGTCGAATACATTGCTTCCATCTAAGGGTTAATATTTCTAGTATAAAGGAGTTCTCCATTTTAATTTAATTTTAATTTTGCATAATTTTAATATGACTTTATGAGCTATCAATATAAGCACAATCTTTATTATATTTCTTAGTTATTTTTGTGTATATATAATTTTATAATTTTAGTTTCCCCATGTGGACTGTACACAAAAGTGGAATCCATGACCGGAATATCCCATACTAGACTCAATTAGCATCCATATAAAATATTTTTTTGCTATATTTAGTTGTTCTTATATTGCGCTTGCTGATGGCAAATTTGCCCCTTTTTTCTAAAGGTTAACACCATAGCCGATTCCGTTGTTTGGGGTTGCTATGGTGTATTTAATTTTAATTTTAATTTCCTGCTCCGGACTTTGTAATGGATTTCCGGTTCCGGTTATTATTTTACCTTCCAGACGCGGAACTGTATTACTTGGGATTAGTGTGTTTACATCCAACATCCCGTACCTCATATCCTGTTTTGGAATATGACGTACACTTCCGGTTCCGTGTTACCATAACCAAGATGGCCGAAAAGGAACTTCCGGTCATCGGTTCAATTGAATTTTTTGTTATTTATAGGTGGCGTCAGCACGCCGCCCGCACCTTTGAGAATATCATCTTTGATGAAACTAGTCAGGTCACGGCGTGCTGACGTCACACCTACACATTCGTCTACGAAGGACGGGCGAGCGGAGCCGTCCGGCCGTCGGCTGTTACCTCCCTTCTACCCACGTATTGTCATCTGATGTTTGTAAGTTTAACCTTTATGTTTTGAATAAATTACCATTGGATTTTATGCTATGGCTCTCCCCTCCTTATTCCTCGGTTAACCTGCACTACTTCCTGAGCCTTGGTTGGAGGAGTCCTATTGGAGTTAGCCTGATGTTACTCTGAACCCCCGCTCATATACCACCTGGAGTCGGTAAGAGTACCCATCCTTACTGGTGCCCTCTTGGTTGCATGATCGGGACCCCCTATCTCTACATGTTTATATACTAGCCCATCTGGTAAGTGGACAATCACACTGGGGAGTCTATCTGATTTTCCTCTTGCTTTATTTTGGTAAGGGGTATATACTCAGTTTGGTGGTGGTTGTCACTCATTCACTATTCAATTACCACATTCAGTACTGGTATTCCAGTTTCACAAATTTCGGGTGTCATTACCTATTGTTTTTGGTTTTACGCTATGGCGTTTGCCCTTTTTTTCCTTTTTACATAATACCCATTTCTGGAGATTTGCATCACAAGAGTGCAGGCTTGCTGTTCATCCTTTGAGACCTGGTGGAGTCATCATACTACATTTTGGCTACAAAATCAGTCATTTCTGGTAAGCGGTACCTGCACAGGTCATAACCTATTTGGAGCATCTACTCCTTACTCGTTATCGGTTTACACTATGGTGTTGTTTTTCTTCTTTTTTTCATTAATGTTTCACTGAGGAGAACCATATTGGAGTCCTTTGAAGTTTACCGCGCCTCACTATTTGAAGACATCTGCCTTCACCTATTTGGCTCTTAATTGTTTGGAATTCGGTAAGCGGTACCTGCACAAGTGTCATCACTTTATATTTATACCTATGGACATTCATATGGACTGTTTCAATTTCTAGCGCAGCTTGTTTTTTATATTTTTACTTTTGGGGTGTTGGTCGCACTTGAAGTTGCTGCTCCTGTTTTGAATTAGCGCAGTTGTTTTTTTCCTAGATCGTCTATGTGACAGGAGTCCGAAAAGACTCCTTTAGACTTGTGCTTAAGGGGCACATTATAAGAGCGCACCACATTTTTAGGGCCCCCCAAAGTCACCCCCGTTAAGCCCCAAAAGCAGACAGGCGGGGTATTACACTGCTTTGCTAAGATCGCCCCTGTCACCCACTGATCGGGACGATCGCCCCTGTCACCCACTGATCGAGACGATCGCCCCTGTCACCCACTGATCGAGAGACGATCGCCCCTGTCACCCACTGATCGGGACCCATTCATTCAGAGGGTCATGGAGGCCGGTATTTTCCCATATATAGGGTGTCATGGAGGCCGGTATTTTCCCATATATAGTGTGTCATGGAGGCTGGTATATTCCCATATATAGTGTGTCATGGAGGCCGGTATTTTCCCATATATAGTGTGTCATGGAGGCCGGTATTTTCCCATATATAGTGTGTCATGGAGGCCGGTATTTTCCCATATATAGTGTATCATGGAGGCCGGTATATTCCCATATATTGTGTGTCATGGAGGCTGGTATATTCCCATATATAGTGTGTCATGGAGGCTGGTATATTCCCATATATAGTGTGTCATGAAGGCCGGTATATTCCCATATATAGTGTGTCATGGAGGCCGGTATATTCCCATATATAGGGTGTCATGGAGGCCGGTATATTCCCATATATAGTGTGTCATGGAGGCCGGTATATTCCCATATATATTGTGTCATGGAGGCCAGTATGGATTTTCCCATATATAGTGTGTCATGGAGGCCGGTATATTCCCATATATAGTGTGTCATGGAGGCCGGTATATTCCCATATATAGGGTGTCATGGAGGCCGGTATATTCCCATATATAGGGTGTCATGGAGGCCGGTATATTCCCATATATAGGGTGTCATGGAGGCCGGTATATTCCCATATATAGTGTGTCATGGAGGCCAGTATGGATTTTCCCATATATAGTGTGTCATGGAGGCCAGTATGGATTTTCCCATATATAGTGTGTCATGGAGGCCGGTATATTCCCATATATAGTGTGTCATGGAGGCCGGTATATTCCCATATATAGTGTGTCATGGAGGCCGGTATATTCCCATATATAGGGTGTCATGGAGGCCGGTATATTCCCATATATAGGGTGTCATGGAGGCCGGTATAGTTCCCGATGGAACCACCTAACAGTCACAATGACAGTTGGGATGTGGATTCTCTTTTTTTTTGTTAACTTTTTCATTTGGTAATGCTGTGAATAACAAACACTTGCTGTCCTTTATGTTATACAATCATTCGAACTTTAAACATCTGCCTTTGTTATTTGTTTATTTGTTTTACATTGTTCGGTATCTGGTGGATTGATGAAACGATCTTGCAAAAGAGAGATAAAGTTGTTTTAGGCTGTCTTTCTTTTTCCTCCATTGAGGGTCACAGAGAAGTCTTTAGCCTTCAGGTTATACTGCTGTCTACAGGAGGATTGGTTACTGGCAAATACAGTAAACCGGGGTTACGTTCCGGACCCAGACGCGAAAAGTGAAAATCCGCGAAATAGAAAAGCCCTATTAAAATGCATTGTAGGCATTTTTTACTGTCACTGTACGTGTAAAAGCATTTTAAGGTCTTTAAACACACTTTTAACTACCTCCCACCCGGGCCATTGTAGATATACGGCCGGGCGGGAGTCTCGTCCTTCTGAATGGACGTTCCGGAAAGTCCTTCAGAAGGAGAGAGATCGCGCCGCCGCGGGCACGCGCAGCGGCGCGATCTCGATGTGCCTGTGTCCCTCGGACACAGAGCAACATCATTCGGCAGGAGGGCCCTGCGATTGGCCCTCCTGATCACATGACGGCTGTGTCCAATCACAGCCGTCATGTAATGTCAATACAGCCATTGTAACGGCTTCGATCTCTTCTCCTCCTGACAGATCACAGGAGAAGAGAAGAGGATCGATTCTGCAGCCGGGGTGATCAGTGAGTATTTCTAATTACTCACTGATCACAGGGGGGGTCTGTGCTGGTAATCAGATTGATTACCAGTGCAGCCTTGGGGGGGGGGGAGGGGTGCCACTAAGCCACCAGGGATGCCCACCCATGACCACCAGGGATGCCCACCATGGCCACCAGGGATGGCAAGCAGGGCTCAGAGAGCCCCCCAGTGCCCTCCCTATCAGTGTTGCCCACCAATGCCTTATCAGTGCTGCCCACCAGTGCCGTTATTGCCATCTATCAGTGCCGCCCACCAGTGCCCATTACTGCCCACCAGTGCCCCCCATCAGTGCCCATCAGTGCCCCCCATCAGTGCCGATCAGTGCCCCCCATCAGTGCCGATCATTGCCGCCCAACAGTGCCACCTATCAGTGCCCATCAGTGCCCATCAGCGCTGCCTATCAGTGC
The DNA here is from genome assembly GCF_965119305.1 of Pelophylax lessonae. Taxonomy (NCBI): domain Eukaryota; kingdom Metazoa; phylum Chordata; class Amphibia; order Anura; family Ranidae; genus Pelophylax; species Pelophylax lessonae. The sequence goes on from NC_138778.1 coordinate 105,786,983, forward strand.
CCACCAATGCTGCATATCAGTGCCACATATCAGTGCTGCATATCAGTGTCACCCCATCAGTGCCACCCCATCAGTGCCACCCCATCAGTGCCACCCCATCAGTGCCACCCCATCAGTGTCTCCTCATCAGTGCCTGTCAGTGCGGCGTCATCAGTGCTCATAAGTGCAGGAAAAAACACATCGATTTACAAAATTTTATAACCTAAACAAAAAAACTTTTTTTTTTTTTAAACTTTTCAGTCTTTTTTTATTTGTGCACCAAAAAAGAAAAAACCTGACGGTGATCAAATACCACCAAAAGAAAGCTCTATTTGTGGGGAAAAAATTATACAAATTTGGTTTAGGTACAGTGTTGCATGACCGCGCAATTGTCATTCAAATTGCAACAGCGCTAAAAGCTGAAAATTGGTCTGGGAAGGAAGGGGGTTTAAGTGCCCAGTATTGAGGTGGTTAAAACAATAGAAACTCATTTAAACACACAAAAGATAGTGAGAGACATAGCAAGAGCTATGGATAACACAAAAATATTTCAATATTAATGATTTATATAGTAAAATAACATTACAAAAAAAAACGCAACATACCGGGACCGCAAAAACTGAACCGCGATGGAGCGGGGGTTTACTGTATAAGAACCTGTAGACCATCCCAGGATAATCCCTCCCTGCCATCAGCCTGCCTTGATTGATTTATTTTTTATTTGCTTGTGTCCTAGTATGATGGACATCTTTTCTTCAACTCTGCTGCTATAAAGACTAACCTATGATCAACCTAACACCATCATTTTTCTGCCATTTTTTTTTTTTTTTACTCAAGAAACAAGGAGCCTACTGATGGCGCCAATGTCTGCAGCATGGAATTATTTTATTCTTCTCTTAGACCAGCCATAGATAGATCCAATCTTGGCCGGTTCAGCAGGGAGTTGATCGACGGAAACGAGCCTGCTTGATTTGCATGTGATTACTTCCAGGTGACTAAAGCCGCCAGCAGTAATCGCTGTGATCTGCCAGGATAGGATAGGAAGGATACCCCCCATCAACACTGACTGTGTCTGGGAAAATCAAGAAATTTCCTTAACTGCAACCTATGGCTGCAGGAAAGAAAATTGCATAATTTATGGTCTCTTAGTCTCTTCCAACCTCTTAGTCCAATTTAGCTCTGACGCGTGTGGCTGGGTCCTCTGCCCTTTTGGCTGAGGTCTTTATTACGGTCATGCAAGACTTTATGACCCAAGTTACCCACTTATTTGCTGACTTGGACAGAGGCCACAAGCATGCTTCTGTGCCACCTAAAGCAGATACTGTATCAGACTTGGAGGAGTATTGGATTTTTTTTGATTTTTTTATAGAGAATCCTCCCTATGTGGATGCAGCATTGGTCTAATGCTGCATCTGTCCCCTGCTTGCTCTAACACGGGAAACCGATCAATCAAACACTGCCCATCGCTCAGGGCTCTCAGCTGGTGGCTTGTTGAGCCAGATGCTGGTCCAGGGGTCTAGGCGGATTGTGTCTGATCTTTCTCGTCCCTCGACAAGCTCTGTGACATCAGCAGACTGCAAAATTCAGCCTGCTGTCTGCTGAAAAGGGGTCCCAGGAGTGTAGAACAAATTGCACGCCTGTGATTCACAGGAGAAGTACAGCCAAACGAGCTTTGGCTGTACTTTTTCCTTTAACAGTTTCTGAGCCTCAGCCATTGGCTACTGAGACACTGGTTTCTGAGTCGCTCAAGTCCTATGAGCTTAACACCGAGGAGTCGCAGTCTTCTGCTATTACTCCTAAATTAGGTATATCATTTTGGCTCTTTATGATGCAATGCATACAACTCAGAAACTAGAGGATCGGCCTGTTGCCACCAGTACTGTTTCCAGTATTTGGTTGTTTAACACTTCTAAGGCTGTGAAGAGTTTAGAAATTGCTATATCACTGGCTTTTCAACACAGAGATCGGAAGCACCCGAATAAGAATTTTGCTCCCCTATTGGGCCATACACACTATAAGATTTTCTGAAGACTTTTTCCTTTAGACTTACCAAAACCATATAATATGAGGTCAAACCTAAACACTTTCAATTTGTATGCAATCTGGCAGGCCCTTGCACTACATAGAAAAGGTAAATCTGAAGGAAAAAGTCTTTAGTGTGTATGGCCCTTAAGTGTTAGTGTTGTATCAGTTTTGCGAGTACTTTGTTCAGAAAAACAGTCCATTCCCACTGTGGATCTGGCCATATTTTTCCTCCACAAGGCTCTTACTGTAGCAGTTGACGATGAACCTATCTTTAAGGACCCAAATGATAAGTTGTTGATTCCAGTTTGTGAGGATCCAGTTGTAAACCCAATCCTGGATATGACTTTACTTTGTCAAACCATGTTTGATTGATCTAAAGCCCTTTAAAAATGATCTAACTATTGCTTAGTTTGACATCTGGATTAGGACGTTGGTTACCCCAGTCACCAACCGTTCCAAGGTTCCCACCTTTTTACTGTACCCCAGCGAAGGGGGGCATTTGCCCCATCTTTTATCTCATGGCTCTGACTACTCACATTTGAGTCCAAAAATTTTGGATGAAATCTGGTATTGCCTCCCTCAACCAGAGAGACCTAGATCACCAAAGGGCAAGTCAGTCCTGTCTCTTAACAGGTCAATTTGGTTACTGTCAGAGACCATGCTGTCTCTGGCTTGGTGGCTCAGGAATCTGTCTCTGGAGTCGGGGAAATCCTTTCTTCCTGGTTTTTGGTAGATTTTACTTGTGAACGGCAACCTTTTGGGTTGGAGAGTAGCCCTGGGCACATTATTAGTGCAGGTGACTTGGCTGTTGAAGAATCTTGCTTCCTGATTAACATCCTAGAGCTTTGGGAAATTTGGCTGCCCCTTCAGCATTGGACCACCCATTGTGACAGCTGACCTCCTCCGCTTTTGCATGAGAGTCTTGGGCCTGATGGTAGCCTTCTTTGAGGCAGTCCCCTTCACCTAACTTCTTTACAGACAGCTGCAATGTAACACTCACGCCTGTTTGTATTTGGACATGTCAGTTAAGTTGATGCCAAAAACAAGGCTATCCCTGGCTTTGTGGACAAGGAATCTGGTTCTTGAGTCAGGAAAATCCTTTCTTCCCATCTTTTCAAAGATCCCCCTGATGGACAACAGCCTGTCAGACTGGGAAGGCATCCTGGTCACCTTGTCGTCTGAGAAATCTTGCCTCTTGACAAACATCCTGTATTTGTGGGCAATTTGGCTGACCCTTCAGTGTTAGACCACCCTGTTGGTGGGTCATCTGATCTGAATGCAGTTGAACAGAACCAAGGCGATGGCAAACAGCCATCAGGGAGGAACCAAGTGTCATTGACAAAAAAGAAAACAGATTCTCTCTTAAGCTGACCTTTACATTCCTGCAATGTTACCCATAGACATTTTAGGCATAGACAATTGGACAGGCAGATTGTCCCAGCATGGCAGAGCATGGACCTGAGAGAGTGGACACCTGCACTTGAATGTAGACTTTCTTCCCGTAGGTTCAATAGCACACTGCACCCTGATTAATACACCCTGATCTATGCATGTTCTTAAACTTCTTGCTTGTCTGCTCTTTAGGATTGAGGTTGAGGACATTCTGATGAACCTCATTGCTCCAGACTGACTCAGGCAAATTTGGTATGCCAACCTGGCAAAACGTTTGGCTCCCTGCAGGCACTACTAAATTGTCAGGAACGTCTGTTCCAAGGGCCCATCTTGCTTCTCAGTCGCTGGCTTTAATGGCATTGCTGTTGAAGCCCAGGTTTTAAGGGATAGGAGAACCTGAATCTTTGCTTTCTATGTTGCTTAAAACCAGGTGGTCTACTTCTTCCTACAGCTGGATTTGGACCAGCGTTTTTGGCTTTCAACAACACCAAGGTTCAGGTATCTGCCATTTCTATTTTGTGAAAGAGGCCTTTGGCCTCTCGCTATTTATTACATTTGTACAGGGGGTCTCCCATAGGGCTCCTCCCTTTTTTCCCAGTGTCTCAGAATCAGAAAATGCTGAAGGCCTAGAAAGCCAGGCAGCTTGCATTGACTTATGGCAGCCTGTATATTTGTTACTGTACAGCTTTCCTCATACTATTGCTAGCTGTGCAATAATTAAAATATTCCTTTTTAACCACTTAAGCCCCGGAGGATTTGGCTGCTAAAAGACCAGGGGGTATTTTGCGATTCGGCACTGCGTGACTTTAACGGACAATAGCGCGGTCGTGCGACGCTGTACCTAAACAAATTTGACGTCTTTTTTTTCCCACAAACAGAGCTTTCTTTTGGTGGTATTTGATCACCTGTGCGATTTATTTATTTTTATTTTTTTTTGATCATGCGCTAATAAACAAAAAAAGAGCGTCAATTTTGCAAAAATAACAATACTCTTCACATTTTTTTATATGAAATTCCCCAAAAAAAATGTAGAAATCAAAATTTTTTAACATTTTCGGCCAATTTGTTTTATGCTACATATGTTTGGTAAAAAAAATCGCAAAAAGCGTATTTTGATTGGTTTGCGCAAAAGTTATCGCGTTTACTAACAAAGGGGAAGATTTTTGTCATTTTTGGTGTTGTTTTTTTTTTTTTTTTTTAACGCGTATTTTTTTTTTTGTGGTATTGCGACATTGCGGCGGACAGATCGGACCCTTGACTGACATTTTTGACACTTTTGGGGGTACCAGTGACATTACTACAGTAATCAGTGCTATATATATGCACTGTTACTGCAAAAATGACACTGGCAGGGAAGGGGTTAACTGTATTGGGGAGGGAGGGGTTAAGTGTGTCCTAGGGGCATGATTCTAACTGTAAAGGGACATGGCTATTGGTGTAAAAACAGAGATCAACGGTTCTACATAGTAGATCCGTCTGATCTTCAATTTTACACCAGGGAGAATGAAGGGCGGCTTGTTTACATAAGCCGTCCGCCTTTCTCCCTTCACCGGAGCGATCGTGAGTGACCGGCGGACGATTGGGTCCGCCGATCACACGCACTGACTTGTCAGTGAACGGGGCGCGCGTCCGCCCGCAATTGGCTCACAAGTCAGTGACAGGCGAGTGACGTACCCATACGTCACTCTGCCTGGCCGGGGCTGACCGCCGCAGTATATAGTCGTGCGGCGGTTGGCAACCGGTTAAAGGCTTCTTAACAAATGCAGTTCTGTTTGCCTCTCCAGGAAGTCCCCAATCACGGCTTCCGCGTCGGGATGAAGCTTGAAGCTGTGGACCTCATGGAGCCTCGCCTGGTGTGTGTAGCCACAGTCACATGCATCATACACAGGCTTCTAAGGATTCATTTTGATGGCTGGGAAGACGAGTATGATCAGTGGGTTGACTGTGAATCTGCAGACCTCTATCCTGTTGGATGGTGTCAGTTAACGGGATACCAGCTACAACCTCCAGCACCACAATGTAAGTAAATATAACTTTGTTTTCTCTTACGTCCTCTGACAGTCGCCGCCCCTCATATAGTCTTCACCAATGGGTATTGACCTCTTATCCACAGGAGTAAGCTAGGCAGAAGATTTTGTTAAAAACACAAAACTTTGCATAGACACACCTACAGGGGGCTGTCCCTCTGGTCCAATACCCCCGGCTAGCCTCATTCCCAATTCAGTTTGTCTTTTGCCTAGATAGGAGTAGGCAGGCTTCCCTGTGCTGGGGCTACAGTCTCAGCCTTTTCTCTGTTTTTATTACATTTTATTACATTTTATTTTCTGCTAAGTGTGTTTTTTTTTCTTTGCACTACTAGCTTTTTATTTGTTCCTGCGCTTAGTTAGTCAGACTTCGGAAGATTACAGCGTTGCGGAGCTGGGAATCGGACTGGTTGTCCTGGTGTCCCAGGACAGAGAACCTTATGGAATCCCAGCCTGTCAACAGAAGTGTTGACAAACGCTGCAACACATAGTGACACCATATCGTACGTTGCAGTGTTCTGTAATGCAAAAATAATACATGTGCTTTTTTTTGGTACATTAGGCAGCTCGTTCAAATGAATAGGTTGCTTCATTGCAGTGAACGTTTTCGCAACACAATAGTGTGGATGGGCCCTAAAATTCTTGATTTCCCTTCACTCAGTCCATTTTCTATAATCCTAAATCTGCAACTTTTGTGATACCTGCTGATCCTACAACGGATGTGTCAACACTCTCCCTGTCTCCAAATTGTATATTGTAGTTACCCAATCACACATTGTCCCAATAAGAGACTAAAAGTGACCATGATAATGCACATTACACAGATATAGCCCACTGTTCTCACCATCAGGAAACCCACAATGACAAATGACCTGCAGCCATCGCTGGAGTGCATGTAGATAGAAAGAAGCTGCAGGAGACTCGTAACACTGAGGTTCAATCATAATATAAAGCTGAACATTAGGGATCGACTGACATTGTTTTTTCAGGGCCGATCCCAATTTTTAAAGGCCACCCTTCAGGCCGATAGCCAATATTAGGTGCCGATATCCTGTACATTTAAAATTTTTATTTTTACACTGTCCCTTTAATTTATTTATTTTTTAAAAACTTTTATTGCTGTCACAAGGAATGTAAACATCCCTGGTGACAGGTAGTCTTTGTGGAGGGATTTGGGGTCTGTAAGTGATGCAAATGCGTGCTGCCTTTTAGTGCCGTCTATCAGTGCTGCATATTGGTGCCTGCTCACCAGTGCCGCCTGTCAGTGCTGCATATTAGTGCCTGCTCATCAGTGCCGTCTATCACTGCTGCATATTAGTGCCTGCTCATCAGTGCCGCCTATCAGTGCTGCATATTAGTGGCTGCTCATCAGTGCCGTCTATCACTGCTGCATATTAGTGCCTGCTGATCAGTGCCGCCTATAAGTGCTGCATATTAGTGCCTGCTCATCAGTGCCATCTATCACTGCTGCATATTAGTGCCTGCTCATCAGTGCCGCCTATCAGTGCTGCATATTAGTGCCTGCTCATCAGTGCCGCCTATCAGTGCTGCATATTAGTGGCTGCTCATCAGTGCTGCATATTAGTGCCTGCTTACCAGTGCCGCCTATCACTGCTGCATATTAGTGGCTGCTCATCAGTGTCACCTATCACTGCTGCATATTAGTGGCTGCTCATCAGTGCCGCCTATCAGTGCTGCATATTAGTGGCTGCTCATCAGTGCTGCATATTAGTGCCTGCTCATCAGTGCCGTCTATCACTGCTGCATATTAGTGGCTGCTGATCAGTGCTGCATATTAGTGGCTGCTCATCAGTGCCGCCTATCAGTGCTGCATATTAGTGCCTGCTCATCAGTACTGCATATTAGTGGCTGCTCATCAGTGCCGCCTATCAGTACTGCATATTTGTGCCGCCTATCAGTGCTGCATATTAGTGCCTGCTCATCAGTGCAGCCTCATCTGTGCAAATCAGTGAAGGAGAAAAATTACTTATTTACAAAATCTTCTGACAGAAACTAAGAAGAACGTATTTTTTTTTTTTTAAAATGTTCGTCTTTTGTCGTTTTTTATTTTTTTTTACAAAAAATAAAAAAAAAACCTCAGCAGTGATTAAATACCACCAATATAAAGCTTTATTTGTGTGAAAAAAAAAATGATCAAAATTTTATATGGGTACAGTGTTGTATGACCGGCAATTGTCATTCAAAGTGTAACAGTGCTGAAAGCTAAAATTTGGCCTGGGCAAATTTTTTTTTACAGTGTGTATAAACCCAGTCAGTGAATTCATTATACTGTAAGATGCTACAACTCCTTTTCATTATTTTGAAATCTGCAGGTTTCATTAAAATAATAAACAAGCAAAAAATTGGGGGAGCAAACCCTGAACATGTATATCTAAAGCCGGTGAAGCTATGGACCAAGCGACATGCATATTAAAAAAGAATAGCGCACACATGCAAAAGAAATGACTATCAAATATGGAGACAATCCATATATAAAAATGGGGATCTGGTCCCACCATATGGCCATATAGTGCTCAAGCCCACCACTGCGTCACCTGTACTCTATCAGAGTCCACTATCAAGTAGATATAGGAGGAGTCCTTTGTAGTGCATTAGCACATCCATCCCAGCAAGGAGTGTTGTCTCCAAGGGTTAGAGAGGCTGGATTCACCCCTTTTCTATGGATAGTGTAGGACCCACTGATAATGGGGTACTTTGACGCAGTAGTGGGCTTGAGCACAATATGGCCATATGGTGGGACTAAACCCCCATTTTTATTAATGGATTGTCTCCATATTTGATAGTCATTTCTTTTGCATGGTTGCGCTATTCTTTTTTAATATACATGTTGCTTGGTCCATAGCTGCACCGGCTTTAGATATACATGTTCAGGGTTTGCTCCCCCAATTTTTTGCTTGTTTATTCATTAAAATAATACCTGGTGGTCCCACCATGAAGGACCTTGTTCAGGCACTTCCGCAGTGACAACGCTCCATCCCTGTTAACCAGTTCTATTCCTTGGTTGTCACACGGGAATCTGACGGTAACTACAAGTGGCATTTTTAACACCCATTACACAGACATGGGCCACTGTTGTCACCTGAGAAATACAACCAATGCTTGAAGGGATGCAGACAGAAAGAGACGGCAGGAAAACGGGAGAAAAAAAGCTGCACACAATTATTTTTTATTTTTTTTTAATCGCTTCCCGGACCACCCACCGCATCTATACTGCGGCAATGTGGCCCTACTGCGCAAAATCCCATGCCTGTACGTGATTTTGTGCACGCGATCTAGGGCGCTGCTCCCGCTGTGATTGGACACAGCGGCAGCCAATCAGCAGGCAGCTGCCGGGACCCAGCGATCGCTCGTAGGAAAGGTAGAACGCTGGCCTTCCTATGTAAACAAGGCAGACCACTGTTATGTCAGGGAGTAAAAGAGAACTCGTGTTTCAGCTAAGCAGAAACACAGATTTCTCTTTTTGTCCAGTGCATCCACCACCCCCCCCTTACACACACACAGTTAGAAAGCACTCCCTAGGAGCACACTCACCCCTGGTTTTAAACCCTTCCCTGCCAGTGTCATTAGTACAGTGACAGTGGATTTTCTTTTAGCACTGATCACTGTATTGGTGTCACTGTTCCCCAAAAAGTGTCACTTATGCCCCATACACACGTGCAGATTATCTGCAGACTTTTGTCTGCAGACTTACCTTTTCTATGTAGTGCAAGGGCCTGCCGGATTGCATACAAATTGAAAGTGTTTAGGTTTGACCTCATATTATATGGTTTTGGTAAGTCTGCAGACAAAAGTCTGCAGATAATCTGCACGTGTGTATGGGGCATTAGTGTCAGATCTGTCCACCGCAATGTCGCATTCCTGCTAAAAATCGCTGATTATTGTCCTTACTAGTGAGAACATGAAATTAAAAGAAAATTAAAAAGTCCATAAACCTATCCCATAGTATGTAGATGCAATAACTTTTGTGCAAACCAATTAATTTACGCTTATTGTGGGTTTTCTTTTGCCAAAAATATGTAGCAGAATACACATTGGCCAAATTTGATGAAGAAATTCGATTTTTTTTTTTTTTTTTAATTTTTTATTGGATGTGTTTTAACCACTTCTGAGCCGGGAGGATTTGCCCCCTTAATGACCAGGCCATATTTTGCGATTCGGCACTGCGTTATTTTAACAGACATTTGCGCGGTCGTGCGACCCTGTACCTAAATAAAATTGATGTCCTTTTTTTCCCACAAACAGCGTTTTATTTTGGTGGTATTTGATCACCTGTGGGATTTTTAATTTTTACTCTATAAACAAAAAAAGAAGACAATTCTGAAAAAAAAATATATATTTTTCACATTCTTTTATATGACAATCCCCAAGGCCAATTTGTTTTCTGCTATATATTTTCGGTAAAAAAAAGCACAATAAGCGTATTTTGATTGGTTTACGCAAAAGTTATTGCGTCTACTAACTACGGGAAAGATTTGTGTAATTTTTATTGTTATTTTATTTTACTAGTAATGGCGGCGATCTGCGATTTTTTTTTTTTTTTTTTTTTGCGGGACTGCGACATTGTGGCAGACAGATCGGACCCCTGACTGACATTTTTGACACTTTTGGGTGGGACCAGTGACATTACTACAGTAATCAGTGCTAAAAATATGCACAGCTACTGTAATAATTACACTGGCAGGGAAGGGGGTTAACAGTATAGGTGATCAAGGGGTTAAATGTGTACCTAGGGGTGTGTTTCTAACCGGGGGGGCGTGGATTGTGGAATGACCATAGAGACCTGTAATCCTATATAGAAGGATCACGGGGGCTCTATGATCATTCCAGGGAGAAAAAAACGGTCAGCTGTGTTTACAACAGCTGACCTTTCTTCTCTTTTAGCAGGGAACGCTCGCGGGTGTCAGGCGGCAATCGGAGCTGCCTGCCCGCTGCATCGGCTTCCCTGCTGACGAGTGGGGGCAGGAGCGTGCCACCAGCGGCGCACGCATGCCCCCTTTTACCTGCCAAGCGATTGAGGTAGCCCTACATTGGTTTGCCTGGGAGAGCCACACTGCCGCCGTAAATATGCGGTAAGCGGTCGGCAACCGGTTAAAGCAGAAAGTAAAAAATATTGTTTTTTTTCACAAATTGTGGGTCATTTTTTGTTTATAGCGCAAAAAATTAAAAACGCACAAGTGATCAAATAGCACCAAAAGAAAGCTCTATTTGTGGGAAAAAAAAAGGACATCAATTGTATTTGGGTACAGAGTCGCACGACCGCGCAATTGTCAGTTAAATGGGTGTAAACCCTCACATATACCCAGTGAAGTGAACAGCCTCAGATGATACACAAAGATGAAACAAATCTCACTACACACGTTTTTCATGTACATCTGCTGCATTCAGCTTTATATATTCTTTAGAATGTGCACATCGTGTCAGAGATTTTCTCTTCCTGTTCAGCACTGGTAGTGGATTCTCTACATACAGCCAAGGCAGCTGATTGAAAGAAAGGCATACAGGCCTACTCCACATAGGCAGAGCTGTGCTGTGAAATGACAAGCTCTCTGCTAATCTATTTATAGCAACCTCCCACAACACAAAGTTCAGGCTGGTTTTATCTTGGTTGACAGAGAACCTGTCAAAAGTTATCATACTGATAACAGAGCAAAAAAAAACAGCAGAAAGACATGGGATTCAGGGCTTTGGAGAGATAAGAGAATACTACAGATATACAGTATCTCACAAAAGTAAGTACACCCCTCACATTTTTGTAAATGATTTATTCTATCTTTTCATGTGACAACACTGAAGAAATGACACTTTGCTACAATGTAAAGTAGTGAGTGAACAGCTTGTATAACAGTGTAAATTTGCTGTCCCCTCAAAATAACAACACACAGCCATTAAAGAGGAAGTAAACCCTCCTCTACAACTTGTACCTATAGGTAAGCCTATATTAAGGCTTACCTATAGGTACTGTAAATATCTCCTAAACATGCACCGTTTAGGAGATATTTACCTTACATGCAGCCAGTGACGTCACTGGCGCATGCGCTCTGAAGGAACGGCCGCTGGTGCCGTTTCTTCAGAGCCCCGTGCCGTGACCGTTGGCGCCCGCGCGAGTGCGCGGGAGTGACGTCACCGCGGCTCCGGCCAATCAGATGGCCGGATGCCGCGATCCCGGAAGACGGGCGACTGGACATGTCGCCCGTCATACAGGTAAGCAGGCGGCACGGCGGGGGCTCGTTCTTAGGTAAGTATTTCATAATGAGCTAGTATGCGATGCATACTAGCTCATTATGGGTTTCTCTTTCAGGTTGCAGCAAAAAAAAAAAAAAGTTTCATGGGTTTACAACCTCTTTAATGACTAAACTGCTGGCAACAAAGGTAAGTACACCCCTAAGTGAAAATGTTCAAATTAAGCCAAAAGTGTCAATATTTTGTGTGGCCACCATTATTTTCCAGCACTGCCTTAACCCTCTTGAGCATGGAGTTCACCAGAGCTTCACAGGTTGCCACTGGAGTCCTCTTCCACTCCTCCATGACGACATCACGGAGCTGGTGGATGTTGGAGACCGTGCGCTCCTCCACCCTCCATTTGAGGATGCCCCACAGATGCTCAATAAGGTTTAGGCCGGGAGTTTTGCTTGGCCAGTCCTTCACCTTTACCTTCAGCTTCTTTAGCAAGGCAGTGGTTGTCTTGGAGGTGTTTGGGGTCGTTATCATGTTGGAATACTGCCCTGCGGCCCAGTCTCCGAAGGGAGGGGATCATGCTCTGCTTAAGTATGTCACAGTACATGTTGGCATTCATGGTTCCCTCAATGAACTGTAGCTCTCCAGTGCTGGCAGCACTCATGCAGCCCCAAACCATGACACTTCCACCACCATGCTTCGCTGTATGCAAGACACACTTGTCTGTGTACTCCTTACCTGGTTGCCGCCACACACACTTGACACTATCTGAACCAAAAAAGTTTGTCTTGGTCCCATCAGACCACAGGACATGGTTCCAGTAATCCATGTCCTTGGTCTGCTTGTCTTCAGCAAAGTGTTTGCAGGCTTTCTTGTGCATCATCTTTAGAAGAGGCTTCCTTCTGGGACGACAGCCATGCAGACCAATTTGATGCAGTGTGCGGCGTATGGTCTGAGCACTGATAGGCTGACCCCCCCACCCCTTCAACCTCTGCAGGAATGCTGGCAGCACCCATACGTCTATTTCCCAAAGACAGCCTCTGGATATGACGCTGAGCACGTGCACTCAACTTCTTTGGTCGACCATGGTGAGGCCTGTTCTAAATGGAACCTGTCCTGAAAAACCGCTGTATGGTCTTGGCCACCATGCTGCAGCTTAGTTTCAGGGTCTTGGCAATCTATCTTATAGCCTAGGCCAGTGATGGTGAACCTTGGCACCCCAGATGTTTTGGAACTACATTTCCCATGATGCCCAACCACACTGCAGAGTGCATGAGCCTCGTGGGAAATGTAGTTCCACAAAATCTGGGGTGCCAAGGGTTCGCCATCACTGGCCTAGGCCATCTTTATGTAGAGCAACAATTCTTTTTTTTTCAGATCCTCAGAGAGTTCTTTGCCATGAGGTGCCATGTTGAACTTCCAGTGACCAGTATGAGAGAGTGAGAGCGATAACACCAAATTTAACACACCTGCTCCCCATTCACACCTTAGACCTTGCAACACTAACGAGTCACATGACACCGGGGATGGACAATGGCTAAATGGGCCCAATTTGGAAAATTTTCACTAAGACCCGGTTCACACTGATGCGAGTGCCGGGTTCGCATGTAATGTCGGAGCGCACTGCTCCGACATTACATGCGATCAGCTGTGCGGTGCGAGTTTAGCCATACAGTTTGTATGGCTAAATTCGCATCGCACCCGGTGCAAACACGCACAGGAGGCATTTTTGCAGCCGCATCAGGATCGGATCGCACAGCGGTTCACACTTGTGCGATCCCATCCTGTGCGAACTGCACGATCGCACTGCGATATGCGATCAAACTGGGGGTGTCGTTAAGATTACATTGACACCCCCAGCGGATCGCATATGGCAGTGTGAACTGCCGGGGGTGCGTGTGCGATGCGGGAAAAGGCTGCGAATTCGCAGCCTTCCCGCATCGCAATAGTGTGACCCGGCTCTTAGGGGTGTACTCACTTTTGTTGCCAGCGGTTTAGACATTAATGGCTGTGTGTTGAGTTATTTTGATGGGACAGCAAATTTACACTGTTATACAAGCTGTACACTTACTACTTTACATTGTAGCAAAGTGTCATTTCTTCAGTGTTGTCACATGAAAAGATATAATAAAATATTTCCAAAAATGTGAGGGGTGTACTCACTTTTGTGAGATACTGTGTGTGCTTAGGTCAAATTTCACGAATCAGGTTTACATTGACTTTAAAGCAATATTATTAATTATTCATATCGCAAAAAATGAAAAGCGCAGAGGTGATCAAATGCCACCAAAATAAAGCTCTGTTTGTGGGAAAAAAAGGACGTAAATTTTGTTTGGGTACAGCATTGCATGTCCGCGCAATTTTCAGTTAAATTCGCGCAGTACCAAGTTGAAAAAAGTGGCCTGGACATAAAGCAGGAAAATCCTCCGGCCTTAAAGTGGTTAAGGGGATAAATCTTCCGGTCCAGAAGTGGTTAAAAAAAGTGCATCATAAATACTACATATGTGCCAATCCAAAGTGTCCATAAAAAAAGTGATTCATATAGTTCAGAAAAGGTAAAAATGGAAAGACCAGCCGCCAGAACTCCTTCCCTGTGAATGTTGAGAAGTATAAAATAAAGCACCCCGTGCTGTCAGAGGAATGAATGAATTGCCAACTCACCAGATGCAGGAATGACGGAATTGTCAACTCACCAGATGCAGTTGATATTACTTGCTATACAGCAATAAGATCAAATCACGTTTGTGTGATCACCTTGACCAGGAAAGGGAATCTCAGAACGATCCTGCTACATCTTGGATTAATTACTCGGAACCCATTTCAATTACCGTATATACTCGAGTATAAGCCGAGTTTTTCAGCACATTTTTTTGTGCTGAAAACGTCCCCCTTGGCTTATACTCGAGTCAAGGGAAAAAAAAAAAATTCCCTGTCCGCTCCGACGGGTTTAAGGTTTAAAAATGGCGCCGCCCGTCGCATACATGTCACCGCGCACGCGCCGCCGCCCTTCGTGTAATTTCGGCTATTCCCGTCGCCGCTCGGGAGAGGCCGGGAATAGCCGAAAGTATACGAGCGGCGGCGGCGCGTGCGCAATGACGTGTCGGCGCTGGGCAGCGCCATTTTTAAAATGAAGGCGCCTCTGGAACAGGTAAGTGAAACAGCTTTACTACCTGCCATTATGCAGGGCTGCGGGCACACTACAAGGGATGCAGTGCTGCGGGCATGGTCCACATGTTCCATGCCCACAGCACTGCATCTCCTGTAGTATGCCCACAACCCCGGATCCTCTTGTACCATGCCAGTACCCTGCATTCTCCTGCACCATGCCAGTACCCTGCATTCTCCTGCACCATGCCAGTCACCCTGCATTCTCCTGCACCATGCCAGTCACCCTGCATTCTCCTGCACCATGCCAGTCACCCTGCATTCTCCTGCACCATGCCAGTCACCCTGCATTCTCCTGCACCATGCCAGTCACCCTGCATTCTCCTGCACCATGCCAATCACCCTGCATTCTAACGTACCATGCCCGCCGCCCTGCATTCTCACCCTAGGCTTATACTCGAGTCAATGATTTTTCCCATCTCTTTGTGGTAAAAGTAGGGGTCTCGGCTTATACTCGGGTCGGCTTATACTCGAGTATATACGGTATGCAGAAACAAAAAGGAGATTGGGCTCCACATAGTGCATTATCATATAAAGTGCAGCGCTAACAAATTGATAAACATGATCATAAAGTGCAAAACTCATGTGAAAAATGTATGGATGTCCAAAAGAAATTATTGATAAAACATGATCGTGAAGTGCATGATGTAATTTCCGCGAAATGTCCATTAAAAATCGTGCAAAAAATTATAAAACGTACTGAAAAAAACAAACAGACTGTGCAGAAAGCACCACAAATCCCAGCATGCGTGAAAAGGATGATCTTACCCGATCCTTAATAAGTGTGATCTCCAACACTAATCAAAGGAAGAATGGCCGCTTATCAGAACCAGGTGGCCTCCGAATTAATGGAAAAGCCTAAAAAGCTTGATCAGGTAAGTGTCCAAGACATATGACGGCGTCAGGGGCAGACTGGCAACATCCAGCCCAGGGGGTGAGTACAAACCAGAGATCCATGGTGCAACGACTCAGCCCCCCCTCCCACTCTCCCTCTTCCTCTCCTCCTCCTGACCCCCACATTCCAGGCTGAAGCCCTGCTCCAGGTACTCTCTACTCAGTGGCTGAATCCGGGTTCCTAACCTGGCCAACAGGGGGCGGTTGGGGGGGGAGCTGGGACAGGTGGGTTGGGGCTGGCCAGGGGAGGAGAGTCTCCAGTGGCATGGAACCGGCCTCTACTCCTCAGACACAGTATATAATATCCGTTCTGGGGGGAGGGCTGCGCTCTGTCCTTGTCTTCATCTCACCCTCAGAGTTGGTTCACACTATGGCGACACGACTTCGGGGGCGACTGGGGAAGTCGCCGTGCACCGCGACTTCGGCGCGACTTGCACGGACTTCACATAATGGAAGTCAATGCAAGTCGCTCCGACTTCTGTCAAAAGTAGTGCAGGAACTATTTTCTAAGTCGGAGCGACTTGAGTCGCTCCTATTAGAATGGTTCCAATAGCACTGAATGGACCGCGACTTATCAGGCAACCAAGTCGCCTGGCAAGTCGCGGTAGTGTGAACCGGGACTTAGTAGGTCAGCGGTGGGGACTTTTTACTTCTCTTCATCAGGAATCCTTTAGGCATGTCTGTGGCAGAAGCGGTGCAGCCTTTTTTACAAGACATCAGAGCGGCCCAGGGGGCAATTGCCCCCCTGGCCCAGTCCTCCCCTGGAAGGTGTTGCTATTATTCATTCAAACGGATGTCTCAGGATGGGTTCAGGATGTAGAATGCGCAGGTACAAGCTTGATTTTTACAAGCAAAAGTTGAAATTTGCATATAACCTTTATGTGTGGATCGACTAACTGTCCTGACATGCAGTTATCTGCTTTTTTTTTTTTTTTTTTTTTTTTAACATATACACAGCATAGTATTTATTGTACGTAGACTATACCTATACTTACCTTTTTATTTTTTTCCCATTGTAACGACTTTACAGCTGAAGGAGGAGATGCTAGACGGAGAGGATTATTCTTTTCTCCAAGGAGCCTCTGACCAGGAAAGCAACGGGTTCGGCAGCTACTACATCATACAAGAACCCTGATGCAAGTTGAACGATTCTTAAATAATAACCCTATAAGAATGTTTTCTTACAAAAACAAAACAGACAAAAAAACATAAAAACAAACTGAATCTTAAAAAAAAAAAAAAAAAAAAACCACAAAAAAATGGACTCTGTTCAGAGACAAAGAAAATATTTTGGTGAAGAAAAAAAAGTTTTACAGTTTTTATTAAATAACGTTGACGATTTTGTGTTGTATTTGAAGTTTTTGAAAAGAAATGTAATATTTTCAGATTTTACAAATATTGTGCATTGTAAGCAAGGAAATAGATTTTGTTTTCTTTTGGTACCTTTTTTGCAGGGCTAGATTATTTGTTTAGCAAGGGTGATATTTTGCAAAAAAAGAAAAAAACAAAAACCAAAAAAAAAAAAAAAATATGTTCACAATCTTGGTTTGACTGATTTTCAGCTTTCAGCGCTCTCACACTTTGAATGACAATTACTCAGTCATGCAACACTGTACCCATAAAAAATTTGTGTCCTTTTTTTCACACAAATAGAGCTTTCTTTTGATGGTATTTAATCACTACTGGGTTTTTTATTTTTTGTGCTATAAATAAAAAAAGACTGAAAACTTTTGTGAAAAAACGCATTTTTCTTTGTTTCTGTCATAAAATTTAGCAAATGAGTAATTTTTTCTTCACAAATTTTGGCCAAAATTTATACTGCTACTTATCTTTGGTAAAAATAACCCAAATAAGTGTATATTATTTGGTCTTTGTGAAAGTTATAGAGTCCACAAGTTATGGTGCTAATCATTGAAAATTGATCACACTTGACCACACCTGATGTACTGAAGGCCTATCTCATTTCTTGAGACACTAAAAAGTCAGGAAAGTACAAATACCCCCCAAATTACCCCCTTTTGGAAAGTAGACATTCCAAGGTATTTAATAAGGGGCATGGTGAGTTAACAGGTTATTTCTCTTACACAGCATATGTATACTTGGAACTACACCCCAAAACACATTCTACTACTCCTCCTGAGTATGGCGATACCACATGTGTGAGACTTTTTCACAGCCTGGCCACATACAGAGGCCTAACATCCAAGTAGCACCGTCCGGCATTCTAGGAGCACAAATTACACATATAATTTCCTGACAACCTATCGCACTTTTGAAGGCCCTGGAGCACCAGGACAATGGAAACCCCCATAAAATGACCCCATTTTGGAAAGCAAACAGCCCAACGTATAATTTTTGAGGCATAATGAATCTTTTGAACTTGTCATTTTTTCCCACAAGTTTTTGGAAAATGTGGAAAGAAAATTAAAACACATTTTTTTTAGACAAAGCTGTCCATTTATGCAATATTTCTAACACATAGCATGTACATAGCAAAAATTGCACCCCAAAATACATTCTGCTATTCCTCCTGAGTATAGCGATACCACATGTGTAACACTTTTTCACAGCCTGGCCACATACATAGGCCTAACATCCAAGTAGCACTTTTCACAAAGTTGTCCATTTATCCACTTTAAGACTGGGCCTATTTTTGACACTTGGTGTTTACAAGCTAAAATCATTTTTCTCTTACGTCCTCCGACAGTCGCCGCCTCTTCATATTCGTCACTAATGGGGTTATTGACCTTTGCTCCGTAGGAGTAGCTAGGCAACAGAATATATTAATATCAAAGCTTTTAGCATATCCCACCCCCAGGGGGTGGTCCCCTCAGTCAATACCTCCCCGCTTCCTGCATACCAACTCAGTTTCATATGCCTAGCTCAGTAGTACGCAGGCTGTTCCTGTGCTGGGGCTCTTAGTCTCAGCCACTTTTCTCTTTTTTGGTTTTATTTGAAGTTTTTTTCTCTTTCTTCTACTTAGCTGTTTATTTTCAGCGTTAGTTAGTTCTTCTGATGAAGATGATCGTGCGGAGCTGGGTCTCAGTCTGGCCACCCTGGATCCCAGGGCTCAGGGCCAGGGGCTTCTTAGCCTGCCATCGAGCGTTCAGCTTAGGTTTTGCCCTGGCACATTGAACGACCCATCCCTGTTTGCTGCAGGGATGCTATCAGTGAGGTGGCTACCTCACTGGACGCCATTGCGGTTTCGCACCGCAACTCCACTGCGTCATGCTTGCGACACTCCCTGTCCTCAGTACTGCGGTTTGGTCGCTGGAGCAGGCTCCCCACGCCATCCGGACTGGTAAGTGTATCTCTATGTGGGGACCTGTCTTTTTTGGGTGTCAGTCTGGGACTGTGTGACCCTGCATGTCTGTGTGGCTGCTGTGCTCCCTGTCAGCTCCTGTGTGCACTTGCTGCCTGTGTGTGGGCTGTGAGGGGGGGGGGCTCTCCCGCTCTTCTTCTGGGTGTCATATGAGGCAGTGAGATTTTAGACATGCTGTACGGCGATCGCTGCGGCGATCCGCCATTTTTCTGGGGCAAAAATTATGGTGGCAGGTCCTGTGAGGTACTGCACAACGTTTTTGGCGCCAAACGCCGCCATTTTGAGCGGCGATCGATCCCACATGTCAGCGCCATGTTCTCTTTGCCCAGGGTTTTGTCCTCAGCCGAGCGGCCATGTTTGTGTAGCCTTGCAGAGGCTTCATAGGGGCGGTCAGTCTTGCATCACTTCCTTTTCCTCTGGGACAGCGATCGGTGCAGCAGCCTGTGTGAGCTCTCCAGGTTTTATATCTCCTTTTTTCCTGTATTCCTTGCCCAGTTTCTTATCCCTGTGGGGGTCAGTGTGTTCAGTGGGTGCGGTGGGCAGCGCTCGCCGCGATCTTAAAGGGGCAGTACCCTTTATTAATTTTTTTGCTGGGGCATGGATTCTCAGGATTGCAAGTTTCCTTCCACCCTGGTGGGGGGGCCAAGGGGCTGCTGCTTCCCCCGAGGGGGCTGATCTGGCCACTATTGTGGCTAACTTAGCTGCTCAGGTGCAGATGCTGGTGGCTGATCGATCCACAAAACGGCCCAGGGTGTCTTATTTCCTCTGATTCAGAGGGCGATGGGGCTGCTATGGCTGGAGTGCCCTTCTCAGGGTCTCACTCATCCCTAGACCTTGTGGGGTCTGACGGGGAGGCTGAGGTGGAAGGGGATAATTCTCCCCCTGGCTCGTCTGAAGAGCTTGCACTCATGGATGAGTTAGTTGCTTCTATCAAGCAAACGCTGCATTTGCAGGATGAACCATGTCCTCCTGCTTTGATGTCCTCTTATGGGACGCAGAGGAAACGCAAAACATTGCAGGTTTTTCCTTGCTCTACGGAATTTCAGCGCGCGGTTGATGAGCAATGGCGCAATTTAAAAAAGCCTTTTGCTGTGCCGAGTAGGTTCAAACTGCGTTATCCCTTTACACCAGCTACTGATGAGCGTTGGTGTGTGCCGCCTCAGGTGGATCACGCGGTGGCAATTTTGAATAAATCAACTGCGATCCCTGCTGAGGATACCCCGGTGTTCCGGGACCCGACGGACAGGAGATTGGAATCTCTGGCCCGTCATGCCTATACGGTTGCTGGCTCTATGCTGAAGCCTATTTTTGCTTCCATTATGGCAGCCCAGGCTATTGCGGATTGGACGCAGGTGCTCAAGCGCACTCTGGTGGCTGACTCTACCCCGCCGACAACTTTGGCTATGGTGGATCAGATTCATCAGGGTGTCATGTATTTGTGTGATGCGGACTTGGATTTGGTCCCTTTGGCGGCGCGCCTTTCTAGTGTGGCGGTCTTGAACCGTCGCCTGATATGGTTGAAATGTTGGTCGGTTGACCAATCTTCTCGCAAGACTCTGGCAAACTTGCCCTACGCGGGATCTCGCCTTTTTGGCGAATCTTTGGATACTCTGATAAAGGGTATTTCTGGGGGTAAGAGCACTCTCTTGCCCCAATCTCACAAGAATAAGTTTGTTTGCGGTAAGAAGAATGCTTCGTTTAGGCCCTCTCAGGGGTCCTTTCGCGCCTTTCGGTCGCACTATAAGGGCAAGCCCTTCAAAGGCCAAGGCTCCCAGAAGAAGCCGTGGGCGGGTAAGCAGAAGTCCGGCCAGTCTGGATCTGAGTTTCTCTCTCGGCCGGCGGGCAGGTTTTTCCCCTCAAACCTTCAGCTGACTCCGGAACGCTTGCAGGATCTGCACCTGGCAGTGCGGGACCTGCGGGCCCAGGGAGTGGTGGTTCCGGTGCCTCATCGGGACAGATTTCGGGGGTTCTATTCCAATCTGTTCACTGTGCCCAGAGAGGAGGGCAAAGTACGTCCGATTCTGGACTTGAAAGCTCTGAACCGCTTTGTGCGGGTTCGCAAGTTCCGCATGGAATCCCTGCGATCGGTGGTGGCTGCCCTGGTTCCAGGGGGAATTCATGGCCTCCATCGACTTAAAGGATGCGTACCTACACATCCCCTTTTTCGAGGGTCACCAGAGGTACCTTCGATTTGCCATTGCGGAGGATCATTATCAATTTGTGGCGTTACCCTTCGGTCTCGCTTCGGCTCCACGGGTTTTCACCAAGGTGCTTGCGCCGGTTCTGGCTTTACTGAGGGCCCAGGGCATTTCTGTCCTGGGGTATCTGGACGATATCCTGATTCGGTCCGCGACCAGTCAGGGTCTGGTGAACGACCTGTCCATCACGATGCAGACTCTGCAGGAATTCGGCTGGACGATAAATTTTCCAAAATCGACGTTGTGTCCGTCGGTTCGTCTTCCCTACCTGGGGATGATTCTGGACTCTGTTCAGGCGAAGGTCTTCCTGCCGGAAGACAAGCTTCGGACACTTCAGTGCAAAGTCAGGTCCCTCAGGGACAATCAGTGCTCGTCCCTCCGGATGTGTATGAGGTGTCTGGGATTGATGGTTTCGGCCTTCGAGGCAATTCCCTTCGCCCAGTTTCACACACGGGAGCTTCAGGCGGAGGTCCTGGCCAAGTGGGACGGGCTTCCGCAATCTCTGGATCTGCGGCTGTCGTTAAGCCATCTCACCCGAAGGGGTCTTTTGTGGTGGCTCCAGTCCCCGGCGGTGTCGGGGGGCAAGTCCTTTCGTCCTTTGTCGTGGACGGTGATCACCACGGATGCCAGCCTGTCGGGCTGGGGTGGTGTTCTGGGCGTTTTGTCCGCCCAGGGAACTTGGTCGGAGGAGGAATCCTCCCTTCCGTTCAACATTCTGGAATTGCGAGCGATAAATCTCTGTCTTTTGCGTTGGACGGACAGGCTTCAGGGCCGTCCAGTTCGGGTACAAACGGACAATGCCACAGCGGTGGCCTACATCAACCACCAAGGGGGCACCAGGAGTGCCCGGGCGGCTCGGGAAGTAGCCGACATTCTGTCTTGGGCCGAGACGCACGTCCCGGCGATCTCTGCAGTTCACATTCCGGGGGTGGAAAACTGGCAGGCGGATTATCTGAGCCGTCAGACCCTGGACCAGGGGGAATGGTCTCTTCACCCGGATGTCTTCCAGATGTTGTGCGCGAAGTGGGGGTCCCCAGATGTGGACCTGTTCGCGTCTCGTCTAAATCACAAGGTGGAAAGGTTCGTGGCAAGGACGCGCGATCCTCGGGCAGTCGCCTCGGACGCGTTAGTGACGCCCTGGCATCAGTATCGCCTGATGTATGCCTTTCCACCGATTTAGCTGCTGTCCAGGTTCCTTCGCAGGTTGGCCTCGGAACCGAAAACGGTGATTCTGGTGGCTCCGGACTGGCCTCGCCGGTCTTGGTATGCAGACCTCATGAATCTGGCGGTCGACGCTCCGTGGCGTCTGCCTCTTCGAGAGGACCTTCTGTCTCAAGGTCCGATATTCCATCCTGCTTTACAGTCGCTGGCTTTAACGGCCTGGCTGTTGAAAGCCAGGTCCTGAAGGATAGGGGTCTCTCCTCTGAGGTCATTCCCACTTTGATCAAGGCCAGGAAGGCCTCTTCAGGGAAGATTTTACTACCCTACTTGGAAGGCGTATTTTGCCTGGTGTGAGTCCAGGGGGTATTCCCCTCGCTCATACTCGGTATCGAGAGTGTTGGCTTTCCTCCAAACGGGCGTGGACCAGCGTTTGGCGTTGGCCATGATTAAGGGTCAGATTTCTGCGCTGGCCGTTTCTTTTTCAGCGTCCTGTGGCGTCTAACTCTTTGGTTAGCACCTTTGTTCAAGGGGTGCGACATTTGGTCCCTCCTAGGAGGGAGCCCTTACCTCCCATGGGATTTGAACCTTGTTCTGTCCGTGTTGCAACATGCTCCTTTTGAAAAGATCAGGGAGATCTCGTTGTCTTTGTTGTCCAAGAAGGTTGCCTTCTTAGTAGCGATTACTTTGGCTCGCAGGGTATCGGAGCTGGCGGCCTTGTCCTGCAAGTCTCCGTATTTGGTGATTCACTTGGATAAGGTGGTCTTGCGACCTAACCCATCTTTTCTTCCGAAGAGAATTTCTGAATTTCACCTCAATGAGGACATTGTCTTGCCTTCGCTTTGCGCGAAGCCTAAGCATCCGAAGGAGGTGGCTTTACATTCCTTGGATGTTGTTAGGGCGATCAGGGTTTACCTGTCATCGACAAAATCCTTTCGCAAGTCGGATTCTCTCTTTGTCCTTCCTGAGGGACCTCGGAAGGGCATGGCGGCGTCGGCTGCGTCCATCGCCAAATGGATCAGACAGACCATTGAGCAGGCCAATGCTTTGAGGGGGAAGGTTCCTCCCGTGCCTGTGAAGGCGCACTCTACCAGATCTCTGAGTACGTCTTGGGCCTGTCATCATCGGGCTTCTGTGGCCCAGGTGTGTAAGGCGGCGACTTGGTCGTCCGTTCACACCTTCTCCAAATTTTACAAAGTGGATGTTCAGGCATCGGCAGATGCTTCTTTTGGCCGTAAAGTCCTTAGTGCGGCGGTGCCTTAGGGTCCCTTGTTTGGGCCCTTGGCTGTTGGGGTGTTTTTACCCCTAGGTTACTTGTTTTTTCCTGGGTTGTTGCTCCTGTTGAGCACGTTTTCCTGTTGCCCAGTTGGTTCTCTTACTTTGGTAAGGTTCCTTTCTCTGATGTGGGTATTGCGTTGCTTTAGGCGCGGCTGCTGTTTTCCCACCCCTCATGTCTACACTGCTTTGGGACGTCCCCATTAGTGACGAATATGAAGAGGCGGCGACTGTCGGAGGACGTAAGAGAAAACTGAATTTTTGTAAAATCTTACCTGTAAAATTCCTTTCTCTGAGTCCTCCGACAGTCGCCGCCCCCGCCCCTCTTTCGGGGTTTGTTTATATATTCTACTGCTATTCTACTGAAACTGAGTTGGTATGCAGGAAGCGGGGAGGTATTGACTGAGGGGACCACCCCCTGGGGGTGGGATATGCTAAAAGCTTTGATATTAATATATTCTGTTGCCTAGCTACTCCTACGGAGCAAAGGTCAATAACCCCATTAGTGACGAATATGAAGAGGCGGCGACTGTCGGAGGACTCAGAGAAAGGAATTTTACAGGTAAGATTTTACAAAAATTCAGTTTTTTTGCTAGAAAACTACTTAGAACCCCCAAACATTATATATTTTTTTTTTAGCAGAGACCCTAGGGAATAAAATGGAGATCGTTGCAATATTTTTTATCACACCATATTTGCGCAGCAGTCTTCCAAATGCAATTTTTTTTTAAAAAAATTCACTTTTTTGAACTAAAAAATGAGAAAACAGTAAATTTAGCCCAATTTTTTTCCATAATGTGAAAGATAATGTTACGCCAAGTAATTAGATACCCAACATGTCATGCTTCAAAATTGCGCATGCTCACAGAATGGTGCCAAACATTGGTACTTAAAAATCCCCATAGGCAACATTTTAAAAATTTCTGCAGGTTACCAGCTTAGAGTTACAGAGGAGGTCTAGGGCTCAAATTATTGCTCTCGCTCTAACGATCGCGGTGATACCTCACATGTGTGGTTTGAGCACCGTTTACATATGTGGGCGTGACTTGCGTATGCGTTTGCTTCTGCGTACACTAAAAAAGAAAAAAAAAAAATTTGTTGAAAAAGGAAAAAAAAAAAAAAAAAGCGGCCATTTAAACCGGTTGCTAGGCAACATCTTTTGACGTAGCTCGGGTCCTCCAAGACCATAGAGTTGAGTAAGGGCCATCTTGCCCTCACTCGACTTCCTGTGTCTGAGGATCCGGGACCGGATAGTTTTCCCCGCTGCCGGCGGGTCCGGTAAGCTGGGAAAACGTCGGGGGGGGGGGGCACCTATTCCACTGCACTGTAAGGGTAATTCCACGGCGAATCCGCCACTGGGACCACCCTTATCTGAAAGCCGACCGCCCGCCGTTTCAAAAAATACCGGGGTTATGGCAGCTATCTGCTGCCATAACCCCAGTATTTAGCTTTTAATGGCCGACGTATATAGCCGTTAGGCGGTCGGTAAGTGGTTGCATGTATATGGCAAACAGGTGATGATGACTGATGGGGTGACAGGTGACGATGACTGATGGGGTGACAGGTGATGACTGATGAGGTGACAGGTGACGATGATTGATGAGGTGACAAGTGACAATGATTGATGGGGTGACAGATGACAATCACTGACGGGGTGACAAGTGACGATGATTGATGGGGTGACAAGTAACGATCACTGATGGGGTGACAAGTGACGATCACTGATGGGGTGACAAGTGACGATGATTGATAGGGTGACAGATGACGATGACTGATGGGATGACAGGTGACGGTGATTGATGGGGTGACAGGTGACGGGCGATGGTCACTGATGGGTGACGGTCGATGGTGCACGACAGTACTGATGGCAGTCTCTGGTGACCGGTGAACTTTAGGCTATGTCCACATGTGAGCGTAGCGATCGCGGGCAGAATCACTGCGATTCTGCCCGTGATCCAGGAATCATTGCAAATCGCGGGACACCAGTGCGTTGCCCGTGATTTGCAATAGCACCCCAAACGCTGTGCGATGTTGCCGCGATTTCCGCTGCCGAATCGCGGTAACATCACGCAAACAACGCATAACGCCCCAAAGAAGCTCTTGTACCTTTTTTGGGCGTCATGCGTTGTTTGCGCGATGTTACCGCGATTCGGCAGGTGGAAATTGCGGCATCGCACAGCGTTTGGGGTGCTATTGCAAATCACGGGCAACGCACAGGCGTCCCGCAATTTGCAATGATTTCCGGATCGCGGGCAGAATCGCGGTGATTCTGCCCGCGATCGCTACGCTCACATGTGAACATAGCCTTATGGGTGTCAATTTCTGGGCACTGATGAGGTGACTGTTGGGTGACAGGTGCAATTGGGGGGGGGGCTGAGGACTGTGTGGGGACCTTTTTATTAGTGTGATTTTACTTTTTACAGGTACACAGAGCAGTAACTCACTGTTTCTAGCTCTGCTCCCCTCACACTGGAAGCTGTATGAGGGGAGAAGAGCTAGTAACAGTGAGTTACTGCTCTTTGTTTACATTTTGTGATCGGCTGTGAATGGATTCACAGCCGATCACTTAGTAAACAGTCACTGTCAGTGACTGTTTACTACCGCCGGTGACAGCTGTGTTCCTACGGAACACAGTGCCACCAACATGACCGCGCTGCGCGCTCCCGATCGCGCATGCGCGGTCATCTTCCGGGCTCCGCTATTGTGATCGGCTGTGTCATTGGAACACAGCCGATCACGTGGGAAACAGCCATGCCCATTGGCTGTTTCCCCCCTGCCGGTGACGGGGGGTGTCCCGGGGACACCCCGACACCGGCAGTGCAGGGCGGCGCGCACACGATCGCGTGCCTGCCCTGCTGTTCTGGGATCACGTCATATGACGTCGTCGTCTTCCCAGAACAATGGTCGCACCGTCCCGCCGTCAATTGACGGCGGGCGGGCAGCAAGTGGTTAAGCTCTGTACACACTGAACTTTAGGTAGATGCTCTAAAATTCTTTGCCCTCTGGATGTGTATGATTTTAGTGTGGTCATCTCATATAATTCCCTTGAACCACTTTATATTTGTGGGGTCCTCCTTTCAACTCTGTGTTCCTCCTGCTTCAACAGCAAGGTAACCCAGATTTGGTATACAGCAATTTTAAAGTGCACGGTATGTCAAGCCAAAAACTTTTTTTTTTTTTTTCCAAGTTCTGGATGGAGTTAGGAAGGACCCTAATCCTGTTGGACTGATACTGCTATCCAGGGCTCCAATGGAGGGATTTCCCCTCACTTCCTGTCCTGCTGACAAGGGTTTCACCAGACAGGAAGTTGGATAAAAATAAAATTTGCAGCAAGGACACAGATGGAAATACAAATCTGAGATGGGTTCTAGCTTTTTTGCCGGCTCCATTGAAGAAAAGAGTTTTATTTTATTGGAAAATTCCCCTCATTTCCTGTCTGGTAAAATGTTGCCAACAGGACAGGGAGTTAGGGGAAATCTTTGTAACGGAGCCCAAGACAATGGTAAACACATGACAGGGGTTCCAACCCTTTCATGCTCTTTCCAAAACTCAGCTGGGTATACAACTTAATAGAACGTATGATGGTTTTTGGCCAAATTTTAATTTGATAAGCTTCACAAGTTTTTAAACTGATATTTTATATAATGTATGAAATTGTTTTTTGTATCTTTATTTCGCAAAAAAAAGAAAACAAATATTAGGGTGCATAATAGACACTTAGTTTTCCCGGCATTACCTGTATGCGTGCAGGCTTACTCACTGATTTTTTTTTTTTTTTTTTTTCCATAAAAATGTTTTATTACTCACTGATTTATTGAATGCAGGCCATACATTGGTCGAATTTTGATCTAATTTTCTTTTGAAAATCAGAAATTGTATGCATTTTGTGATCCAATGGTGCCGCCATTGATTTTGAAATTTAACCAAACAAGCCTTCAATTTCACCTAATGTTGCTACAGAAAAGAATTTCCATGGCTGGGAATCTTCTTTTTGTCTGGGAATTTTCTTTTCTTTTGCTCATGCACATTTTTTTTTTCGATTATTTTTCTCACACGATTCTCCTATCATTGATTAGAAGATAGTTTGTTTTTAAAAAATTTTCCAACATGCCCGATCACTCAAACTTGATGGCCACTTAAAAAATTGGCCATTGCTGAGGCCCTCTAATGGTGCAAAATTCAAACGAAAATTCTTAGTTGAGATTTTCGAAAGAAAATTATTTTGGAATTCGACCCATGTATGGTCGGCCTAAGGCTTGAGGGAGGGGGGCATCCCTCCTTTTACTCCTTCACCTGTGTGTGTAATCTGAGATTTTCTGTTCCTTTCCAGTACCTCTTGCTAAAAGCGGTATATAAAATATTTTTATGTAATATTTTATGTCTACCTGGCTAAAATAATATTTTTAAATATTTGTATTCTTCTTTTTTTTTTTTTTTTTTTTTTTTTAGTTCTTAACATATTTGTAAAAAAAGAAAAAAATCATAATTCCCTTTTTAAAATGTCAGTGTGCACAGCACCCTCTCTCATTTCCATACACTTTGCCAGTTTATAGCTAAGATCAAAGCTCATCAGTGTGCGTGAGCTTTCGCCAAGGAAAATGCTTAATTGAGTGTTTGAAAAGTAAACTTGGTAGTGTCGGGCTGGATTTGCACCTCAGTAGATTTTTCCATAGGCTGAATTAACACCTCCATAGGTTTTTCCATAGGCAGGATTCACACCTCCATTGTTTTCCATAGACTGGATTCACACACTCCGTAGGTTTCTCCATAGGCTGGATTGACACCTCCATAAGGTTCTCCATTGGCTGGATTAGCACCTCTATAGGTTTTGCCATAGGCAGGATTTACATCTCAGTAGGTTTTTCCATAGGCTGGATTGACACCTCCATAAGGTTCTCCATAGGCTGGATTGAAACCTCCATAAGGTTCTCTATAGGCTGGATTGACACCTCCATAGGTTTTTCTATAGACTGGGTTGACACCTCCATAGGTTTTTCTATAGACTGGGTTGACACCTCCATAGGTTTTTCCATAGACTGGATTGACACCTCCATAGCATAGACTGGATTGACACCTCCATAGGTTTTTCCATAGACTGGGTTGACACCTCCATAGGTTTTTCCATAGGCAGGATTCACACCTCCATAGGTTTCTCCATAGGCTGGATTGACACCTCCGTAGGTTTTTACACAGGCTGTATTGACACCTCCATGGGTTTTTCCATTGGCTGGATTCACACCTCTAGGTTTTCCCATAGGCAGGATTCACACCTCTATAGGTTTTCCCATAGGCAGGATTCACACCTCTATAGGTTTTCCCATAGGCAGGATTCACACCTCCGTAGGTTTTTCCATAGGCTGGATTGACACCTCCATAGGTTTTTCCATAGGCTGGATTGACACCTCTATAGATTTTTCCATAGGCTGGATTGACTCCTCTATAGATTTTTCCATAGGCTGGATTGGCACCTCTATAGTTTTTTTCCATATGCTGGATTCACACCTCCAGCTACTTGCCACCATCCTGCTGGCGGGTTTTTCTATTGAAATCAATGAAAATGCGCTTTCAATGTGCACCACAATGCACTTTGTATTGAAGGTCAACATGCATCCTAATGTGCATTTCCGTGGATGTTCGTCATTATGCTTTTACATGTCTCCTGACATGTTGGCATGCATCCTATCCTTTTGTCATCCACATAATGTATATGTGAGGCAGCAAAGAGTGTGGTCGTTAATGCCCATTCGCCGCACATATGAGTCCATGGGCAGCAGAGGGTTCTGTGCTCCCAGCAGAGACCAAGCTGTCAGACTGTTTCAGGTCTCTAGTAATGATGGGCACATGATGGGGCAGACCTTCCTGCCCGCAGGTGTATAAGCCCAGCTAAAGAGATGCTAGGCTCAAAGGAGTAGTATTTTTGTGTGTCCATTTATTTCTTTTTTTTTTTTTTTTTTATATTTCTTTATTAAAGTTTTACAAATACAAAGGTAAAAATGTGGTACAAATCATTTCCTTTTTCACTAGAAGTAAACATTTTATCCCCACTAGGACTCCCATACCCCCACCCCCCCACCCAACTCCCCCTACCCCATTTCCTCCTCTATCTTGTATCTAACGACCTTTCCAACTTTCTTTAAATTTTTGCCATGTCTCCCAAATTTCAATCCTATTCTCGTATCGTTCTTCTCCCCACACTTTTAAAAATTCCAACTTTCTAGTTTTTTCTACTCGCATAAGCCATTCTTTATGTGATGGAGGTTCTATCTCATTCCAATTTCTGGGGATTAAACTTTTTGCTGCGTTTAAGAGGTGTGGAATCAGTGATTTTTTATATTGTTTTATTGATAATTGGGTCCCATGGAATAGGCAGACCCAAGGATCTTCCATTATTTCTATATTGGTGATTTTTTTAATTGTAGCTAATACATCCTGCCAATATTTTCTAATTTTTGGGCATTTCCACCAAATGTGAGTCATTGTACCGGTTTCTTGACAGCCCCTCCAGCAATTTTTTGAGTTCTCCCCATGGTAATTCCCAACTTTGTCTGGAGTATTATACCATCGGGAGACCAGTTTATAATTAGTTTCTGCCGTACTCATGTCAATGGCGGAGTTGTGGATCAGTTTCAGACTTTTTTCCCATTGGAACCCTTGGCTATGTGCACCCAATTCTTTTTCCCACTTTTCTGCGAATGGGGGTACCGCCAGCCTCTCCCCCTCATTAAGAATTTTATAAATATTTGAGGCGTTATTACGCATTTTCTCCGATACACATATCTGTTCCATCGGCAATAGTTCTTTTATCCCTCTAATCGGCTGAGGAAGGGAGTCCACGAAGTGTTTTAGCTGGCGGTATCTCCATTCGGTGAGGTTCCAGTCTCCCCTCTTTTTCAAATCTATAAACGTATTTATTTTTCCCTGTGTCATAATGTCCTTTAACCTTACGTCTCCTTCTCCCATCCATTTTCCATATTCCTTTCCCTCCCCTGGTGAGAAATATTTTGTGTCCTTCAGTGGTATTAGTGGTGAGTTGTATTTCCATTTTTCACTAGTGTTTATTGTGTCCCATATTTTCAGTGCCTGTCGTGTGATTATATGTGTATTATTGTTTAGCTTTCTATATTTTGTTGGAATCCAAATCATTTTACCTAAATCTGTGTCACTCATTATGTTTTCCATTTTAACCCATTTTTTTCCACTTTCTTTTTTTCCCCATTCCAACACCCGTGTAAGAATTGATGCCTGGTAATATTTTTTAAGGTCCGGTAGTGCTAAGCCCCCTTCTTCTTTACTTTTACTCAGTGTTGTGTACTTTATTCTTGGTTTTTTTTTTTTCCATACAAACTTGGTTATTAGTGCTTTTAATGTTTTGAAAAATGCCTGAGGAATCTGTATTGGTATCATCTGAAATTTGTATATTATTTTGGGAAGAATTGCCATCTTTATAATGTTAACTCTTCCTATCCATGATATAGCTCTCAGTATTAGTCTGTTTATTTCTGTTTTAATTTCATTTAGTAAGGGCAAAAAATTTATTTTATATAGCTTTTCTGGATGGGGGGTTAGTTTAACTCCTAAATATTTTAATTCACCTTTTCTCCACAGAAAAGGGAATTCTTTTTCCAACCTATTCCTTTCCTGTTTGTCCATCTTTATACTTAATATCGCTGATTTTGTTTGGTTGATTTTGAAATTAGAGAGTTCTCCATAGTATTTCAAGTTCTTTATTAAATTTGGCAAGGTTATTCTGGGGTTGGAGACGTAGAACAGCAGGTCGTCTGCAAAAGCCGCGACCTTATGTTCCATCTCTCCCACTTTTATCCCTTTGATATCAGTACATCCTCTTATAGTGGCTAATAGTGGTTCCAATGAGATCACGAACAACATTGGAGACAGGGGACATCCCTGTCTCGTTCCGTTGTGCATCTCAAAAGGTTCCGATAGTATCCCATTTACTTTTATTCTTGCGGAGGGTTGATTTTATAATATCTTTATCCAGGCCATCATCCTCGGTCCCAGTCCTAATTCCTCTAATGTTCTCATTAAGAACTCCCAATTGACCCGGTCAAATGCTTTCTCAGCATCAATCGACAGGATCATATTTGGGGTCTTATTTTTAAGCATTTGTTTTGTCAGGAGGATTGTTCTGATGCTGTTATCCTTGCCTTGCCTTCCGGGTATAAAGCCTACCTGGTCGCTATGAATCCATTCATTCATGAGGCTTTTCATTCTTGTAGCCAATATTTTTGTAAATAATTTGGTATCTACATTTAGAAGAGATATCGGTCTATAACTAGAACATAGCGTTTGGTCTTTATCTTCTTTTAAAATGACTGTAATAGATGCTAGGAGGGCTTCCTTACTCATATTGAATTTGGTCCCTAATCCATTCATATACTTTTCAAGCCTTGGGACAAGTAGGTCTTTAAATTGTTTATAGTACCCGATGGTGTATCCATCTGGTCCAGGACTTTTACCCGTGGGCGTTTCTTTTATTGCTCTAAGTATCTCCGCATTTGTAATTGGAGCCTCTAGTGATTTTAGTTTTTCCTCATCTATTTTTTGCATTTTTGCGTTTTCTAGATATGTTTTAATCTTCTCTTCTCTATTCCCTCTATCGTCTTGCTTCCCTTCTCCTTTTACCGCATAAAGGTTGCTATAGTATTTTTGGAACTCCCGAGCTATTTCAGTAACTCAATGGACTAATTCCCCTTCTTTATTTTTGATCTTGTCTATATAATTTCTTGCTTTTTTTTTCTTAGTAATTCTTGCCAGATTTTTTCCAATTTTATTTCCTTCCACATATTTCTCTCTGGTCACCCTGTTAAAGTCTTGTCTAATTTCCTGTTCTAATAATTCTTTTAATTCTTCTTTTTTACCCTCCAACAGGGTGTTGGACTCCTCTTTATTTTTTATTATTTTTTTTTGTTTTTGTTCCAGATCATATACCTCTCTCATCAGTCTATCTTTACTTTGGGTTCTTTCTCTCTTCCTTTGCACTCCCTTAGCTATTAGTATCCCCCGCATATAGGCTTTTTGTGCCTCCCATATGATGTTTTTAGGAGTCTCATCTATATCATTATTTTGGAAGTAGAATTCCAGTTCTTTCTCAATTTCTTTCCCCCATATTTTATCCTTGATTAAATCTTCATTGATTTTCCATACATTCATTTTGGGTTGTTTTTTGCCCAATCTCATTTTTAATGTAATGGGGGAGTGATCTGACCATGTTCTGGTCCCAACCTTCGCCTCAATTACTTTGTCAATCCATCTATGTTCCACCAAAAAGTAATCGATTCTTGAGTATGTCCCATGTATATTTGAATAAGTGTAGTCTCTTTCTTTTGGGTGTAAAATTCTCCATATATCTGCTAATTGATTTTGAAATAATTTTTTCGTGATCTCTTTATTCTGATGGATCGAAATTCTTTGGTGCCTTGCTGTATTATCAATCTTTGGATCTAAGCTCAGGTTGAGATCTCCTGCCATGATCACTCCTCCTTTAAAGTTTGTCAATTTCCCCAGGATTTTACCCAGAAAGGGTACTTGTCCCTCGTTTGGACTATATAAGTTGGCTAGAGTAACATCTTCTTCGTTTAATTTTCCTTTCAGGAAGAGGAACCTTCCCTCCGGGTCCACCAGCCTTTCCTCCAGTATGAATCTTGTCCCTCTAGCAAAGCCAATTGCTACTCCCCTAGATTTTTTCTTAGATGAATCTGCGTAATACCATATTGGGTGTTTTTGTGAGTAGAGTCTAATATTTGTATCATGTGTAATATGAGTCTCTTGTAAGAATATGACATCTGCATTCAGATAATTAATTTCTCTCATAATTCTCTGTCTCTTCACCGGTGAGTTCATTCCCCGTATATTATATGATATAATGTTTACCTCATCCATCCCTTTGTCTTGGTTTTCCTATTTTCCCAAATTTTTGGTTCTATACCTTTTTTCTTTTCATCACATCTGGATTTATAAGGCTGGTGTTCTCGAAAGTTCGGGCTCTCCTTCTTATATGTGGGTTTTTGTTTTCTATATAAGCTAGGGGTGCATGGCATATTCAAACAATCTATTTTTGTGTCGTCCTTTTCTTTTTCCCTATTTCTAAACCCCCCCCTTCCCTCTCCCACCCACCCATTCCCCCCTCCTCCCTCCCCCCTCCCCCCTGGCCATCTTCGCCTCCAAGGGTACCTAGTTTCTCCTTGCCTCCTGACTAGGTTAGTCGATTTATCTCTCCTCCCCTTCCATCGACATTTCCCCGGGGTTGAGCTCAGCCCGTGCTCGCCATCACTTCCTCTCCTCCCTATTTTGGGATTTGAGGGTGAAGTACACCCTAGTGCCCCCGTGGGGCCGCCCTCTTGGAACTCTTTTATAATGCCCCTTATCCACCTCCCTACCTCCTATCCTCTCAAACCCCTCCATCCTTCTCCCAATTCCCCCATATCCTCCCCATTTCTCAAAACAGTTTTTAACTTTTCCCTTTGCTCTTCTTTTTCTTCTTTATCTCTTCTTGCCACTCGTTTTCGTCTTCTGAGTCCTCATCTAGGGACTCTTGAGGAGTCCATCCTGGAATCTCCACTACTGGTACTTTCAAAATTTCACAAAAGGTCAGGGTCTCTTCTGGAAACCTTAGCAGGGCCGTTTTTCCATCTTTCCGTGCTCCTAGGCCTGGCGGGTGGCTCCAGAAATATTGTATATTTTGCTTCCTCAAAATATCTACCACTGGTTTCAAAATACGTTTTCTATTGATTGTATCCTGAGATAGATCCGGGAAAATTTGTATATCTTCATCTTCATATCTCATTATTGGTCTGTCTCTCATCTTTTCCCAGATTTTAGCTCTTACATCGTATTTATGAAATCTCGCTATTACATCTCTTGGTTTATCTTTTGGAGCGTTCTGAGGTTTTCGTATTCTGTGGACTCTTTCAAATTCTATTTTGTCAGCCATTTCCTTTCCTAGTAGGGGATTGAAGATGTTTTCAAGCATTTCCTCTAGTTTTTCCTCTCTGCCCTTTTCCGGTAGGCCCCTAATCCGCAAGTTTTTCCTTCTGTTTCTATTCTCTTGATCTTCCATCTTATAAGCCATATTCCTCTGTTCAAGCTGCGTTCTTTTCATTTGATCTTTTAAATTTTTTAACTTCCTCCCATGGGAGTTTATTTTCGTTTCTATTTCTTCCACTCTAGCCAGAGTATGTCCTAAATCCCTATATAGGTTAGCCATTTCCGATTTAATTGATTTTTCCAGATTTGTGAACATTTCTATCATTTCAGATTTTGTCGGTGGCTGGTCTTTTCTCCTCTGTTCTTCTTCCTTTCCTGATACGTAGTCTCCCAAAGTTTGTGTACTTTCCCTAGAAGAGTCCAAGGTCTCCTCTCCCGGTAACTCCGAGTTTTTTGTGCCTTTTGTCTTTATTTTCCCCTCATTATTTTGTTTTGATTTTACAGCTGGTTGACTATCTGCTGTTTCATTTTGTCCCTTCCCATCCTGAGTCATATACTTTCTGATGGTTCCGGGGCTAGCTGTTATTTTTGCGGGTTTCTCCGCCCCATCTTTTGTCTGCTTATTCTTTATTTTTGACATATTTCTACTTTTTAAGCTCTATTTGAGTTCTAGAGATGGGGTGCTATAGAGTTCAGTAGAGTATGTATTTTCCAGTGGTGTATTTAACCCGTATAGGGCTTTCCGATCCTCTATTCTCTTCCTGTTCCAGACAATACTCCTGTCACCACTAGTCCTCCTCCGCAAAATCTCTATCGCCAACTGTCTACCTGACCAGACAGTGGTCAAATATAATATTTCAGGGATGGGCCCGGCGTATATTTAAGGGGGGTACTGCTTTAAGATGGGAGGGTATAGTTGTCCAGTATTTCCAACTTCTCCTAACCAATAATCTCCAGTAGAGCTACCTCTGGCTTTTTTATTTTTTATTTTTTTTTTTTTATCTTTTTTTCCCCTTGAAGACTCGAGTTGGGTAGTAATTTTATTTTGCTTTATTCTCATACAGTCTTTCCATCGTTCAGTTATAGAATAAAGTATAAGCTAAAGGAAGCCCTTGTAAGATATTGGTAGTCTTCTACACCATATATATATAATATTTATCTCCCGTGGGGAAGGGCCTTTAGGGGGTCCCATAGAATTCCTCCATGTAATTATCTCCTATTCGACATACGGTTCGGGGAGGCTTGGGAGGTTTGGGGTATTTTTTATCATTCCGTCCCTTTAAACCAAGTGCTCATTAAACGTTTTCCAACACGCTAGAAGGGTCCTTATTACCAAGTCCTTCTCCCTTTGTTTTTTTTTTTTTGTTTTTTCTTTTTTTTCCTCCTCCTGAGGGGGCCTTAGTATGCCCGGAGTAACCCGGGGTGTCAGCAGTATTTCTATTACAGTGCAAGGCAGTCTATCAGTATCTTTTCACCCGGGGTATACCTTGGCACTTGTCCCAGTCTAAAGATCTTATAGTATATATCATATATGAAAGGAAAGGAATTGGGGGATTTTCACCCTCTCACCACTCCTCCAGGACTCGATCTCAGCCTCATGTAGTGTGTAGTTTATGGCTCCTTAGCTGCGTGCTAGGTCGGGTATCCGGCTGCCACTGCGTTCCCCTTCAGGCGTTGATTCCCTCCTTACTCGGATGCTGGGACCCCTCTCTTTCCCCAGAGCTGTTTCCGGGTCTGGTGAGCTGTCCCCCCGATGGCGGACCGAGTGCGGGACCACGTGAGGAGTCTCTCTGTGCCGGCTGGACGAGTGCAGATGGTCCGGGCGACCGGCTCGAGCTTGCCGCTTCCTCGCTACTGCACCCTGGTGGCTACACGGGATCTACATCCCCGGAGCTGTCCTTCCTTCCCTCGGACACTGCTCGACGGAGGTACCTGCTTCTCAGCAGGGATCAACCGATCCCCCGGGTCCTTCGGTAGCGTTGCTGGAGATCAGGTAGAGGGATATTTGGTCCGCTTTAGTTCTCCATGTGTGCGGGGTGGTCTGGGGCGTTCAGTAGCATGTCTCGGGCGGCTCCCAGGTCTGCACTAGCACGCATTCAGCTCTGGCGCCATGACCCGGCTCCTCCCCCCTTCACATGGCGCTATTCTGTGTCCATTTATTTCAATGGCAACTTGGGAACTTCTGTCATGTCATATATTTACCATGATCTGTGCCCCTCCTAGGGAGACTCACCTTCGTCAGTTTTCTTGGTGACTCACTAAAAATTGAGTGAAATCCAATATTTTGAGTTGCCAACAGAACCGGAATAGATAGAAAATCTCCCAGTGAGAACACTTGTTCCAACACTCCTTGGAGAGATTTCCTCTCATTGCCTGTTGTATCTGTAGGACAGGAAGTGAAGGGACACTTGGCAAAAAAAACCAATAGAACCCTACAGGTTTTTACCTTCCTTTATACAAATTTAAAAAAAGGTTTTGGCTTTAAATGTACTTTTCTTGGAGTTTGGTACATCCTTGTTGATAAATGGATAGAAAATTTTGCCGAAATGTTGAAAATTCCGTGTTATTAGTCCCAGGAGTATATAAAGGGTAGGTGTTATGGTGTCCTCTCCGCTGGTCCCGTCTTTTTCTTTATTTTAACAAAAAAGGTTTCGTCATTTTTAAATCTGAATTTCAGGAACATTTAAAAAATACCCTTGCAATAGGGCAGTCTTTCATTACAAGGGTTAAATGCAAATTTTTTTTTCTAGGGGAACATTAGGAAGCAGTTTTAGTTGCCTTATTCCTTACTTCCCGGCTCCTGGAACTCTCCTCTAACCTCTGGTCCTCCTGGTTGTGGGTGGGGAGGCTTAGTGTCCTCACCTACTAATACAGAACTGCTGGTCCTGCATTGTACATAATGACATCAGGGTGCTACTAATGGAGATGTCCTTATATACAATGTACTACCAGCAGTCCTGCATTGTACGTAATTACATTAAAGTGCTACCGATGGAGACGTCCTTACATATAGTGCACTACCAGTAGACCTGCATTGTACGTAATGATGTTAAAGAGCTAACGATGGAGAGCTGTTGAGAAAAAGTTTTGGGGATCTGGCAGCAAGGAGCAAGGAAGAGCCTGCAGGAGAGTGGGATAAGGTAAGTGTAACTGCTTTTTATTGTTACCCTGGTCAACAAGCATATAACCCTTTCAGTGCAAGGGGATCACCATTGCAAGGGAATTTCTTTACATATACATTTCAGATTTAAGTGTAAGGTGTTATTTCATCCTTAGAGAAGATCAAAAGGCAAGATGGAGAAAACTATTATATATATATATATTTTTCTTTTTGTATTCTTAATGTTTAAGGTGAAGCAGCATGAGCAAAGTATCACTAATCCAATATCTGGCCAGGTACAGATCATTGTGCCTTAATACACATCAGTCACTGGTGACATGCTCGTATTGTGTTGTTTGTGTCTAGTTTGTTGTATATTTGGTCAGTGATTTGATAGAGTGTAATATTGGTTTGTCCAGCAGATGTCTGTTGTAACAGCTTTGGCCAATAGCAAGAGTCCGTCGGGGGCTGCATTGGGGGATGTCATTCTTCCATTACATTGATGTACTACTGCAGGGGTCTACAAACTTTATAAACAAAGACCCAGTTTACAGTGCCCCATCCATTGGTGTCAGTGGGAAGAACAGTGCCCCATCGTTGATGATAGTTGGAAGAACAGTATCCCATCATTGGTGGCAGTGGGAGGAATAGTGCATCATCATTGGTGTCAGTGGGAAAAACAGTACTCCGTTATTGGTGTCAGTGGGAAGAACAGTGTCCCATCATTGGTGTCAGTGGGAGGAACAGTGCTCCATTATTGGTTTCAGTGGGAAGAATAGTGCCCCATTGTTGGTGTCAGTGGGAGGAACAGTGCTCCATTATTGGTGTCAGTGGGAAGAATAGTGCCCCATTGTTGGTGTCAGTGGTAGGAACTATGCCCCACTGTTGCTGGGCCAGATAAAAGCAAGCAAAGGGCCGCCTCAGGCCCCTGGGCTGCAGTTTGGAGACCACTGTACTATTGTTACCATTGGTGCGTGAAAGGAAGATGACAAGAAATGACACCAATAAAAAGATACAGTACAAAGAAATTCTAAAATTCAAGGGAAAGTCTGCTCAAAATTTTGTCTGGCAGGTTAGATTACTTACTTCTTCTTTTTAACTAAAATGTCAATTTTGGGTGAACCAAGCCTTTAAACCTACCTAGAATTGGTTACGTCATTTTAGGTTGTAGTTGGTGTGGTCACTTGCCGGCTCTCTGAGTCCAGGCTCCACCCCAGCTCAGCTGCTTGCCATGGGCTCAGTGACTACCCAGCCAAGATCTTTTCTAAGTGGACCTACCCTTGATTATTTTATTTAAATCAGGAGAGTTTGTGACCTCCTATAGTGTCCAACCAGATTATCTTTAAGGCTGGGTTCAAACTGAATTGGATGCGGGCTTCACTGCATCCAATTCGCATGAAAGAAGATTGTGACCGTCTCTCAATAGAGCCGGTTCACACATCTCCGGGGCGGCTGCGGAGTGAATTGCACAGGGGTTCTGTACATCTTTGGCTCCGATCCAGGTCTGAATTCAGCCAAAAATTTGGGCCTAAAACAGAGACCCCCTGCTGTCAGCCACAACCATTTTAAGTGTGAACCCAGCCTCAGCTTTACAGTTGTTTTTTATTTTTTTGTAGTTTTCTGTAAGGGCTTTGTTGCTAATGTGGTGCTGTCAGCCATTGAAAAACAGTTGCATTTTCAACTCTTGGGTGATTTTTTTGTTTTGTTCCAGGGTTGGTGTTTAAATACGAACTCTACTTAGTGACTTTTGAGTAGGAGGGATGGGGCAGACGTTTTAAAGGGCTAGTCCATGCATTGTTTCCAACTGAGAATCAGAGAATCGGGAGACTACACTTTATAAATAGTATGTTTTCATTGTCCCTTGGCTCTCTTTGGCTATACCAGTGTGATGGACCCATAGGATCGATGACTCAGTAATGTGTTTTACCATTTTCTAGGTGTCAGCACTGTAGAAATTGTATTGCCAAACCTACACTCGGTGGGATGAAGGAGGACTGGTGAAGGATGTGTGTAATTTACATGCTCCGCTCACCTCCCCCCGAGTCCATTTGATAGTTTCAACCTGACACTTTAACCTAAAGTTGTTCCTCAACCAGGGGCCTCCATTAGAAATCATGACACCCCTCCCTTTCTTTTGTCCCTCCTTCAGCCTCCATACCCTTAGATCTCTCACTTTCCTTTGCACCTCATTAGCTCCCATCCTGAGCCCTGTAGGCCCCTTAGTGCCAGTTTTGTGGAGAATGTCAGCAGGCCCGTCGCGTCAAGGCAGGCAAAACAAGCAATTGCTTGGGGCCCCGAGCTGGCCTGGGGCCCCAAGACCCAAGACACAGACTGACATTATCCCAAAAACCCAAAACACAAACGCTGCGGCCGCACGCCGTGCCTCACACACACAGGCCGGCCTCACAACACACAGGCGGCCTGTGACAGGCCGGCGGGCGCGCGGGCGCACATCGGAGGAGCGGCATGTCACGCGGCGCCGGCTCGCTAGGGGGAGAGTGTGCAGCGGTGGCGCGCATCTGCGCAGTGCGCACCAGCCCAGCCTAGGCGGCCTAAAGCGTGCGTGGGAGTGGGGCCACCCCACCAGGCCCGCAAACTTTGCCAGAGAGAGACACACCACGAGTCATCACATTCTCCTCACACACGTGGACCGGACCAGGCCAGCGACAGGTATGATCACACTGACAGTCTGTCACTCCATTTTTTCATGCAAAAATTGGAACATTTGTCCAACTGGGAACAATACCTACCTGTTAACAGACAGCTGGATAGTCCCATAGCATAAGAAAAAAGTCCCCCTGGTATCATCTAGGGCACATGGTGGGGGAACGGGAGGGGCGATATCTGGCAACTTGTTGTATAGGGGTCACTTAAGTTTTTAATGAAAAATATAAAGCTGTATAAGATGATCAGAGATCTTAGTGGATACCAGTCTGCCTTGCCTTCTACTGCCCTCCTTCATAGCCCTCCATTTCTATATCAGTGCCTGCCTCAATTACTGCATTCCCTCCCTCATTGCCCCAAATCTGCATGTGTGCGGGGGGGCCTCCGTGTCCATTTTGCTTGGGGCCCCCAAATTCCTTCAAATGGCCCTGAATGTCAGAGATCGTTCCCAAAGAACCTTCCTAACCAATCTTAATAATCCTTCTGCTACAGCACCCATTCCTGCAGTGCAAGGTCTGTTCCATACCTTAGCCCCCACCATATGAGATCATGGGGCCCCATACAGCCTAACTGCCTGTTCCAGACCCTCTATCTTACCCACTTGGACCTGGTATGGTAGGACTGCCTAAACTCCCCTATTGGTGGCCTACCTCAACCTAAGCCTCAAACCTAACTTTTACATCTGCTTGCAGCGGTACCGCGCAGTGGCATTTCATTTTAGTGACATCCAAATGCAACTTAGCAGCACACCTCAAAACACATCTGCTTTTACGTACAATGTACACCATACATCTTAACACATGGTATTTTAGGCATTAACAGACATTGGCCCAAGTACCAATATTTTTGCATTGACTTCTGTGAGGCTTTGAGTAGAAGAAGCTAGACTTGTTCTGCCATAAGACTGGAACAACTGGGGCTCGTTTATGAGACCTGTTCCTACATCAACCCCACGTCTTTCCTTTCCAACCAAAACCAATGAGTGGAGTTTTCCTAAAATTTTACACCACTACAAATGCTAGCGCATCTGTATGCACTGATGTCCATTAAGGTCAGAACATAATGTTCGTAGTCCAATGTAAATAAATGAGCAAACCACGTTTGGCATCATGTACAAACATGACTCAAGGAGGAACAGTTCTGCTCATAGCAGATCATCCTTCTCACATTTCCCTCATTGACTGCATGCTGCTACATGACAACTTAGCACATCTTAGACCAATCTGTTATGATATACCAGTGTTTCTGATCTTCTGGATATGTGATTTGTAATGTTGGCAGTCTCTGTTATCCACAATCATCAAAGTTTATTTTTTTTAATCAGCAGAGGGATGGTACTTATGTTAAATGGGAAGTGTCCCTTATGCTGGTGGATGCTGCATTAGTTGAAAGTCCTCTGCCACTCCACCCCTGCAGCAGTAATCTTCCAGTACTGCAGGGGTTCAAACCACCACTGAACTGTTAGAGGCACTTGTCAAGAGTGCCAACAATGCCCACTCTTTCTGCCCCCTGCTCCTCCATTCAAACAAGATGTACTATAGCTTGCATCAGTGAAAAGCTCTGTATGGATGGAAGATGGACAGATGAATGCAAGGTCCACCTCCTCTATTCATAGAGCACTTTATACTGATGGAAGCTATAGTTTGGCTTCTATGAATAAAGGAGGGAGGTGGAAAGGGCGAGCATGGTTGTCACTCTTGATGAGTGCCTACGACAGGTCCAGTGGTTTTATTAACCTCTGCAGCACCAGAAGATTACTGCCATTGGGAGGGGTGGGGGCAAAGGATTTTTGACATCAGCTAACACAGCAGCCACCAGCACAATGGACACTTCTCATTGAATTTAAGTACCAATCCTTTTCCAGATTTAAAAAAAAATAATAATTAAGCTTATACTTGAAGTCTCTTGGTGAAAAGGAAAGCAGGAGGTAATATCTTTCTATGCAGACTGTCTGAGGCTGCTCAAATATGGCAGCTCCAGAATATCATCCTACACAGGAAAATATAGGAATATTTGGGTTTTTATGTGATTGTCAAGTTAGGCCCACTTTAACCACTTTAATACAGGGCACTTCCCTCCCTTCCTGCCCAGGCCAATTTTCCCCTTTTAGCGCTGTTGCATTTTGAATGACAATTGCGCGGTCATGCAACACTGTACCTACACCAAATTTATGTCATTTTCCCCCCACAAATAGAGCTTTCTTTTGGTGGTATTTGATCACCTGTGGGTTTTTTCCTTTTTGCTAAACAAATAAAAAAAGTCCGAAAAGTTTGAAAAAAAAAAAAAGTTTTTTTTGTTTATGTTATACAATTTTGTAAATAAATAAGTTTTTTCCTGCACTGATGAGCACTGATGAGACTGCACTGACAGGCACTGATGAGGAG
Organism: Pelophylax lessonae; assembly: GCF_965119305.1. NCBI lineage: Eukaryota > Metazoa > Chordata > Amphibia > Anura > Ranidae > Pelophylax > Pelophylax lessonae. The sequence continues at coordinate 105,829,702 of NC_138778.1, forward strand.
GCACTGATGGGGTGGCACTGATGGGGTGGCACTGATGGGGTGGCACTGATAGGCGGCACTGATAGGCGGCACTGATATGCGGCACTGATAGGCACTGATATGTGGCACTGATAGGTAGCACAGATATGCAGCATTGGTGGGCACTGATAGGCGGCACTGCTGGGCACTGATAGGCGGCATTGATGGACACTGATAGGTGGCACTGATGGGCACTGATAGGTGGCCCTGACGGGCACTAATGGGCACTGATAGGCGGCACTGGTGGGCACTGATGGGCACTGATGGAGCGGCACTGATCGGCACTGACGGGCGGCACTGATGGGCACTAATGGGCACTGATAGGCGGCACTGGTGGGCAATAATGGGCACTGGTGGGCAACACTAAAGGATGGCAATGATGGGCACTTGTGGGCAGCACTGATAGGGAGGACACTGGCAGGCAGCACTGATGGGGAGGGCAATGGGGGGCTCCCTGAGCCCTGATTGCCATCCCTGGTGGCCATAGTGGGCATCCCTGTTGTCATGGTGGGCATCCCTGGGGTCATAGTGGGCATCCCTGGTGGATCTAGTGGCATCCCCCCGAGGGTCTGCACTGGTAATCAATGATCTGATTACCAGTGCCGACCCCCCCTGTCAGGGGAGCCGCTGATCGGCGCTCCTTTACTCGTGCCTGTCAGGCACGAACTAAGGAAAGCCGATCAACGGCTGTTCCTATTTACTATGTGACCAGCCGTGATTGGACACGGCTGATCACATTGTAAAGAGCCTCCGTCAGAGGCTCTTTACCGAGATCGGAGATGCAGGGTGTCAGACTGACACCTCGCATCACCGATCGCCGCTCTGCGCGCCCCCGGGGGGCGCCCAGAGCTGTGTTATCCTGCCGCCGTCATATGACGTCAGGTCAGGATAACACAACCCCATTCCCGCCGTCATTCTGTTATAGGGCGGGCGGGAAGTGGTTAAGAAATGTTTAACATATGAAGCCCGACATTTCAAACTGCAAATTGAGCCAGAATGTGAAATATTAGGAGCCATAAGAATTTAAGTTTAAAATTGTATTTATACTGTATATGCTAAGTCGTGACAGGCCAGTTTTATTTATTTGCAAATTTCAATCTTTATAAGGAAGAAGATAGTTGTCCCTAAATAATCAGTTGCTGATACTTGCTATACAATGGCTATAGGCTAAGCAAGTGCTGCCTTGGTCATAGGCTTAGTTGTATACAGAACAGGAGGACTGATGTGACTTGGTATAGCTCAGTGATCTGGGAATTGCTGGAAATGAAGAATCTACATCTGACATGTCAAACTCAAAAGAAACGGTTGAGAGCAAAGTTACCTTGTCTCCTGATTGAACCGCCCTCCCCAAGCACAATATGCTCACCTATCCATGTTCCTTTGTTGCCTCCCCGATGAGTAGCTTATGGTGTCTGAGCTTACCCAGGTGGATGATGTCACTGCTTCCCCCCCCCTTTAAATAGGGCTACTGAAAAATCAAATACAAAACTGAATCGGGTCCAGGTTGCAGAGTAGAGCCCCCACTGGGAAAATCTTTCACCGCTTCAATCTAGGTATTCCCACTCACATAAATTTTGGCGAGCCAAACCATAGAGGAGAGCTATTGGGAAAACAACCTTAATCTTTCCTCTAGGAATTCTCCAATACTTGAAGTGGTTGTAAATCTCAGACTGGAAATATGAACATAGCATATCCCTCTATAGTGTGTACTTGTCTCAATCCAGAGCATTAAGTGTCATTTCTTTCTGTTACTTCGTTCCTCTGCTATCAGCATGATCCACTTCTGATAAGTTTTTCTGACACCAAGAGAAAAATGGTAACAAGGGAGGGAACTCCAGCAGATTGACAGCCTCAGCTCTGTACCTGTGTACTCCGTGAAGGGGAGGGGGGTGTCCCTTCCCTCCAATCAGCTGTCAGAGCTCTCCTCACTGAGCTCTGCAGAGTGTAACTTCAGCTCCCCATCCCCTTTTTTTTTCAGAACTCTCAACTTTAAAATATATCACTTTGAACGGCTGTAGAGAAGAGAAGACTGCAGAAAAACAGGTACAATTTATGTAGGAGGATTTTTTTCATCTTTGTGCATCACCTGAGACCAGTCCCTTCACTGGGTATATGTAAGGGTTTACAACCACTTCAAATAGCCCATTGCAGCCAATCAGAATTTCACTGATCTAACCCCCCCTAACCTGTAATTCGATTGACATCGTATTGAATGGTTGCTACACGGTATACAGGTCCTGATCAGGATGGTGGCCATTTGGTGGAACTGGTCATTTTAGTAGAGATAATTTACCACCACTGGCGAGGCATAAGGAGCCAATGCAAACATGTGACACTAAAATGTGCTTTAGGTGGATCTGGCTTTCAAAATGCCTGTTTTTATACATTTTTTAATCAGTGTTTATGTTTTTTTTTTTTTATATAATTTTAAGGCTTTGTGTTTTTAGCCATTGTTGAACTTATGCAAAAACTTTTTTTTTTCTATCAAGTTTTTATTGATAAAAAAAACAAAAAGGTTTTGGCCTGAGTTTGACTTAAAATAATGTTTCCTTACTAAACTGCTCACAGCCTATCTTTGGATATTATAGGTCACTGCGCAACATTGCTCATCAAATAAATCATTCTAAATAAAGTTTTACATGTTCAAAAGACAGAAAGTACCCAAATGACAGCACTGACTACCCATTTTCCCCACACCTGATATAGGAAGTACATTCATGCATTACATACAGTATAAATTTAAACAAGCAATAATGTATACAGAATCTGCATGCACAAATAATAGTTGCATAGATATTCAGCAGTTTATTATCTTTTTCTGTTTTTTTTTTTTTTTTTTTTTTTAATTCAAAATGTGATATTTAAGTTTCTTTATATTTGATGCAAGTCTATTTGCACTGAAATATATGGCAGCTGAAAAGTGGGGAGATTTGTGTGGAGAGGAAGGCTGGGAAGGTGGGGGAGATTTGTGCGGAGAGGAAGGCTGGGAAGGTGGGGGAGATTTGTGCGGAGAGGAAGGTGGGGGAGATTTGTGCGGAGAGGAAGGCTGGGAAGGTGGGGGAGATTTGTGCAGAGAGGAAGGCTGGGAAGGTGGGGGAGATTTGTGCGGAGAGGAACGCTGGGAAGGTGGGGGAGATTTGTGCGGAGAGGAAGGCTGGGAAAGTGGGGAGATTTGTGCGGAGAGGAACGCTGTGAAAGTGGGGAGATTTGTGTGGAGATGAGTAGTAAATCAGCATCACCGAGATAGGAGTCGATGTCCAATAGGAAGAAACGCGTCAGAAAGGAGGCGTAACCATCACGTACGTTCGCTCTTGGTCCGTGCTGCAGCCGGACGCGAGTTTGCTTAGAAATTTCCTGCATGAAATCCCATCTTATGCTGATTTACTACTCATCTCTTGTAAGTGCAATACTGCTTTTTTCAATAAATTGTCTAGAAGATATCACGCTATTGGCTGCTTTATCTTTTCCATCCTATGATTGGGGATCGTCGGCTTTGTGGTCTGAGAATTACCCTGCTATAGGCTGGATACAGAGGAGGAGCTAGTGGACACTATTGGAATTACAAGCGCTTATTACCTGCTGTCTGGTAAGGGACTCATTTGGGTGTTTTTCACTTGGAGATTGGAAGCACTTCGAATTTGGTGGTTATCAGTTGATTTGTATTTTGCTTGCACCTTATTTCCGTCTGGTAAGGAGGAATTTCACTTGGTGGTGGGTTCTTCACACTGAAGTTTAAGAAGCACTGTATTTCGTGAATCATCAGTTGGAATTCATCACATATGGACACTCATGATTTATTTATTATGGACTTTTGAAACATATATTTTCCAAAATCATGCACCTATTATCCAACATTTATGTTTGAATGTTACTTTGATTTGTTCAGGTTGGATTCATTTGTTTTAGCGCACCTTCATCATTTTCATTTATATTCACTAGGCCAGGGCTCGACAAAACCTGGGCGCCAGGTCGCATTTGCGACTAGAATTAGCGACCTGGGGTGCCCTGCAGAAGGTGTCCTGTCATTTTTGCACGGACTTCCGCGCCGTCCGAAAATTGAGGCCCCGGCTTTTCGGCCTACTTGAGATGAGAGGCTTCCAATGGGGAACTGCCGCCCTCTTGTGGTGTCCAGGAGTAATGTCTGTTGTAATGATTGTTTCCACTGCCTGTTTGTTCTCAATGCATTACCATCTCCCTGTCCAGTTAGTTACCTTTGACAGGGAGTGTGGTTACTATTATTAATTAAATTAATTTTTTTAATGTAAAAAAAAAAAATAATATTTTTTTTAATTATTAAAAAAAATAAAAAAAAAAAATTTCTTTTTTCCTCATCGCCATGCCACAGCCGAAGGCGCCTTTCACACGGGCTGTCTGGTCAGGTCCACCTGTCAGTTTTTCAGGTAGACCTGATCGGACCCTTCATTCTCCTCTATGGAGCAGTAATCTGCCGCCATCTGATCCTGTCCGCCAAAAGCAGACGGATGGTGGTTCTATTTTCTATCCATCCCGTGGATCGTATCAGATGGCATCGGATGGAAAGAGACAGACAGTCTGTTTTCATCCAATTGCGCTATAGAGGAGAGTGGGGTTCTAGTCGTATTTATGTGTAAATTTAGTATCCGTTTTATTAAATAAAGCTTGGTTGTTAGTTTAAAAAAAAAAAATGGCTCCTAACTTTTTTAGCTGGCTCCTAGATTTCAGGAAAATTTGTCAAGCCCTGCACTAGGCACTGAATATCGGTAGCAGCTTTAACCCCTATCAGCGCACCCTCCCCACACATACTTAGATAAAAGTACAGCAACCTTGTTAATACTAGTAGGGTGGAACGAGGGAAGTAATGATTGTACCTGTGGATATGGGTTGGTAAGTGGGGGAGGTTTTTGCACATTGGGGAGATCTCCTCGCGAATTGTATCTATCTTATTCTTGAAGTTATTGACGATCTCCTGGGCAGTGAGCGAGTTAGAGGGTGGAGTTGGTGGAGGACAGAGTAAAGAGTTAAAGGTAGAGAAGAGATGACGGGGACTAGAAGAGAATGTTTGGATGAGTGTGGTAAAGTAGGTTTGCTTGGCAGTGAGGAGGCAGGAATAGTATTTTAGGAGGGCAGATTTATATTTGTTGAAGTCTTCCAGGGACTTAGTCTTACGCCATAGGCGCTCAAGAGCACGGCTATGTTTTCTGAGACTTCGGGTGTCGTCTGTTTGCCAGGGTTGTAGGGGTCGGGGCCAAATTCTGCGTGTAGTGAGGGGAGCGAGCTTGTCTAGGGAGGATGACAGTGAGCTGTTATAGACGGAATTGGCTAGGTTGGGGCATTACAAGGGTGATATTTTGTCATATAGATGGTCAGTGGCAGAATAGAGCATAGAAGGGTTAAGGTGGCGAAGGTTTCTACGGATAACTGTTAGGCGGTTGGAGGGAGAGGAGGTGGAAGACAGGGAGAAAAACTAATAAGGGGGTGATCAGAGAGTGGGAGAGGTTTATTGGAGGGGTTGCATGGAGTGCATAGATAGGAGAAGACAAGGTCAAGGGTGTTGCCAGTGGAGTGTGTAGGAGACTGTATCCATTGCTTTAGGTCAAGAGATGAGGTTAGGCTGAGAAATTTAGAAGCAGTAGTAGTATTGGCATTAACTGGGCTGTTAAAGTCACCAAGAATGATTGTGGGCATATCAGAACAGAGAAAGTAGGGTAGCCAGGCCGAAAAGTCATCAAGGAATGTGGATACTGGTCCAGGGGGCCGGTAGATGACAGCGATTTTTAAACAAACAGGAGAAAATAAACGAATGTCAGTGTGTTTTGTTGTGATTAGCTGTGATTGACCCTGTCTGTACCATGTGATCACTGTGACCAATCACAGCTAGCAATACAGTTGTACACAATGGATGGCATGAAAGGAAGCCATCCATTGTCTACAACTGTCGTGTGATCTGCTGTGATTGGTCATAGCGATCACATGGCAGGGGGCCGGTGTGCTGTTCTGTGTTTGGCTGTAATGGTGGACAGGTAGCACCCCCAGGGACGCCTCTCAGGAGGACGTCATATAACATCTAATCATTTTGGCCAATAGGTGGAGCTGATGATATAGGCATTAATCTCTTACCTAAAATATGGTGACATTTTCATTCCTCTTAAACGAATGTTTTATAACCAGACCCCTAAATTACAGATATTTAACCACTTCCTGTCTGGTCAATTGCAAAATGATGGGCGGGCGGGAAGTGGTTAAATACCGGTAATTCAAGGGGTCTGATTATGAAACATTCGTTGCACAAATGTCAGAATCATTTGTTCAGGCGGAATGAAAACGTCACCATATTTTAGCTAAGAGATTATTGTCTGTATCGTCAGCTCCAGCTAGTGGCCAAAATGTGGTATAGTTTTCTGAAAACCCTCTCCTTCCAGGTACGACGAGATGGGCGTCCTGTTCACCGCGCTGGTCAGTGACGTCACGCTGGAGAGCGGACTGCTTCACCTCTGCAGCAGAGACACCACCATCAAAGACACCGTCCACATCTCCAAGCTGAGCGCCTTCCTGGTGCAGCACATCACTGCTGCCGCTAAACTCTGACCCAATAAAACACTTCTTTTTTTCTTTGTGGTTGATTGGTGAATTATTGGACTGATTGAAGTGGGGGTGGTTGGGGCCCCCCAATATCCACCCCCTCTGCATATACAGAATGTGCAACTAAGGGGGCCCCCTGATAGCTATTCACTCTGCCAATACACAACTTCTGACTTAGGGGGTCCCCCATTTTCCATCCCATCTGCTAATACAGAATGTCCAACTAAGGGGGCCCCCCCTGATAGCCTATCACTCTAATACACAACGTCTGACTGAAGGGTCCCCCAATATCCACCCACTCTGCAAATCCAGGATGTCCAACTGAGGGGGTCTCGCCCAGATGGTTCAGGCCAGGCCTGGTCGATCCGAATTCGGGAAAAGGATGGGAAGACTGTGCTGATTCCCCATCCAGACTTCTATTACTGAAGAAAATATACAAAATTCAATCAACCTCCCTGGCGGTATGATTCTTTTGGATTTTAGGTGCTGAAAGCGGTACCATTATTTTGCATGTAATTCTTGTGAATGAGCAGCCCAAACCAACTGTATACATTTATTATATATATATATATATTATACAGTTGGTTTGGGCTGCTCATTCACAAGAGTTAAGTATATATATATATATATATATATATATAGGTATGTATATATATATATATATATATATATATATATATATATATATTTACATAAAAAGTACAGTAAAACTGCAGGAAAGGGCACTGGAGGGCAAACTAATGTGATTTTTTTTTTTATTTTGAATTGTATCAGTGTGTTTGGTGTGTTTTTACATTTGAATTTGCCGCCGGTTCCACCCCCCTGCGAACGTCACGTCGCAGGAGACGGAAACCGGGGCACGGAGACGATCGGGAGGAAGATCCGCTGCGAGACACCGCCGAGACACATCGCTGGATCCTGGTGACAAGGTAAGAAACCTCTATTACAGGATCCAGCGATGCTTCTGGCGGTACCCCGAGTGTGGCTCGGGGTTATCGCATTTGCCTCTGAAATTTAACCCCAAGCCACGCTCGGAAATACCGCTAGGACGGTTAAGGCTTGCTAGCCTAAGCTTTCTGTCTGGAGAAAAAAATAAATATATATATATATATATACTACCGCTAAGGAACATTTCAGTCCAGTTATTGTTGGGGCTTATGCCTTATGTCCATTACCTCTCCTCTTTCTATCCTTGCAGAAAGGGGTTGAGGACAATTTCAGATACCACTGGTTAGTGGACTTATAACAGAGGGCCGACCCTCTCAGGAGAACGTAAAAGACTACCAGCTGCTATTCTGGAGATCCTTTGGGCCATCAGGCCGGGATCTGGGATTACAAATTATTTGAAGTCCCAAAAGGACTATCCTTGGCCCAATGGGGCCAACAGTGGAACTTTTCCAGGGCCGCCAGGAGGAAGTGGGCGGTGTCTTGGGAGTTTTTGATGGAGGGTGCCCTGGTGCCAGGGGCCCCTGAAGAGGTTGCTACAAGCCCCTACAGGGTGAATGGTTGTTAAGGCTCCAACAATCAAGTTCCTGCAGGGAAGAAAGACTGGGTGTTGGAGACTGTGATAAAAGTGATATTGCAGACGCCCACTTTGCACAATGGACTTGTTAGATAGTTAGTGACAGGATACAGAGAAACCTGCCCAGGAGGAACGGCGTGTCAAGGTTATAAGTTAATGCCTAACAAATTTTTTAGCTAGGGATGTTGGATGAGAAGGCCGCCCCTATAAGCTAGACCTGTACCTGCCAAATGCAGAAGTGTCTAACTTTTTCTTTTCTCCTTTTCAAGATGCGCAAAACTGTTGTAGATAGTTAGCTAGAATGCTGTGTGGGCCACCGGAGCAAGGTTTGCTTTGTGGGGGGGTGCATTGTTTCAAATGCACCCCGAAAGCTGTATCATATCTGTATAGCAAATGTCTATATTTTTCTACTTAACTTATTTTGTACATTAGTTTTTCCCTTTTCTCCCTTTCCAGGTTTGTGGAATACTACTTAGGATTTTTTTTTCCAGTAGGGATTTTTATAGGGGGCAGCTGCCCCAGGGCCAATGGGGACATGGCTCAATTTTGGTGGGGGGGTGGATGTAGTACCCTCCTAGCTTAGCAGCTCTATCTGCTTATCAGGGGAGCCCGATTGTTAGTTCTGCCTGTTGCATGTGTCCAGGGTGTGATTCATCTGGGCTGAGGGAGTGTCCCCGCTGTATCCAATGGGAGAGCCTGTTGGACAGTGGAGGAAACCCAGCCAGTGACACACAGGCTTTTGTGGCTGTCCCAATGGGTTGGCACAACAGTGGTGCATTCTGAGATAGGTCATAAAAGCCGGGAGCACATGTGACAGGGTGTCTTTGGGCAGGATGTCAGGTCCCAGGAGGAGGGTGATGGCTGTCAGCAAGGAAGGTGGTCACAGGCGGTCGGCCTAGTGGACCAAGTGTGTAATGCTGAGCCAGGAGGGCCAGGATATTGATGAGTGGAGCTGAAGGCAGAGCAACCCAGGGAAAAACAGTGTTTTTGAGTACTGGGAAGCTTGACAGGGGTCTGCCCAGGAAGGGGACCACTCCAGTGGAGAGTCAGTGGACAAGGGCTAGCATGCATGGGAAGTGAGAAAGGGGGTGCCAGGTTAGGACCCTGAAGAGGAATTTATTCAGGTACATATCTTTTACTTCACTTAAGTGGCAAGGTGAAGCAGCGGCCTTGCCGCACACACTACAGTCAGTTTTCCTCAGAAATTGTGCATAGTTCAAGTTGGAGTATTCCACTCATCCCTTCTCCCATCCAAGTTATAAAATAAAACACAAAAACCAAATCCCCTGGACTGTTCATTGTCTGAGCCAAGTCTTAAAGTGATAAGTTTTACAGACTGTTGCTATGGGTAACCCAGGGGAATCCACACTGAGCAGCTCCCTAGGGGGCAGTGCTACAGATATCTGGGGGCTCATTGAAGGGGGCAACTGATATATGAATATTTGATATCTGATATTCTGATTGGGGTTTTGGATTTCTAGGGGCACTGTTATGAGAACACCTGATGTAAGGGGACACTGTTATGGGAACACCTGATGTAAGAGGGCACTGTTATGAGAACACCTGATGTAAGGGGACACTGTTATGAGAACACCTGATGTAAGGAGGCACTGTTATGGGAACCCCTGATGTAAGGGGGCACTGTTATGAGAACACCTGATGTAAGGGGGCACTGTTATGAGGACACCTGATGTAAGGGGACACTGTTATGAGAACACCTAATGTAAGGTGGCACTGTTATGAGAACACCTGATGTAAGGGGGCACTGTTATGGGGACACCTGATGTAAGGGGACACTGTTATGAGAACACCTGATGTAAGGGGGCACTGTTATGGGGACACCTGATGTAAGGGGACACTGTTATGAGAACACCTGATGTAAGGGGACACTGTTATGGGGACACCTGATGTAAGGGGACACTGTTATGAGAACACCTGATGTAAGGGGGCACTGTTATGGGAACACCTGATGTAAGGGGGCACTGTTATGAGGACACCTGATGTAAGGGGACACTGTTATGAGGACACCTGATGTAAGGGGACACTGTTATGAGAACACCTGATGTAAGGGGGCACTGTTATGAGAACACCTGATGTAAGGGGACACTGTTATGGGGACACCTGATGTAAGGGGACACTGTTATGAGAACACCTGATGTAAGGGGGCACTGTTATGGAAACACCTGATGTAAGGGGGCACTGTTATGAGGACACCTGATGTAAGGGGACACTGTTATGAGGACACCTGATGTAAGGGGACACTGTTATGAGAACACCTTATGTAAGGGGACACTGTTATGGGAACACCTGATGTAAGGGGGCACTGTTATGGGGACACCTGATGTAAGGGGACACTGTTATGAGAACACCTGATGTAAGGGGGCACTGTTATGGGAACACCTGATGTAAGGGGGCACTGTTATGGGGACACCTGATGTAAGGGGGCACTGTTATGGGGACACCTGATGTAAGGGGGCACTGTTATGAGAACACCTGATGTAAGGAGGCACTGTTATGGGGACACCTGATGTAAGGGGACACTGTTATGGGGACACCTGATATAAGGGGGCACTGTTATGGGGGCACTGTTATGGGAACATCTGATGTAAGGGGGCACTGTTATGGGAACACCTGATGTAAGGGGGCACTGTTATGGGGACAACTGATGTAAGGGGACACTGTTATGGGAACACCTGATGTAAGGGGACACTGTTATGGGGGCACTGTTATGGGGACAACTGATGTAAGGGGACACTGTTATGGGAACACCTGATGTAAGGGGACACTGTTATGGGGGCACTGTTATGGGAACACCTGATGTAAGGGGGCACTGTTATGGGAACACCTGATGTAAGGGGGCACTGATATGGGGGCACTGTTATGGGAACACCTGATATAAGGGGGCACTGTTATGAGAACACCTGATGTAAGGGGGCACTGTTATGGGAACACCTGATGTAAGGGGGCACTGTTATGTGGACACCTGATGTAAGGGGGCACTGTTATGGGGACACCTGATGTAAGGGGGCACTGTTATGGGGACACCTGATGTAAGGGGACACTGTTATGAGAACACCTGATGTAAGGGGGCACTGTTATGAGAACACCTGATGTAAGGGGGCACTGTTATGAGAATACCTGATGTAAGGGGGCACTGTTATGGGAACACCTGATGTAAGGGGGCACTGTTATGAGAACACCTGATGTAAGGAGGCACTGTTATGGGGACACCTGATGTAAGGGGACACTGTTATGGGGACACCTGATGTAAGGGGGCACTGTTATGGGGGCACTGTTATGGGAACACCTGATGTAAGGGGGCACTGTTATGGGGACACCTGATGTAAGGAGGCACTGTTATGGGAACACCTGATGTAAGGGGGCACTGTTATGGGAACACCTGATGTAAGGGGACACTGTTATGAGGACACCTGATGTAAGGGGACACTGTTATGAGAACACCTGATGTAAGGGGGCACTGTTATGAGAACACCTGATGTAAGGGGGCACTGTTATGGGAACAGCTGATGTAAGGGAACACTGTTATGAGAACACCTGATGTAAGGGGACACTGTTATGAGAACACCTGATGTAAGGGGGCACTGTTATGGGAACTCCTGATGTAAGGGGACACTGTTATGAGAACACCTGATGTAAGGGGGCACTATTATGGGGACACCTGATGTAAGGGGGCACTGTTATGGGGACACCTGATGTAAGGGGGCACTGTTATGGGAACACCTGATGTAAGGGGGCACTGTTATGTGGACACCTGATGTAAGGGGGCACTGTTATGGGGACACCTGATGTAAGGGGGCACTGTTATGGGGACACCTGATGTAAGGGGACACTGTTATGAGAACACCTGATGTAAGGGGGCACTGTTATGAGAACACCTGATGTAAGGGGGCACTGTTATGAGAATACCTGATGTAAGGGGGCACTGTTATGAGAATACCTGATGTAAGGGGGCACTGTTATGGGGACACCTGATGTAAGGGGGCACTGTTATGGGAACTCCTGATGTAAGGGGACACAGTTATGAGAACACCTGATGTAAGGGGACACTGTTATGGGGACACCTGATGTAAGGGGACACTGTTATGGGAACACCTGATGTAAGGGGACACTGTTATGAGAACACCTGATGTAAGGGGGCACTGTTTGGGAACACCTGATGTAAGGGGACACTGTTATGAGAACATCTGATGTAAGGGGGCACTGTTATGGGGACACCTGATGTAAGGGGACACTGTTATGAGAACACCTGATGTAAGGGGGCACTGTTAGGGGAACACCTGATGTAAGGGGGCACTGTTATGAGAACACCTGATGTAAGGGGACACTGTTATGGGAACACCTGATGTAAGGGGACACTGTTATGAGAACACCTGATGTAAGGGGGCACTGTTTGGGAACACCTGATGTAAGGGGACACTGTTATGAGAACACCTGATGTAAGGGGGCACTGTTATGGGGACACCTGATGTAAGGGGACACTGTTATGAGGACACTGGAAGTAAGGGGACACTGATATGAGAACACCTGATGTAAGGGGACACTGTTATGGGAACACCTGATGTAAGGGGACACTGTTATGAGGACACTGGAAGTAAGGGGACACTGATATGAGAACACCTGATGTAAGGGGACACTGTTATGAGAACACCTGATGTAAGGGGGCACTGTTATGGGAACTCCTGATGTAAGGGGACACTGTTATGAGAACACCTGATGTAAGGGGGCACTATTATGGGGACACCTGATGTAAGGGGGCACTGTTATGGGGACACCTGATGTAAGGGGGCACTGTTATGGGGACACCTGATGTAAGGGGCACTGTTATGTGGACACCTGATGTAAGGGGGCACTGTTATGGGGACACCTGATGTAAGGGGGCACTGTTATGGGGACACCTGATGTAAGGGGGCACTGTTATGGGAACACCTGATGTAAGGGGGCACTGTTATGGGAACACCTGATGTAAGGGGGCACTGTTATGTGGACACCTGATGTAAGGGGGCACTGTTATGAGGACACTGGATGTAAGGGGACACCTGATGTAGGGTGTTCTGTTATGGGAACACCTGATGTAAGGGGGCACTGTTATGGGAACACCTGATGTAAGGGGGCACTGTTATGGGAACACCTGATGTAAGGGGGCACTGTTATGTGGACACCTGATGTAAGGGGGCACTGTTATGAGGACACTGGATGTAAGGGGACACCTGATGTAGGGTGTTCTGTTATGGGAACACCTGATGTAAGGGGGCACTGTTATGGGAACACCTGATGTAAGGGGGCACTGTTATGGGGACACCTGATGTAAGGGGGCACTGTTATGGGAACACCTGATGTAAGGGGGCACTGTTATGGGGACACCTGATGTAAGGGGGCACTGTTATGGGAACACCTGATGTAAGGGGGCACTGTTATAGGGACACCTGATGTAAGGGGGCACTGTTATGTGGACACCTGATGTAAGGGGGCACTGTTATGAGGACACTGGATGTAAGGGGACACCTGATATAAGGGGGTTCTGTTATGGGAACACCTGATGTAAGGGGGCACTGTTATGGGAACACCTGATGTAAGGGGGCACTGTTATGGGGGACACCTGATGTAAGGGGGCACTGTTATGAGGACACTGGATGTAAGGGGACACCTGATGTAGGGGGGTTCTGTTATGGGAACACCTGATGTAAGGGGGCACTGTTATGGGAACACCTGATGTAAGGGGGCACTGTTATGGGGACACCTGATGTAAGGGGGCACTGTTATGTGGACACCTGATGTAAGGGGGCACTGTTATGAGGACACTGGATGCAAGGGGACACCTGATATAAGGGGGTTCTGTTATGGGAACACCTGATGTAAGGGGGCACTGTTATGAGAACACCTGATGTAAGGGGGCACTCTTATGGGAACACCTGATGTAAGGGGGCACTGTTATGGGGGACACCTGATGTAAGGGGGCACTGTTATGAGGACACTGGATGTAAGGGGACACCTGATGTAAGGGGGTTCTGTTATGGGAACACCTGATGTAAGGGGGTTCTGTTATGGGAACGCCTGATGTAAGGGGGCACTGTTATGGGAACACCTGATGTAAGGGGGCACTTTTATGGGAATACCTGATGTAAGGGGGCACTGTTATGTGGACACCTGATGTAAGGGGGCACTGTTATGGGAACACCTGATGTAAGGGGGCACTGTTATGGGGGACATCAGGTGTAAGGGGGCACTGCTATGACGACACTGGATGTAAGGGGACACCTGGTGTAATGGGGCACTGTTATGGGAACACCTGATGTAAGGGGGCACTGTTAAGGGGACACTGGATGTAAGGGTACACCTGATATAAAGGGGTACCTTGATTGGGGTAACTGATCTAAGACAATATTCTGATGGGGCATCTGATATGTGGTGGCAACTGATATATAAAGGTACTCTGATTGGGGTTCTTGATTTATGGGGAACTCAAATGGAGACACCTGATGTGAAGTGGTTCTATTTTCTTTCACTTGAAATATGGATGTGATTGGCCTACTTTTATGTTTTATTAAAGAGTTATTTCTTTGTCTTCCATCTTGTTTCTGGTAAAAATAGTTGTTTGTGGAAGGACAGAATAAAAGGGCACAGCCAGAGACACGCTGAATCTGATGGCAGGCGACAGTGGCAAATGACACGCTGCATCTGGGGACAGGCAATGGTGGCAAGTGACATGCTGCATCTGGCAGAAGGCGACCGTGGCAAGTGACACGCTGCATCTGGCAGAAGGTGACGATGGCAAGTGACACGCTACATCTGGGGACAGGCAATGGTGGCAAGTGACACGCTGCATTTGGCAGAAGGCGACAGTGGCAATTGACACGCTGCATCTAGCAGAAGGCGACAGTGGCAAGTGACACGCTACATCTGGGGACAGGCAATGGTGGCAAGTGACACGCTGCATCTGGCAGAAGGCGACAGCTGCAAGTGACACGCTACATCTGGTGACAGGCAATGGTGGCAAGTGACACGCTGCATCTGGCAGAAGGCGACAGCGGCAAGTGACACGCTGCATCTGATGGCAGACAACAGGGGCAAGTGACACACTGCATCTGATGGCAGGCGACGGTGGCAAGTGACAGGCTGTATCTGGTTGATGGTGATGGTGGCAAGCTGTATCTGGTGGCAAGTGACAAGCTGCATCTGGTAGCAGGTGACAGTGGCACACTGCATCTGGTGGCAAGTGACAAGCTCAGGGTTCCCACTGATTCTGCATTATGGTGAGTTGAACTATTTTATTATATATTACAATGTAATAAAAGAAATAATGTGCTTCAATCATCCCGACACCATATCAAGCATGGTGTCGGGATGATTTAAGTGCTAATACCAGCCATTTGCCCGACAAATCACAGCGACCGAATTCCCAGTCAACCATGAAACTACATTCCCCCCCCCAGTCCTTTTGTCTTCTACAAAATCAGTCCCCCATGTCAACAAGGTTGCGGACCGCTGCTCTAAAGTGACATTACTTCCTCCTAGCGCTTTATGGAGGGGGCAGAGGAGGACATTACTGTGCAGGGAGGGGGTGAAGGGGGCAGAGGAGGACACTGATGTGGAGAGGTGAAAGGGGCACAGCAGGACACGGCAGTGGGGGGTCATGATATGAAGTGGGCAGAGAAGGACACTACTTGAGGGGGCAGGGGAGGACATTACTGTAGGGGAGGGGGAAGGAAGGAGGCAGAGGAGGACACTATTGTGTGGGGCAGTGTTGCCAACCACCTGTTAATTTACAGGCTGCCCGTAAATGTCTGTTACCGGCAGCGGCGCCCATAAAAAATATGGCTGTCCACAGCCTCTAACCATCTCTTGTACCATGTCCGCATCCTCTAGCCAGCTCCTGTACCATTTCTGCAGCTTCTGACCATCTCCTGTACCATATCTGCAGCTTCTGACCATCTCTTGTATCATGTCTTCAGCTTCTGACCATCGCTTGTACCATGTCCGCAGCTTCTGACCATCTCCTGTACCATATCTGCAGCTTCTGACCATCTCTTGTATCATGTCTTCAGCTTCTGACCATCTCTTGTACCATGTCCGCAGCTTCTGACCATCTCCTGTACCATGTCTGTAGCTTCTGACCACCTCCTGTATCATGTCCTTAGCCTCTAACCACCTCCTGCATCATGTCCACAGCCTCTAACCACCTCTCCTGTACCATGTCTGCAGCCTCTAACCATCTCTTTTATCATGTCTGCAATCTCTGACCATATCTTGTCTTTTATCATGTCTGCAGTCTCTGAGGGGGAGTCTGGAGAGGACTCAAGAGTGGGAGCGCCGTCGGGATGGTGGTCACGGGAGAAGTCAGACATGTGTGGACTGTGGAGAAGAGACTATAGGATAAAACCAGAGCCACTGGAGCGAACTGGAGCTGACTGACTGAGCCCTGCACGGTGCACCTGAGAGGAGGTCAGTGACCGTGCTGCCAGGCCAGTCTGGGGGGGGGGGGGTTCACTGATGTAAAGGGGAGTGAATACAAGAATGTAAGGGGACACTAATATAAAGGTTCCCCCTTATATCAGGACCCCTCACCTTAGTGCATTCACTCTGTGGAAGGTGGTCTCTGGTCACCAGAGTCCCCCTTCCCCCCACATCAGAGTTCCCAGCATTCCCCTTTACATCAGTCTGCAGGATTCCCCCTTACAGTGCAAGAGGGAACTCTGTGGACGCTGATGTGAAGGGGAACTCTGATGTAAGGGGCAATGCTGCAGACCCTGATGTAAGTGGGAACTCTGATGGAAAGGGGAACGCAGTGGACTCTGATATAAGGGGGTCTCTGGTCACCAGAGCCCCCCTTATATAAGAGTTCCCCTTTAGATCATAATCTGCAGCATTCCCCTTCCCTTGTACTGTAAGGGGGATTTCTGCACACTCTGACGTAAGGAGGAACTCTGTGCTGGCTGGGTTATTTTAACCTGACCTTCTTGTAAATGGAGAAATATGTTTTTTTACTTTTTTTAACTTAAACACATTGCTAATAGCGCTATCTACATGTTTATAGTTTAAATAATGATATTTGCACTGTTTAGCACAAAAAATGGCCATTTTAGGTACTTTCTTTAGTTCCAACACTTTTTTTTTCCCAGGACTTGATCCCTAGGTACAGGCAGTACTTCCCATATGGTCAGCAGGGGGCGCCAACAGAGGCTGCCTGTGGATAGGTGGGGGGTGTCTGGTCAGCTCTCCAGTGCCCCATCATTTCTAATGGCAGCCCAGCCTAGCCCTGTCATCTGTAGTCAGCCATTTTCTCCCTTTCACATCATTGGCTCATCACAGACACCAGCCAGCTGTGCAGAGACGGCGACCGGACAAATCTGTGATAAGGATATGAGAATATCTGACCCTTTCATAGGGTGGTCCGTTCCTCCTCCAAGTGGGGGGTCTGTACACCCAGAGGACTGGAGGTTACTCTCAATCGTTCTGATCAGCCTCCATTTCTGGAATGTGGAAATGTGGAAATTGTATTGATACAATGGAAACATCGGACACACTTCTATAGAGATGTAGTGATGAGACCTGAATGGATCCGAACACTCGCCATTATTACTCTTCCAGGAGATTTCTATCAAGATTTTATTCTTTACAAATGAAAGATCTCTTTTCTATTTTTATAAAGATTTGTCTGATTTTTAGAACCTGAAAAGTCCTGAAGTATTACATAGTAGTTCTGATTCTTCAAAAAGCTGCTGACCCTGAAAACAGCATAGAAAGCAAACGGCAGGGAATAATGGGGAATGTATTCAGCATGGAATCCAGGGACAAATCTTCACCAATATGCCACACCTTCAGGATAAACCTTGATTGGGTGAGAGCCGCATACTTTACCATTGTGTCATTCCTCATCCACTGATCTCATTCCTGTCTTTCCCACCATCATGTGCATTAGAACATCACTAAAGAATATCTAAACCCAAACACAAAAATGTAATACACTACAGCTGAGCAGTCCTTAGATATGGTGGCTGCATTTGTTTTCTTTTTCCTTTGTTTTCACCTTGTGTTTCTGCCAGTAACTCACTTCCTGTCCTAGGGTGACAACACTCACTGTACTGAATCTATGGAGAAGCTGTGTTGTCACCCAAGGACAGGAAGTGTGTTAGGACTACAGAATACTTCCCCCTGTCTATACCATAGTGAAGTGATGTTCTGCAGTGCACATAGAGAACTGGGAACAATGCTGACTGAAAACAGTCCAGAGGCAATGAGACCAGAAAGTTATCAGCTCTTTATATTTACTGCAGAACCAAAACTTACATTTTTGCACTTAAAGAACGGATATAAGAATACGGAATGTTTATTCATTCATTCATACACTATCTTACCAAAAGTATTGGGACGCCTGCTCTTTGCAGCTATAACAGCTTCAACTCTTCTGGGAAGGCTGTCCACAAGGTTTAGGAGTGTGTCTATGGGAATGTTTGACCATTCTTCCAGAAGCGCATTTGTGAGGTCAGGCACTGATGTTGGAGAGAAGGTCAGGCTCACGGTCTCCACTCTAATTCATCCCAAAGATGTTCTATCGGGATGGATGTACAGGCCGGTCAAGTTCCTCCACCTCAAACTCGTCATCCATGTCTTTATGGACCTTGTTTTGTGCACTGGCCCAAATCATTTGGATTTTGGTGTGGGGGTGTTTTTCAGGGGTTGGGTTTGGCCCCTTAGTTCCAGTAGTGAAGGGAACTCTTAAGGCGTCAGCATACCAAGATATAACATAGTAACATAGTAGCTAAGGTTGAATAAAGACAATAGTCCATCTGGCTCAACGCGTGTAGGTGTGTGTGGATGTATTTATTTCCCATACCCCCGGATGTTTTTATCCTTCAGATATATGTCCAAGAGTCTTTTAAAAGTAGCCATACTCCCCGCAGTAACCACCATTTGTGGTAGAGGATTCCACAGTCTTGTAGCCCTTGTATTTTTCATACAAGTTATGAAATTGTATGCGCGGTTTTCTCGAACCTTGGCTGCTCCGGATTCCGGACAGGTGGGTTCAGGAAATCATTCGATCAGGTTACAAGATCGAATTCCTTTCGCGTCCAGCGGACAGGTTCTTTCCCTCAAATCTTCGTTTGACCTCAGATCATTTGCAAGATCTTCAACGGGCTGTTCAGGATCTCCTCGCCCAGGGGGTAATCGTACCGGTGCTGCATCGGGACAGATTTCGGGGGTTTTACTCGAATCTGTTCACTGTGCCCAGAAAGGAGGGCAAGGTACGTCTGATTCTGGACTTGAAGGCTCTGAACCGCTTTGTGCGGGTTCAGAAGTTCCGTATGGAATCCCTCCGTTCAGTGGTAGCCTCTCTGAGCCCGGGAGATTTCCTGGCTTCAATCGACCTCAAGGATCCTTCCTTTGAGAACATCAGGGAGATTCCTCTGCCTGTGCTGTCACGGAAGGTTGCCTTTCTGGTGGCGATCACATCTGCCCGCAGAGTGTCGGAGTTGGCGGCCCTGTCTTGCCGCTCTCCTTACCTGGTTGTTCATAAGGATAAGGTGGTCTTGCGACCTCACCAATCTTTTCTTCCTAAGGTGGTATCCGATTTTCAGCTTAACAAGGATATTGTCTTGCCTTCGCTGTGTGCGAATCCTAAGCATCCTAAGGAGTTTGCTTTGCATTCCTTGGATGTAGTCCGGGCGATCAGGGTGTATCTGTCGTCTACTGAATCCTTCCGTAGGTCGGATTCTCTTTTTGTCCTTCCCTCGGAAGGGTACGGCTGCGTCTGCGGCAACCATTTCAAGATGGATTAGACAGACAATTGTACTCGATTAGGGAACTGGTACCGCCCTTCCCTGTCAAGGCGCACTCTACCAGAGCGGTGAGTGCGTCCTGGGCCTTCCGGCATCAAGCTTCAGTGGCCCAGGTGTGCAAGGCAGCGACTTGGTCGTCCATGCACACCTTTTCCAAATTTTACAAACTTGACGTTTTGGCCGCAAAGTCCTGTCCCTGGCCGTGCCTTGAGGGGAACATGGCATTTACCTGTCCCTGTCTGTTGGGGTTGTTTTCCCCTTTGTTGATTTGCTTTCCTGGGTTTGTTGCTCCTATTGAGCTTTCTTGTTACCCAGAGTTTACTTTTCTGGTTCAGATAAGGTTCCTTTCTCCAACCTGGGTGCTGCGTTGCCTTTGTGACGGTTGCGCTTCCCACCCCTCATGTCTACACTGCTTTGGGACATCCCATTGGTGAAGACTATATGAGGGGCGGCGACTGTCAGAGGACGTAAGAGAAAACTGAATTTTTGTAAAATCTTACCGTAAAATTCCTTTCTCTGAGTCCTCTGACAGTCGCCGCCCCCGCCCCTCTTTTGTGGGTTTTTTTGGACTATCTTCTGCTTGCTACCAAACTGAGTTGGGAATGCTGATAGCAGGGGGGTATTGGACCAGTGGGACAGCACCCTACAGGTGTGCCTATGCAAATTGTTTGTGTTTTTAACAAGTCTTATGCCTAGCTTGCTCCTGTGGATAAAAGGTCAATACCCATTGGTGAAGACTCTATGAGGGGCGGCGACTGTCAGAGGACTCGAAGAAAGGAATTTTACGGTAAGATTTTACAAAAATTCAGTTTTCTCTCAGCGGGGATCTATCCGCCGATCCCCGCTGAGCAGGCAGATGACAGCTCCGTCTCCACACTGTGTGGGCGGAGACAGAGGTTTCAGATCCCCGCTGTCCTCTATGGGGGAATCGGATGAGAACGGACCACCTTTTCGTTCTCATCCGATCCGCCAGATGGATGGAAAATAGGGTTTCGATCCGTCCGGATTTGACAGACAGGATCGGATTGGATGTCAGCAGGCATGTCTCCGCTGACATCCGCTGCCCCATAGGGATGCATGGGGTATCCGATCAAGTTCGCCTGAAAAACTGACAGGCGGATCTGATCGGACCGTATGTGTGAAAGGGGCCTTAGGGGTGTACTCACTTTTGTTGGCAGCGATTTACACATTAATGGCTGTGTGTTGAGTTATTTTGAGGGGACAGCAAATCTACACAATTTATACAAGCTGTACACTCACTACTTTACATTGTAGCAAAGTGTCATTTCTTCAGTGTTGTCACATGAAAAGATAGAATAAAATATTTACAAAAATGTGAGGGGTGTACTAATTTTTGTGAGATACTGTGTGTGTGTATATGTATATACAGTATATATATACTGTATATATATATATATATATATATATATATATACACACACACACACTCTCTATATCATCCTGCACATCCATATATCTCTCTTATATACCATCCTATTCATCTATATACCTCTCTTATGTACTATTCTATTCATCCATATATACTGTACCTCTCTGGGTCGGGGGGCAGGGTGGCAATTTTCCCCTGGGCCGATCTGATCCCCCCTAGAAAAGGCCGCTCAGTTTCTCTTCATTAAGGGGTCACTCACTCACTCTCAGTATGCATTACTTTGAAATTGAAATGGAGTCACTCACTGATTGGCCGCGGCCGGCGACTGCCCCGGAGACCTCCTGGTTGCTAGATCTCCAGCTGCTTAGCGTCTAGCAACCAGTGACGTCACGGTCTCCAGAGCAGAGGACGAAAGCGAGGCAGAGTGGAGAGAGCAGAGAGGACCCACCAATACAAAGCGGTCAGCGGAGAGAGGATCTTCCTTCCTTGTCCTCTGCGCCAATTACTGGCCCCCACCCACCTCCGGCTCCTCGCTCCCTCCATCCATTTTCCAACATGGGGCCGGCCGATGCAGAAGAGAGGGCCTGGCTGGTAAACTAAAGCTGCAATCCAGAATTGAAGACACTCCGCACTCCGCAGGTGCAGCAGCCAGCAGCAGATCCACCATCCGTAGCACCTCTCAAGTCGCCAGAGTCAACCTGCTGCGGTGAGGTGGTCAGGACTCGAGTCGGAGAAGAGCAGTGAGTGCCAAAAAAAAAAGTGTCATGTATGGACATGTGGAGCATATTTCCCTGTACTCTGCTACCCCCTGGCACTGTATACATGTATATTGATGTCTAGCTGTTCCTGGCACTATATACCTGTCTCATACCTGTATTATACAGGTATGAGACAGGTATATAGAGCCAGGAGCAGCTAGACATCAGTATACAGGCTGTATACAGTCCAGTTAAAGGTATTGGGTCCCTGAGGTCCCATAGGGCTCCCCCTTGTGTCATGGGAGCGTAAGCTGGCCGCAAAGGAGGAGGTCACATGATTAGATCTCAGCCAGGGTTCATGCTGGGACTTGTAGTCCTTTGCTTTTGGGGATGTAACCCCCCCAAAAGTGAAGGACTACAGGTCCCAGCATAAGCCCCTCAGAGCTCAGCATTTGTCACACACCCCCGATCCCCCAACTAATGAAGGACTACAGGACCCACTCTTCCAGCTTAACCACTTCCAGACCGCCCACCGCATATATAGTGTTGCAGGGCGGCCTGGCTGCGCAAAATCACATACTAGTGCATGATTTTGTGCATGGGTTCTAGGGGGCGCGACACAGCGGGAGCCAATCAGCAGGTCACCCACGATCATGCAGGAGAATGACAGAATGGCGGTCTGCCTTTGTAAACAAGGCAGACAGCTGTTCTGTCACAGGAAGATGGAGATCTGTGTTTCAGCTAAGCGGAAACACAGATCTTTTTTTTTTCTCTAGTACATCCATCCCCACACAGTAAGAAAGCATTCCCTAGGAGCAAATTTAACCCCTTGATCACCCCTAGTGTTAACCCCTTTCCTGCCATTGTCATTTATACAGTAGCAGTGCATTTTTTTAGCACTGATCACTGTATTAGTGTCACTGGTCCCCAAAAAGTGTCACAAAGTGTCAGCTTTGTCCATCGCAATGTCGCAGTCCCACTAAAAAGCACTAATTGCCGCCATTACTAGTAAAAACAATTAAAAATAAAAAAATAATCCATAAATGTATCCCATAGTTTGTAGACACAATAAAATTTGCACAAACCAATCAATATACACTTATTATTTTTTGTTTTTTTTACCAAAAATATGTAGCAGAATACATACTGATCTAAATTGATCAAAAATTTAATTTTTTATAATTTAATTATGATACCACACATGTATCAAAATTGTCTTGCTATATAAGATGAATATCCGTTTTAAAACCAGGTGGGCATGGATGGTGAGTTGATTCGGTGGTTCAATGGGCCACTTGACTGGACTTGTCCCCCAGGCCTAAGGCTGCCAGCCCTCCCTTGCTCTTAGATATCATCCTGTAAATCCATATACCATGTCATAAGTCATTTTTCTTCTTCTCTGACGTGTGCTGATGAGGCTGCACTGATGGGCGCTGAAGAGGCTGCACTGATGGGCACTGAAGAGGCTGCACTGATGGACGCTGATGAGACTGCACTGAGGGGCAGCACTGATTGGCACGGCATATGAGGAAAGGAGAGATGATAACTGGTAAGTCTGTTTATGTGTAATCAGCTGTCATTGGACATAACAGATCCAATGTCGTGACAGGGTGACAGGGCCTGTCACATAGCTTATACAGCTTGAACCCGTATCTGACACGCTTGCTGGGGAGAAACTGCTTGAAAGCAAGGCGGCCAGAAAACCTAATCAGGGGACTCATCAACGCAGACAACTTGTTGGGGGGTAAACAAGGCTGCAAACCGCTGATTGAAGTGGTTTACGAGGGGTTGAATTTTGTGGAGCCGGTCATATATCTGTAAGAGATCTTCCGTGAAAAACAGCTCATAGAAGTCTAGGGAATTAAAATTGGCTGTTTCCACCGGAATTCCGGGTTGGGCAGTGAATGGGGGAAGTACGGGCGCTGTAGAATCTGTGGGCTGCCAATTAAGATATGCCAGCGCATCAGGGAGGACACTATGGGCTCTACGGGCCTGTGTTCAAATTCTTGGTGGCTGCGGTCCACAACTTGTGCTAGCCACCGCACCAGCTCTAACTGCACTTATGGGACTCATCACGTCACCAAGTGTTACTGCAGTGCTGGTTTGTCTACGACCAGGGTGTACTAGGCCGCTGGTGCTTGCCAGTTCACCTGACGTTTGAGCGGCACTAGTACCAACACTCTGCTGCATACTAGCACCCTGCGATCTCTGCACCTCAGCATCTCCAGAACGGGGTCAGGTATGCCTGACCTTAGCAGGGACCCCTCCGTTGTCTGAGCTATCTGTCAGGGAGCCACTGCTCTCTACAGGTTCGTATACTGACCCTGATTCTGCCAGTGAGGCTTCCCCTCATCTGACATGGACAGTATCCTGTAGGCCTCTTCACTAGTGTACCTCCGTTTGGACATTTTAGCCACAACATTTATAGGTACTTAGTGTTACTCACAAGTAAAAAAGCACCTGGTTGTCCAGGACTATTTGAAATGCTACAAAAAAAGAACTGCTAGTGCTAGCAGAGATCAGGCCTGACTCTGCTAACGCTGCGATTTTGTGTGTTTTGGAAGTGACAGTAATCTATTGATTACTGCTCTTGCCTGGGTGGAGTGGGCTGGGCGGAGGGGCTAAGCGTAGGTGCTGGCAGGTGTCGTGGTCGATCCTGCTAATGCTGCATTTTGGGAACCCTAAAACTATTGCTAGTATAGTTCTAATCAGATAAAAGATATTAATCCGTTCATATACTATACTAGTAATGGAGGTGTTTAGTGTGTGTGTATGTGTGTGTTACTGGTAATCAAAGGGTTAAATTATATTTCTAACTATGCGGCGGGGATCTGTGCTGTCCTAGACTGACGCTAACTAGCGTTAATGCTAACTAATGTCACCTGTGACACTAATAATAGTGATCAGAAAAAAAACTGTACACTATAAAAGTGACACTGTGACAGGGCAATGAAGGGGTTAACTGGGGGTGATCAGGGGGTTAAATCTTTATTGGGGGGATGGTGGGTACCCTAAACCTATTTGGGACAGAAACTAACTGTTGCTAACGCTAAATGAAGTCACCAGGCACACTATTACAGAAATCAGCAAAACCACTATATACTGTATATAGTGTTCAATGTGACAGGGGGTGTAGGGGTTAACTGGGGGGTGATCGGGGCGTTAAATGTGCCTAGCTAGGTGTGTGTATATGTGCTGTTGGTGTACTCAGTTTAATCCTCTCTTCTCTCACCTTGGAATCTTAGACTCCAGGAGGGAAGGGAGGACCTTTTCCTGTGCCTGTGTTTACATTACACAGGTCGGTTTATCATTGGTCAGAACCGATCACCAGGTCCAGGCCAAAAATCATCATTGGCCTGGACCTGATGACTTATCAGTTCTATACCGAATCAGACCATCGCGGGGACTGAGGGCATGCGGGAGGGCGCCCCATAGGCCCCGTAGACCCTCGCTTTTCCTGCCCGAGCCACCCTGCCGCAGTAAAAGGCGGCGGGTGGTCAGGAACTGGTTAAAGTAAGGTGCGCATGGGCAGCCAATCAGCAAAATAAGAAAAAATCTACAATGTTTCAGCAATTTGTATTGGATTTATGTTGGATACATTTGCAAATATATATGAAGCTGCACTGCCACGTCAAGGCCCCTCTGCAAAGTGCAGTCCCTAACTCTACTCTACTGTCATTTCCAAATTATGATATACAAAGTAAAAA
Organism: Pelophylax lessonae; assembly: GCF_965119305.1. NCBI lineage: Eukaryota > Metazoa > Chordata > Amphibia > Anura > Ranidae > Pelophylax > Pelophylax lessonae. The sequence goes on from NC_138778.1 coordinate 105,855,390, forward strand.
AAAAAGTCTAAACTAGTTCAATAATTTCATTCAAAACAGAGGTTTTGGTTACATATATTTGCAATCATATGTGAAATTACCTTCCACAAAACCTGTCTGAGAAAAATACCAGCCTCCAACCTCCCCTTATAGCTGGTCCAACACACACCTGGAAAAATACCGTCCTCCAACCTCCCCTCATAGCCAGTCCAACAAACGCCTAAAAAAAAAATACCGACCTCCAACCTCCCCCCCCTCATATCCGGTCCAACACACGCCTGAAAAATACCGGCCTCCAACCTCTCCTCATAGCCGGTCCAACACATCCCTGAAAAAATACTAGCCTCCAACCTTCCCTTATAGCCGGTCAAACACACCTGAAAAAATAACGGCCTCCAACCTCCCCTCATAGCCGGTCCAACACACACCTGGGGAAAAAAGTACTGGCCTCCAACCTCCCCTATAGCCAGTCCAACACACGCCTAAAAAAAATACCGGCCTCCAACCTCCCCTCATAGCCGGTCCAACACACACCTGGGGGAAAAAGTACTGGCCTCCAACCTCCCCTATAGCCAGTCCAACACACGCCTTAAAAAAATACCGGCCTCCAACCTCCCCTCATAGCCGGTCCAACACACACCTGTAAAAAATAAGTACCGGTCTCCAATCTCCCTTTATAGCCAGTCCAACACACACATAAAAAGAAAAACTACCGGCCTCCAACCTCCCCTCCCCTCATAGCTGGTCCAACACATGCCTGAAAAATACCGGCCTTTTTGGACATTTTTCTGTTTTTGCAGCATGCTGCTCTTTCACATTATAAAAATGCTGTTCTGGACTTCCTGTTGAATATCTTCTGTCAGCCATTGTTTTGCCTTAGCCAATACATCATCAGAAGAGAAAGCATGGTTTTTGTATCAAGGATTCAAAAGACTTGCAAGCACAACATTTTTAATCTCTTCATGCTTCTCAAAACATATATCAACCAAAGCTCTTTGGCTTGACAGACCATCATTTGAAAGTTGGAGGGTGTTGTGTGCCATGACACTGAAGTCTGACATATCAGCAAGCCTCATTCCTTTCTGCATGTTTGCTCCATTGTCTCGAAGAAGCACAAGCATCACTCAGTCTTTGTTGATTCCCCAGTCTTCAAGCATGCCTAGAAACATTTCTCTACTGTACTCAGTGTGGGATCCGTGCATCACTTTTGTATCCAACACCAATTGGCTTTATGTCCATCCACTGTCAATGAAGTGGCATGTAAGGATCGTTAATGACTCGCCTGACTTTTTGTCCTGACCAGCAGTCAGCCGTGAATGAGAGTGAGTTTCCAGCATTCTCTGGTTGCAGCATAGCCTTTTACTTTCTCGTCGACCTTTTGGTGAATCTTTCGCAGCATTTTGGTTCGATAATACTTATCACTCTTCAGTGTGTAGCTTGGCTCAAGTATGGACATCAACCACTTAAATCCTGAGTCAGACACCATTGTAAATGGCTGGTTATCAGTGACAATTATCTCTGTGATTACTCTGTCCAGCAGTTGGGATCTTCCATCTAAATCTAGACAGTGACACCTGTTTTTTTTCATAAACATATCTGTTATTGATGCCTGGCAGTGTGGGTGGCTTGCTGGCACCCTGTTGTGGGGTGGCTGGCTGCTGTCACCCTGTTGTGGGTCAGTAGCTGACGCCTGGCAGTTTGGGTGGCTTGCGGGTAGCCTGTTGTGGGTCGGTGGCTGACACCTGGCAGTGTGGTTGGCTTGCTGGCCCCCTGTTTTGGGGTGGCTGGCTGCTGTCACACTGTTGTGGGTCGGTGGCTGATGCCTGGCAGTGTGGATGACTTGCTGGCACCCTGTTGTGGCTGGCTGGCTTGCTGGAACACTTTGGTGGGTGGCTTGCCTGGTGTCACCCTGTTGTGGGTGGCTGGCTGCTGTCACACTGTTGTGGGTCGGTGGCTGATGCCTGGCAGTGTGGGTGACTTGCTGGCACCCTGTTGTGGCTGGCTGGCTTGCTGGAACACTTTGGTGGGTGGCTTGCCTGGTGTCACCCTGTTGTGGGTGGCTGGCTTGCTGGAACACTGTCGTGGGTGGCCGGCTTGCTGCAACACTGTGGTGGGTGGCTAGCTGGCTTGCTGGAACAATGTGGTGGGTGACTGGCTTGGTGTCACCCTTTTGTGGGTTTCTGGCTTGCTGGAACACTGTGGTGGGTGGCTGACTTGGTGTCACCCTGTTGTGGGTGGCTTGCTTGCTGGAGCACTGTGGTGGGTGGCTGGCTTGGGGTCACCCTGTTGTGGGTGGCTTGCTTATTGGAACACTGTGGTGGGTGGCTGGCTTGGTGTCACCCTGTTGTGGGTGGCTTGCTTGCTGGAACACTGTGGTGGTTGGCTGCCTTGGGGTCACCCTGTTGTGGGTGGCTTGCTTGCTGGAACACTGTGGTGGGTGGCTGGCTTGGTGTCACCCTGTTGTGGGTGGCTTGCTTGCTGGAACACTTGGCTGGCTTAGAGTCACCCTGTTGCGGGTGGCTGGCTTGCTGGAACACTGGGGTGGGTGGGTGGGTGGCTGGCTGGCTGGCTTGCTGGAACACTGTGGTGGGTGGCTGGCTGGCTTGCTGGAACACTGTGGTGGGTGGCTGGCTTGCTGGAACACTTTGGTGGGTGGCTTGCTTGCTGGAACATTGTGGTGGGTGGCTGGCTTGGTGTCACCCTGTTGTGGGTGGCTTGCTTGCTGGAACACTGTGGTGGGTGGCTAGCTGGCTTGCTGGAACAATGTGGTGGGTGACTGGCTTGGTGTCACCCTTTTGTGGGTTTCTGGCTTGCTGGAACACTGTGGTGGGTGGCTGACTTGGTGTCACCCTGTTGTGGGTGGCTTGCTTGCTGGAGCACTGTGGTGGGTGGCTGGCTTGGGGTCACCCTGTTGTGGGTGGCTTGCTTATTGGAACACTGTGGTGGGTGGCTGGCTTGGTGTCACCCTGTTGTGGGTGGCTTGCTTGCTGGAACACTGTGGTGGTTGGCTGCCTTGGGGTCACCCTGTTGTGGGTGGCTTGCTTGCTGGAACACTGTGGTGGGTGGCTGGCTTGGTCTCACCCTGTTGTGGGTGGCTTGCTTGCTGGAACACTTGGCTGGCTTAGAGTCACCCTGTTGCGGGTGGCTGGCTTGCTGGAACACTGGGGTGGGTGGGTGGGTGGCTGGCTGGCTGGCTTGCTGGAACACTGTGGTGGGTGGCTGGCTGGCTTGCTGGAACACTGTGGTGGGTGGCTGGCTTGCTGGAACACTTTGGTGGGTGGCTTGCTTGCTGGAACATTGTGGTGGGTGGCTGGCTTGGTGTCACCCTGTTGTGGGTGGCTTGCTTGCTGGAACACTGTGGTGGGTGGCTGGCCTGGTGTCACCCTGTTGTGGGTGGCTTGCTTGCTGGAACACTGTGGTAGGTGGCTGGCTTGCTGGAACACTGTGGTGGGTGGCTGGCTTGGTGTCACCCTGTTGTGGATGGCTGGTTTGCTGGAACACTGTGGTGGGTGGCTGGCTTGTTGTCACCCTGTTGTGGGTGGCTTGCTTGCTGGAACACTGTGGTGGGTGGCTGGCTTGGTGTCACCCTGTTGTGGGTGGCTGGCTTGATGGAACACTGTGGTGGGTGGCTGGTTTGTTGTCACCCTGTTGTCGGTGGCTTGCTTGCTGGAACACTGTGGTAGGTGGCTGGCTTGGTGTCACCCTGTTGGGGGTGGCTGCCTGGATTGCTTGCTGGAACGCTGTGGTGGGTGGGTGGCTTGGTGTCACCCTGTTGTGGGTGGCTTGCTTGCTGGAATGCTGTGGTTGGTGGCTGGCTTGTTGTCACCCTGTTGTGGGTGGCTTGCTTGCTGGAAAACTGTGGTAGATGGCTGGCTTGGTGTCACCCTGTTGGGGGTGGCTGACTTGCTTGCTGGAACACTGTGGTGGGTGACTGGCTTGGTGTCACCCTGTTGTGGGTGGGTGGCTTGCTTGCTGGAACACTGTGGTGGGTGGCTGACTTGTTGTCACCCTGTTGTGGGTGGCTTGCTTGCTGGGACACTGTGGTGGGTGGCTGGCTTGTTGTCACCCTGTTGTGGGTGGCTTGCTTGCTGGAACACTGTGGTAGGTGGCTGGCTTGGTGTCACCCTGTTGGGGGTGGCTGGCTTGCTTGCTGGAACACTGTGGTGGGTGACTGGCTTGGTATCACCCTGTTGTGGGTGGGTGGCTTGCTTGCTGGAACACTGTGGTGGGTGGCTGATTTGTTGTCACCCTGTTGTGGGTGGCTTGCTTGCTGGGACACTGTGGTGGGTGGGTGGCTGGCTTGGTGTCACCCTGTTGTGGGTGGCTTGCTCGAACACTGTTTTTGGTGGCTGGCTTGGTGTCGCCCTGTTGTGGGTGGCTGGCTTGCTGGAGCACTGTGGTGGGTGTAGAGATATGCCGGTTTTCGGTAATGCGATATATCGCGGTATCGCATACACACGGTATTGTTATTGTGGTTATTTTTAAAATACCGTGTTTTTCTGCTCTCCAAGTCTGCTTTTAGAATTGATTATTTTCAGTGAACTGGATGACTCGTTCACTCATTCAATAGAGACAGGTCTGGTAATATGATCCTAGAGTGAGAGAGCTTAGCTCCTCGCTGTAACCAATCAGATGGCTCCCAGCACACTGACATGCTGGAAACAACCTATCACAGTTACTTTGCTCTATACTGCAGCCGCATGCTTTCTCCTGGGCTCAGGCAGACAGACACAGAGCCACTAGCCTACTACAAGCAAATCTCTGCAAGTATCTACCTATTACCATATACTGTCACTGTGTAGATAGATAGAGATATAGATATGGAATAGATAGAGATATAGATAGATAGATATTCCGATATATCGGGGAAAGTACATATCGACCCCCCATTATCAGTGTTGCCGATAATCGGTCGATCCCTACACACCACACACACATTTGCTATAGTGGTCTACATGTTTTGACTCGGATTATTCGGTCACAATCACGGGTCAGGCTCTGAGACCAGTAGCTATAGCAGTAGTTGGTCTCACACCCACCAGCAGGATAGGTGTAGAAGCAGGTCACCCTGGCAGATGACATGGGTTCACCTGAGGTGCGGAGTTTAAGTACTAACTGGTGTTCACCAGAGCTCCTGATGGCGGAGATGGGTTTTGCTGCGTGTTAGTACCAGGTCGCTGTCCTCAGGATTGCCCCCCCCCCCCACTAGGAGGTAAGCAAGCCAGGGTCCAGTAGCATACATAGAAGATGTAAACAGAGCTGTAGTTGGTAAACAAGCTCAGTGAGAATAGTCTTTGATAGACACAGCAAAGGTCCCAGGTTCAAGTTCAAGCCCTGATACCTAGTTTAAAATTTCTTCCAACATTTTGGCCATCTTCACTCCCAAAAAAGCTGCACCTGTCCCATTTAAGTGCATTCCATCGATGCCATAGTGATGGTAGTTGACTGAAAAGTCAGCCCAGTTCTCCATGAAGCCAAACCCCTCCTCCCTGCACCAGTTCCTAAGCCACTTATTAAGCTCCTTAAGCTCCTGTTGCCTCTCTGGTGTGGCTCGAGGTACAGGCAGTATTTCTGAAAATACTGCCTTGGAGATCCTTTTCTTCAATATAGCTCCTAAGTCCTTGAAATCACTTTTTACGGCGTTCCACCTTCCTCTAACTTTGTCGTTAGTACCAATATGTACCATGACAGCTGGGTCCTCCCCAGCGCCATCCAACAATCTGTCCATGCAGTCTACAATGTCCCGAACTCGAGAGCCCGGTAAACAACATACTGTTCGGCGAGAACGATCTTTGTGACAGATTGCCCTCTCTGTTCCTCTAATAATAGAATCCCCTACCACAAGTATCTGCCTATTCTTTCCTGTATCCTTACCCCCATCTTCACTGGAGGAGTTGTTCCCAAGGTTCCTCTGGTATTTTGGTGGAGCCTCAACTTGAATTTCTTCCAGCTTTTTGGTCATCTTCTCTCCCAATAGAGCAGCACCCTGCTCATTTAAGTGCAGCCCATCTCTGGTATAGAGCCAGTAACGGTATGAAAAGTCAGCCCAGTTTTCCAGAAACCCAAATCCTTCCTCCCTGCACCAGTTCCTCAGCCACTTGTTAAGTGCACCAAGCTCTTGCTGCCTCTCTGGTGTGGCTCCAGGTATGGGCAGAATTTCTGAAAATACGGCCTTGGAGGTCCTTTTCTTCAGTATAGTCCCTAAGTCTTTGAAATCATTTTGTAGGGCGTTCCATCTTCCTCTAACTTTGTCGTTAGTACCAATATGTACCATGACAGCTGGGTCCTCCCCAGCTCCATCCAACAATCTGTCCATGCAATCCACAATGTCCTGAACATGAGCGCCTGTTAAACAACATACTGTTCGGCGATAACGATCTTTGTGACAGATTGCCCTCTCTATCCTTCTAATGATTTCGTCCCCTACCACAAGTATCTGCCGATCCTTTCTTGTAACCGTGGCTCCGACTTCACTGAAGAAGATGTTCCCCTGGCATTTTGGTGGAGTCTCAACATGAACATCACATTCTGGTGGAGTCGCAATGTGAATGTCGCATGCAGGTGAAGTCGCAATGTGAACATCACATTGTGGTAGAGTTTCGATGGGAATGTCACATTCTGCCGGAGTCTCATTGGGAATGTCACATTCTGCCGGAGTCTCATTGGGAATGTCACATTCTGCCGGAGTCTCATTGGGAATGTCGCATTTTGCCGGAGTCTCATTGGGAATGTTGCATTTTGCTGGAGTCTCATTGGGAATGTCGCATTCAGCTGGAGTCTCATTGGGAATGTCGCATTTTGCTGGAGTCTCATTGGGAATGTCGCATTCAGCTGGAGTCTCATTGGGAATGTCGCATTCAGCTGGAGTCTCATTGGGAATGTCGCATTCAGCTGGAGTCTCATTGGGAATGTCGCATTCAGCTGGAGTCTCATTGGGAATGTCGCATTCTGCTGGGGTCTCATTGGGAATGTCGCATTCTGCTGGGGTCTCAACGAGATCCTCACATACTGCCGAAGACCTAGTGGGAACGTCACAATCTGCTGGAGTGTCAGCGGAAACGTCACAATCTGCTGTAGTCTTAGCCGGAACGTCACATTCTGCCAGTGTCTCGGCGGGAATGTTACATTGTGGAGAATTCTCAACGTGAACAACACATTTTGGTGAATTCAACATTTTTTCCAACTTTTTGGCCATTTTCTTTCCTAACAGAGTTGCACCCTGCTCATTTAAGTGAAATCCGTCCCTGCTGTAGAGCAGGTAATTAATTGAAAAGTCAGTCCAGTTCTCCATGAAGCCAAAACCCTCCTTCTTGCACCAGTTCTTCAGCCACCTGTTAAGCCCCATAAGCTCCTGCTGTCTCCTTGTTGTGGCTCGAGGTACAGGCAGTATTTCTGAAAATACTACCTTGGAGGTCCTTTTCTTCAATATAGCCCCTAAGGCCCTGAAATCATTTTGTAGAATGCTCCATCTTCTTCTGATGTTGTCGTTGGTGCCAATATGTACCATGACAGCTGGGTCCTCCCCAGCCTCATCCAACAATTGGTCCATCTGTTCTGCAATGTCCCGAACCCGTGCATTCGGGAAAAAACATACTGTTCGTTGATCACAGTATTTCTGACAGATTGCTCTCTCTGTCCCTTTAATAACTGAATCCCCTACCACCAGTATCTGCCTCTCTATTTTTGTAAGCTTGCTCCCATCTTCACTGGAGGAGGTGATCCCATGGCTCCCCTGGTATTTTGGTGCATTCTCAACATGAACGTCACATTGTGCTGTAGTCTCAACATGAACATCACATTGTGCTACAGTCTTAACGTGAACATCACATTCTGGTGGTGTTTCAAAGGGAATGTCACATTCTGGTAAAATCTCAATGTGAATGTGACATTCTGGTGGATTCTTTTCGTGAACCTCATATTCAGGAGAAGTCTCAGTGTGAACCTCACATTCTGGAGGTGTCTCAGTGTAAATGTCACATTGTTTTGGAGTTTCAATGTGAACATCACATTCTTCCGGAGTGTCAGCGAGAACATCACATTCTTCCGAAGTATATGAGGGAACATCACATTCTGTTGGAGTCTCAGCGGGAGCATCACATTCTGGAGGAGACTCATTGTGATGATGAAATTCGGGAGACGTCTCATTGTGAACATCACATTCTGGAGGAGTACCATTGTGAACTTCACATTCTGGAGCACTCTCAATGTCAACGTCATATTGTGATGAAGTTTCAACATAAATGTCTCTTTCTACTGTAGTCTCAACGTGAACGTAACATTCTGGTGATGTCACAACAGGAATGTCACATTCAGCCTGAGTCTCAGTAGGACTATCACATTCTTCCTGAGTCTCAGCAGGAACATCACATTCTGGAGGAGACTCATTGTGATGATGAATTTCTGGAGAGGTCTTAATGTGAAAGTCACATTCTTGATTAGTCTCATTGTGAACATCACATTCTGGAGGAGTACCATTGTGAATGTCACATTCTGGAGCAGTCTCAATGTGAACTTCATATTGTGATGAAGTTTCAACATGAACGTCTCTTTCTTCTGCAGTCTCATGGAGAACGTCACATTCTGGTGATGTCACAACAGGAATGTCACATTCTGCCTGAGTCTCAGTGGGAATGCCACATTCTGTTGAAGCCTCAACAGGAACGTCACATTCTTCTGGAGTCTTAATGTGTACATTACATTTTGGTTGGCCCTCAATGTGGATGTCACGTTGTTGCTCACTGGGGAAGGCCTGCTGCGTTGGATCCGTCTGCAATAAAATTCTGCCTTCATCTGCAATAGAAAAGAAGAATTAGATTTAGCACCTTCATCTACATTTCATATATATTTTCTTCATAAAACATCAAATTATATAGAGAAAAATTCAGTGCAAGGAACAATAAATAAACACAACATGACAGGGACACAGGGATCACTACTGTTGGCCTTCGTATAAAAATTCTGGTTGCCTGGCAGCTATGCCAATCCACTAAATCTCAATGCCTCAGGAAGCTGGTAACAAGTATTTTTAGTGGTGTGATGATGCGCTTTCATGTTTAAATGAGTGGGTGCGTCACAAAAGAAGTTGCAACAGGAGGTATTGGTGTCACTTGCTTGGCTTTGCATTGTGGTAGGGGCTTGTGAATCATCAGACCAGCTAATCAGATGCTTTAACTGTCAGTTTTGCCCAGAAAGCTTGTCATTTCTCAGCCCTGAGATCAGACAGGAGAGGGGTCACTCGCTATGGGGGTCATACACCAGCCTGGCACCAGCTGATAGGTTTGCATTGGCCGGGAGAGAAAAAAAGTGACTAATGTAGTAGGAATAGTAATGTATGGTTTCCTATATTCTTATCATTGTTTTATAGATATTCATGCTGTTCCTTCAATTGCTATATATTAGTTATGCTTAACCCCCCTTTGACAGAATCTTTACCCCAGTAGGGGGAGGGCAGGAGGGACCAGCCAATCACAGGACTGATTCTGTCATATGAGGGGCGTTTTATGAAATCGGTGGGCCTGTGTGCAAAATCATAAGTTGGGCTTGGCTGCTTAATTAAAAAATTAAAAAAGTGGTGTACTTAGTGTGGCACAGTGAAGAGTAAGCATGGCGTTCATTGTGCCAGGGGTGGTGCTAGGATTGTAAGAGACCTGGGGTACCTTTGGGCACACTAAGTAGAAGAATAATGCGGTTCACGTAGCATGCCGTGGTGAACAGTGGGTGTGGCCAAACTATGTTAACCACTTTACCACCGGAGGATTTTGCTGTCTTACGTCTGGGCCACTTTTTGCGATTCGGCGCTGTGCGACTTTAACTGACAATTGCGTGGTCGTGCGACACCATACCCAAACGAAATTTATGTCCTTTTTTTCCCACAAACAGAGCTTTCTTTTGGTGGTATTTGATCACCTGTGCAATTTTTACTTTTTGCGCTATAAACAAAAAAAGAGCATACATTTTGAAAAAATAACAATATTTTTCACATTTTTTTGAAATTCCCCCCCAAAAAAATTTAAAAATCTAATCTTTTTACATTTTTGGCCAATTTGTTTTCTGCTACCTATGTTTGGTAAAAAAAAAAAAAATCACAATAAGCGTATTTTGATTGGTTTGCGCAAAAGTTATTGCGTTTACTAAGGGAAAGGTTTCTGTCATTTTTGGTGTTTTTTTTTTTAACGAGTAATGGCGGCGATCTGCGATTTTTTTTGCGAGACTGCGACATTGCGGCGGACAGATCGGACCCTTGACTGACATTTTTGACACTTTTGGGGGTATCAGTGACATTACTGCAGTAATCAGTGCTATATATATATGCACTGTTACTATAAAAATGACACTGGCAGGGAAGGGGTTAATTTTATTGGAGAGGGAGGGGTTAATGTATGCCTGGTGCTTACTAACGTGTGTTGGGGGAGGTGACTGAGTGACACAAGGACAGATCCAGGGTTCAGCTATGCTGAACCCTGCAATCTGTCCCTGCCTGTCACTTAGGAGATCCGCCCGCTTGTGTTTACACAAGCGGGCGGATCTCCAGACTCAATTCTCCGACGATCGGGGAAGAGCAGCGGCGATCGCCGCTGCTCCTCCCCTGGCCTGACTCCCGCTGTGACTGAATACAGCGGGAGCGAGCGTCCGGCGGCGCGCGCGCCGCCGAGAAGGTGGAGTGTCTGCCGACATAGTACTACGTCGTCAGACGTTATCGAGCCACACAGTGCCGCAGTAGTGTCCATGTAAGCAGATGTAAAGTGGTTAATGGTAGGAGGGGTTTGAAGGGGTGGTTACATAAAACAGAACATGCAAGAGTCCCACAGACATATATAAACCTCAGCACAATTATTTAAAAATAAAATTCTTCCATTGTGTCTGATTTTGTGTACATTGAAAATAAATGGAGAGCTAACACTTCATCTGAGCCGACCATAAAGGATTATTTTTTAGCTAAGAATAATAAATGGCAATTTTTTAGCAGGTAAGAAATCGTACATTTACTTTTTTTTCTTTTAGGATCCTGTAAAGCATTGCACTGAGATTAGCAGATCCCGGGTACCATTCCGCTCTCCTTCACACTGGCAGTTAAAAAAAAAAAAAATCGGTTGGCAGCACAGAGAGAGTTGGGGGGAGGGAAGACTTAGCCCCCTGTATACAGCTCCAAGATTTACAGTTTGTTTCTCTTGATTTAAAAATCTGCAGATTTCTGTTTACAAGACAAAAGCCAGCAATGTTCATGGCTACCCCTATACATGTGTACATATGGGGGGGGGGGGTGACCTGTCATCAATGGAAATCCCTATACATGTGTAAATATGGGGGAGGGGTGACCTGTCATCAATGGCAATCCCTATACATGTGTACATATGGGGGGGGAGGGTGACCTGTCATCAATGGGGTGGAAGGATCCAATGAATGGGTGTCGGTTATTTTGTATCTATTAATATCCACAACACTTACCAATCCCGGTGTCTGTATTTCGGGGAGGTCCATTGGCTTTACGGCCGGAACCAATACATCTGAGAACGGCTCTGGCGCAGCCGCGCACAAAAGCCCGAGCCCTCTTCATTTTGGGGGGCTTCTTGGTTGGGGTATCTGCAGGATGGTCTCTGATACCTTCTTCCATAGCTGCTCTTCCTATGGGGGGTTTCTCTTTGGTGTTTTTCAGAGAAAAAAGCTGTTTACATTTAAATTGGTTCATTATTAAGAATAATGAAACACGCTTTAAACGTACAACAATGAAATCGCAATGAAATTGAATTCAAATGAAATCAAATCCAATGAAATCGCAAGAAATATCTCAGCAGAGATAGAGACAGGTCTTCACTGGTCAGCGTCAACACTTGTCTCAGTGATTTCCCGCTCCTGCGGCTCCTTATATAGGCTATGGCTCCTCCCACTGGTCATGTGACTTTGTTTTTTAAATCTCACGATGACTCAGCAAAAAAAAATAACTGACGATTTTTCTTAAAGGAGCCTCCTCCTTGTTTGTGAGCTGTGTGAATTCAGCCTGTAGGCTCAGTATACGGATCTAATAGGGATACGGCTCCTGTAATAACATGTTTTTCTGGAAGTGACAGTTATTTTCACTGACATTTAACCCTTACAGTTTCAGCTTTTAACCCTTTCACTACCAAATTATATATTTCATTGTTTTTAACAATTTAACATTAAAACCAATGTTCCCCCCCCTTTCATTTATTAACCCTTTCACTGCCAAACCAAATAACCCCCTCCACACACACTTTAACCCTTTCACTGCCAAATCTTTTTTTTTTTTTTTTTTCATTTCTTGCCCATATGTTGAAATATAAATAAAGGAAAACATTTTTATTTTTAGTTTTGGATGGAGTGGAGAGGGATTAGAACACCTGTTGGGTTTTTATCGCTGTGTGCGCCCCCTTTTGGGATATCCACTCTCTTTGTGTTTCATGTTTACCATTACCACCAAAAGTGAAAGAAAATTCCAGACACGAGCAACTGCTACTTTCAGAGAGGGGGAGGGGAGAGAGCTCAAATAGTTATTTTGAGGGTCATTTTAACCCTTTCACTGCTGGACATTTTTATGTACATTTTTCTATTTTCCATGTTTTTTTTTCCAATGTGCTAATTGCTCATTTCTGCCCTCAAAGCATTCCATAGTTTGTGAAGTGATTGCCCATTCACACCTCTGACATACATCTGGATGGGAAACGCCCATTTTTTCAAGCGTTTTCTTTTTTTTACCCAACAAGCATAGAGCAGTCTATTCGTTTCATTGGGCCGCCCTATGTGCGACAAACATGGCAATGTAGCGCATGGTGTGTTGCGGGTCACGATTTTTTATTGTTCGCAGCGATTCCTCACATGTGGGGTTTGAATACCGTTTACATATATGTGCGCGACTTGAATATGCGTTCTCTTCTGCATGCGAGCACTGAGGGATCGGGGCATTAAACGTTTTTTTTTTTTTCCTATTTATTTTATTCTTTATTTTACACGGTCCCTTTCAATTCTGTCACTTTTATTCCTATTACAAGGAATGTAGACGCCCCTTGTAATAGAATATAAGGATAAGGATGACCGGTCCTCTTTTTGGAGGGATGTAGGGTCAAAAAGACCCCAAATCTCTTCTTTACCTTTAACCACTTCCCCCAAATGTACGCCCCGTACGTCCTTGGGTGTCAGTGGTAATACCGGGATGGTGGGGGCACCTACATGCATCATCTCCGTATCATTGTTTGCAGCCAGCGAATTCTGTACAAAGCAGAAGTCATCTGAGGGGCCAATTAGCCACTGGATCACTTCTGCGAGTTCCGGAAGGCGGTCCCTCCCCCGCCCCCGCCCCCACCACTCCAGTCCCATCGTGGAGGCCGGGAGCGGTGCGGCCGGGGGCGATGGTTGCCCTGTACAGAGAGAGAGGAACTGCCATCGTTCTCCTCTCTCTTTAACTCTGCAAACCGGGAGCGACGAGTATTCATCATTTCCCGGCTTCGACCCCTTTGTTCACCTGTCCATCAGTGACCAGAAAAGCAGCCGATCGGACCGATCTCAGTCTGATCTGCTGCATGGGGGACCAGAGGAGAGATTTGGGGTCTAATAGACCCCAAATCTCTCCATAAAGAGGACTTGTCACGGCCCATGCTGTCACGAGAGATGCTGTTCATCCCTTGGGATACAATAAAGTTATTACCAAAATATAAAATAAAGAAAAGGGTAAAAAATTGTTTTTTTTTGTAAAATAAATAATAAAAAAATAAATAAAGCGCCCCGTCCCACTGTGCTTACGTGCAAATGGAAATGGATACGTTACTCCCGCACACATATGTAAACGTTGATCGCACCGCACATGTGGAGTATTGTTGAACGTCAAAGCGATGCGATAATTCTATCACCAGACCTCCTGTGCAACTCTAAACTGGTAACCAGTAAAGGAATTAAAGCGTTGCCTATGGAGAGTTTAAAGCAATGTAGTTTGCTGCCATTCCACGGGCAGACGCAATTTTAAAGCCTGACATGTTAGGTATCTTTTTACTCTGCTTAACATTATCTTTCACAGTATCTTTCACAGTATACAAAAAGATTGGGCTAAGTTTACTGGTTTATTGTTTTTTTATACTTGAAAGTGTTTTTTTCCTAAAAAAATTGTGTTTAAAAAAAACGCTGAGCAAATACCGTGTGACATAAAAAAATTGCAACACACACCATTTTATTCTATAGGGTCTCTGCTAAAAAAAAAATATATAATTTTTTGGGGTTCTAAGTAATTTTCTAGCAAAAAAAAAAAAAAAAATAGATTTTTACATGTAGGAGCGAAGTTTCAGAATAGGTTTGGGAAGGAGGGGGTTAAAAGCAAATGCTTTCAAAAAAATAATAATTTTTACTTCCAGCCTGGATTGGAAGTCACGTCATGACGTCGCTCTGGTCCTCCAAGGTCATAGAGTGGATGAAAGAGTACTAACTCTTTGATGGGTTATGGGAGCAGCTGGCCGCACCGTCAGATCCTTTCTCAGGTGAACTGGCGGAAACGGTAAGCCCGGGAAACACCGGCGAGTGTTTCATGAGCCGCTTGGAGCGGTTTCATGAGAAAGCTGGGTACTGGGGTTATGGGGGATATTTTCAGCTATAATCCCAGGAAACCACTTGCAGATTCCAACGGATATATACGTATTGCAGGTGGCAAGTGGTTAAAGTAGATCTCATATAAGCTTTAATGCCAATTTCATGTTATGCAGCTTTCATTAACCCCTTACTTACTGGGCACCTAAACCCCCTTCCTGCCCAGGCCAATTTTCAGCTTTCAACTCTGTCACTTTTTGAATGACAATTGCGCGGTCATGCTACACTGTACCCATATGATATTTTTATCATTTCTTTTCATAAAAATAGAGCTTTCTTTTGGTGGTATTTAATCCTTACTGGGGTTTTATTTTTTTGCTAAACAAACAAAAAAATGTTATGTTAAGGGTCATGCTGATGGGCACAATTTATGCTAAAGGGCACTCGAATGGGCATATTTTATGTTAAGAGCATTGCTGATGGACACATTATGTTTTGCCCATCATCAGAGTGCCCCCTAACATAAAATGTGCAAATCAGCATGCCCCTTATTTTATGTTAAGAGCAACACTGATGGACGCGTTTTGTTTTGCCCATCTCTCTGAGTCATAGCACAGACTTGAGATTCGGACCTCGGCCCAAAGCAAATTTTAGCGTCCGGACCTCCTTGAATGTTAATTCATTACCCCTGGCCTAGGCCATCTTTATGTAGAGCAACAATTCTTTTTTTCAGATCCTCAGAGAGTTCTTTGCCATGAGGTGCCATGTTGAACTTCCAGTGAACAGTATGAGTGAGTGACAGCGATAACACCAAATTTAACACACCTGCTCCCCATTCACACCTGAGTATCACTAACGAGTCACATGGCACCGGGGAGGGAAAATGGCTAATTGGGCCCAATTTGGACATTTTCACTTAATGGTGTATCACTTTTGTTGCCAGCTGTTTAGACATTAATGTGTGTTGAGTTATTTTGAGGGGACAGCAAATTTACACTGTTATACAAGCTGTACACTCACTACTTTACATCGTAGCAAAGTGTCATTTCTTCAGTGTTGTCACATGAAAAGATAGAATGAAATATTTACAAAAATGTGAGGGGTGTACTTACTTTTGTGAGATACTGTATAAACCTCAGCACAATTATTTAAAAAATAAAAATAAAAGTCTTCCATTGTGTCTGATTTTGTGTACATTGAAAATAAATGGAGAGCTAACACTTCATCTGAGCCGACCATAAAGGATTATTTCACCTTTTAGCTAAGAATAATAAATGGCAATTTTTTAGCAGGTAAGAAATCGTACATTTACTTTTTTTTTGTTTTAGAATCCTTTAAAGCATTGCACTGAGATTAGCAGATCCCGGGTACCATGCCGCTCTCCTTCACACTGGCAGTTTAAAAAAAAAAAAAAAACGGTTGGCAGCGAACAGGTGAGAAGAGAGAGTTGGGGGAGGGGAGACTTAGCCCCCTGTATACAGCTTCAAGATTTACAGTTTGTTTCTCTTGATCCCTATAATCCTATCTATCGATCCCTATATCCCTCACAATCCCTATACATGTGTACATATGGGGGGAGGGGTGACCTGTCATCAATGGCAATCCCTATACATGTGTACATATGGGGGGAGGGTTGACCTGTCATCAATGGAAATCCCTATACATGTGTACATATGGGGGAGGGGTGACCTGTCATCAATGGGGTGGAAGGATCCAATGAAAGGGTGTCGGTTATTTTGTATCTATTAATATCCACAATACTTACCAATCCCGGTGTCGGTATTTCGGGGCGGTCCATTGGCTTTACGGCCGGAACCAATACATCTGAGAACGGCTCTGGCGCAGCGGCGCACAAAAGCCCGAGCCCTCTTCATTTTGGGGGGCTTCTTGGTTGGGGTATCTGCAGGATGGTCACTGATACCTTCTTCCATAGCTGCTCTTCCTATGGGGGGTTTCTCTTTGGTGTTTTTCAGAGAAAAAAGCTGTTTACATTTAAATTGGTTCATTATTAAGAATAATGAAACACGCTTTAAACGTACAACAATGAAATCGCAATGAAATTGAATTCAAATGAAATCAAATCCAATGAAATCGCAAGAAAAATCTCAGCAGAGATAAAGACAGGTCTTCACTGGTCAGCGTCAACACTTGTCTCACTGATTTCCCGCTCCTGCGGCTCCTTATATAGGCTATGGCTCCTCCCACTGGTCATGTGACTTTGTTTTTTAAAACTCACGATGACTCAGCAAAAAAAAAATAACTGTCGATTTTTCTTAAAGGAGCCTCGCCCTTGTTTGTGAGCTGTGTGAATTCAGGCTGTAGGCTCAGTATACGGATGTAATAGGGATACGGCTCCTGTAATAACAGGTTTTTCTGGAAGTGACAGTTATTTTCACTGACATTTAACCCTTACAGTCCCATGGCTGAAATAAAGATCTGTATTCCTATGATAAGACGGTGAATGGAGTCTTATAAATCCTCCCAGAGATCAAATCTTCCCATTTATTTCATCATTCTTACAAAACAATTATTTTTCCATTTTTAACCCTTTACCTGCCAAACCAATTTTTTTCCTTTCAGCTTTTAACCCTTTCACTACCAAACTATATATTTCATTGTTTTAAACTTTTTAACTGTAAATCCAATGTTCCCCCTTTCATTTATTAATCCTTTCACTGCCAAACCAAGTAACCCCCTCCACACACACTTTAACCCTTTCACTGCCAAATCTTTTTTTTTTTTTCTTCATTTCTTGCCCATATGTTAAAATGTAAATAAAGGAAAATGTTTTTAGTTTTAGTTTTGGATGGGTGGAGTGGATGAGTGGAGAGGGATTAGAACACCTGTTAGGTTTTTATTGCTGTGTGCGCCCACTTTAGGGATATTCACCCTCTTTGTGTTTCATGTTTACCATTATCACCAAAAGTTAAGAAAATTCCAATATTTGGGTTGTCACCAGAAGCAGAATTAGAGGGGAAATCTTCCAATGGGGACATTAGTTCTGGTGACACCCTGGGATTATGTCACTTGGGGGGATTTCTTTAACTTTTGTTTTTGTCTATGGGACAGGAAGTGAAGGGAAATCTCCCCAATGGGGACACAGATGGCAAAGAAAACCTGACAGAGGTTCTATCCCTCCCTTACTCTATTCTAAATGGGGAAAAACAACATTGTCTTTAGTTCAATTTTAACTTTTAACTTGTATGTGGGGGGTGATGGGGAGTCTGAAAGAGGGTGGAGCATATTAAACATGGGGCTTAGTGGGGGTGGAGTGTCTGCAGACACGAGCAACTGTTACTTTCAGAGAGGGGGAGGGGAGAGCGCTCAGATAGTCATTTTAACCCTTTCACTGTTGGACATTTATTTATGTATTTTCATTTTTCCAATGTACTAATTGCTAATTTCTGCCTTCAAAGCATTCCATAGTTTGTGAAGTGATGAAGGCCCCGCTCAGTCACACCTCTTACATACACCTGGATGGGAAACACCCATTTTTTCAAGCGTTTTATTTTTTTTACCCAACATAGAGCAGTCTATTCATTTCAATGGACCACCCTATGTGCGATAAACATGGCAAAGTAGCGCATGGCGTGTTCCGGGTTACTTTCTTTTATTGTTCTCGATCAATTGTTCACAGCGATACCTCACATGTGGGGTTTGAATACCGTTTACATATGTGTGCGCGACTTGCATATGCATTCTCTTGGATGTTAGAGACCTTGCACTCCTCCACCTTCCGTTTGAGGATGCCCCACAGATGCTCAAGAGGGTTTAGGTTGGGAGAAAGGCTTGGCCAGTCCATCACCTTTACCCTCAGCTTATTTAGCAAGGCAGTGGTCGTCTTGGAGGTGTGTTTGGGGTCGTTATGTTGGAATATTGCCCTGCGACCCAGTCTCTGAAGGGAGGGGATCATACTCTGCTTCAGTATGTACATGTTGGCATTCATGGTTCCCTCAATGAACTGTAGCTCCCCAGTGTCGGCAGCACTCATGCAGCCCCAGACCATGACACTCCCACCACCATGCTTGACTGTAGGCAAGACACACATGTCTTTGTACTCCTCACCTTGTTGCCACCGGCGCCACACACTCTTGACACTATCTGAACCAAATAAGTTTATCTTGGTCTCATCTCATCAGGCCACAGGACATGGTTCCAGTAATCCATGTCCTTAGTCTGATTGTCCTCAGCAAACTGTTTGTGGGCTTTCTTCTGCATCATCTTTAGAAGAGGCTTCCTTCTGGGATGACAGCCATGCAGACCAATTTGATGCAGTGTGTGGTGTATGGTCTGAGCACTGACAGCCTGACCCCCCACCTCTTCAACTTTTGTAGGAATGCTGGCCGCACGTATACATCTATTTCCCAAAGACAACCTCTGGATATGACACTGAGCATGTGCATTCAACTTCTTTGGTCGACCAAAGCGAGGCCTGTTCTGAGTGGAACCTGCTAAGCTACTGTATGGTCTTGGCCACTGTGTTGCAGCTCAGTTTCAGGGTCTTGGCCAATCTTCTTATAGCCTAGGCCAGCTGTCAGTAAATGGTAGCCCCCGGTCAAAGAACGGACTGCACGATGCTTCCACCCAGACTGTCAGGCCGCCTCTATAAGCAGTCCTTGGTTTGCTGGGACCTCACGTGTCCAAGCAACCAGTGACGTCCCGTGTATGCGCCCCACCCCACTCCTTCTTTCTACCGCTCCCGGCTCACTCCCAGTCAGGCCGTGAGTTGGGGCGTGATGTCAAGTGCACGCCTGCCCCCCTGCTGTTTACGGCTCCTGGCTCTCGTATTTTCTGCCCCCAAAGGTATGTAGGTCACATTTTTAAGGGGGTTGCTTATTTTATAAAGTGCAGACTGATGGGCATATTTTATGATAAGGGACATGTTGATGGGCACATTTTATGTTAAGAGCAACGCTGATGGACACGTTTTGTTTTGCCCAACAGAGTGCCCCCTAACATAAAATGTGCCCATCAGCGTGCCCATATTTTATGTTAAGGGTCACGCTGATGGGCAAATTTTATGCTAAGGGTTACACTGATGGGCATAATTAATGCTAAGGGTCATGGTGATGGGCACATTTTATGTTAAGGGTCACGCTGATGGACACGTTTTGTTTTCCCCATCTTTCTGAGTCCTAGCACAGACTTGAGATTCTGACCTCGGCCCAAAGGAAATTTTAGAGGCCGGACCTCCTTGAATTTTAATTCATTACCCCTGGCCTAGGCCATCTTTATGTAGAGCAACAATTCTTTTTTTTCAGATCCTCAGAGAGTTCTTTGCCATGAGGTGCCATGTTGAACTTCCAGTGAACAGTATGAGTGAGTGAGAGCGATAACACCAAATTTAACACACCTGCTCCCCATTCACACCTGAGTATCACTAACGAGTCACATGGCACCGGGGAGGGAAAATGGCTAATTGGGCCCAATTTGGACATTTTCACTTAGGGGTGTACTCACTTTTGTTGCCAGCGGTTTAGACATTAATGTGTGTTGAGTTATTTTGAGGGGACAGCAAATTTACACTGTCATACAAGCTGTACACTCACTACTTTACATTGTAGCAAAGTGTCATTTCTTCAGTGTTGTCACATGAAAGATAGAATAAAATATTTACAAAAATGTGAGGGGTGTACTTACTTTTATGAGATACTGTATAAACCTCAGCACAATTATTTAAAAAATAAAAATAAAACTCTTCCATTGTGTCTTATTTTGTGTACATTGAAAATAAATGGAGAGCTAACACTTCATCTGAGCCGACCATAAAGGATTATTTCACCTTTTAGCTAAGAATAATAAATGGCAATTTTTTAGCAGGTAAGAAATCGTACATTTACTTTTTTTTTGTTTTAGGATCCTTTAAAGCATTGCACTGAGATTAGCAGATCCCGGGTACCATGCCGCTCTCCTTCACACTGGCAGTTTAAAAAAAAAAAAATCGGTTGGCAGCTAACAGGTGAGAAGAGAGAGTTGGGGGAGGGGAGACTTAGCCCCCTGTATACAGCTTCAAGATTTACAGTTTGTTTCTCTTGATCCCTATAATCCTATCTATCGATCCCTATATCCCTCACAATCCCTATACATGTGTACATATGGGGGGAGGGGTGACCTGTCATCAATGGCAATCCCTATACATGTGTACATATGGGGGGGGGGTGACCTGTCATCAATGGGGTGGAAGGATCCAATGAAAGGGTGTCGGTTATTTTGTATCTATTAATATCCACAACACTTACCAATCCCGGTGTCTGTATTTCGGGGAGGTCCATTGGCTTTACGGCCGGAACCAATACATCTGAGAACGGCTCTGGCACAGCGGCGCACAAAAGCCCGAGCCCTCTTCATTTTGGGGGGCTTCTTGGTTGGGGTATCTGCAGGATGGTCTCTGATACCTTCTTCCATAGCTGCTCTTCCTATGGGGGATTTCTCTTTGGTGTTTTTCAGAGAAAAAAGCTGTTTACATTTAAATTGGTTCATTATTAAGAATAATGAAACACGCTTTAAACGTACAACAATGAAATCGCAATGAAATTGAATTCAAATGAAATCAAATCCAATGAAATCGCAAGAAATATCTCAGCAGAGATAAAGACAGGTCTTCACTGGTCAGCGTCAACACTTGTCTCAGTGATTTCCCGCTCCTGCAGCTCCTTATATAGGCTATGGCTCCTCCCACTGGTCATGTGACTTTTTTTTTAAAATCTCACGATGACTCAGCAAAAAAAAATAACTGACGATTTTTCTTAAAGGAGCCTCGTCCTTGTTTGTGAGCTGTGTGAATTCAGGCTGTAGGCTCAGTATACGGATCTAATAGGGATACGGCTCCTGTAATAACAGGTTTTTCTGGAAGTGACAGTTATTTTCACTGACATTTAACCCTTACAGTCCCATGGCTGAAATAAAGATCTGTATTCCTATGATAAGACGGTGAATGGAGTCTTATAAATCCTCCCAGAGATCAAATCTTCCCATTTATTTCATCATTCTTACAAAACAATTATTTTTCCACTTTTTAACCCTTTAACTGCCAAACTATCCCCCCCTTTCAGGTTTTAACCCTTTCACTACTAACTATATATTTAATTTTTTTTAAAAACTTTAACTGTAAATCCAATGTTCCCCCCTTTCATTTATTAACCATTTCACTGCCAAATCTTTTTTTTTTTTTTTTCCATTTCTTGCCCATATGTTAAAATATAAATAAAGGAAAATGTTTTTAGTTTTGGATGGAGTGGAGAGGGATTAGAACACCTGTTAGGTTTTTATCGCTGTGTGCACCCACTTTAGGGATATTCACCCTCTTTGTGTTTCATGTTTACCATTATCACCAAAAGTGAAAGAAAATTCCAATATTTGGGTTGTCACCAGAAGCAGAATTAGAGGGAAATCTTCCAATGGGGACACTAGTTCTGGTGACACCCTGGGATTATGTCACTTGGGGGATTTCTTTAACTTTTGTTTTTGTCTATGGGACAGGAAGTGAAGGGAAATCTCCCCAATGGGGACACAGATGGCAAAGAAAACCTGACAAAGGTTCTATCCCTCCCTTACTCTATTCTAAATGGGGAAAAACAACATTGTCTTTAGTTCAATTTTAACTTTTAACTTGTATGTGGGGGGTGATGGGGAGTCTGAAAGAGGGTGGAGCATATTACACATGGGGCTCAGCGGGGGTGGAGTTTGCCCAACAGAGTGCCCCCTAACATAAAATGTGCCCATCAGCGGGCCCCTATTTTATGTTAAGGGTCACGCTGATGGGCAAATTTAATGCTAAGGGTTACACTGATGGGCATAATTAATGCTAAGGGTCATGGTGATGGACACGTTTTGTTTTCCCCATCTTTCTGAGTCCTAGCACAGACTTGAGATTCTGACCTCGGCCCAAAGAAAATCTTAGAGGCCGGACCTCCTTGAATGTTAATTCATTACCCCTGGCCTAGGCCATCTTTATGTAGAGCAACAATTCTTTTTTCAGATCCTCAGAGAGTTCTTTGCCATGAGGTGCCATGTTGAACTTCCAGTGACCAGTATGAGTGAGTGAGAGCGATAACACCAAATTTAACACACCTGCTCCCCATTCACACCTGAGTATCACTAACGAGTCACATGATACCGGGGGAGGGAAAATGGCTAATTGGGTCCAATTTGGACATTTTCACTTAGGGGTGTACTCACTTTTATTGCCAGTGGTTTAGACATTAATGTGTGTTGAGTTATTTTGAGGGGACAGCAAATTTACACTGTTATACAAGCTGTACACTCACTACTTTACATCGTAGCAAAGTGTCATTTCTTCAGTGTTGTCACATGAAAAGATAGAATAAAATATTTACAAAAATGTGAGGGATGTACTTACTGTTGTGAGATACTGTATAAACCTCAGCACAATTATTTAAAAAATAAAATAAAACTCTTCCATTGTGTCTGATTTTGTGTACATTGAAAATAAATGGAGAGCTAACACTTCATCTGAGCCGACCATAAAGGATTATTTCACCTTTTAGCTAAGAATAATAAATGGCAATTTTTTAGCAGGTAAGAAATCGTACATTTACTTTTTTTTTGTTTTAGGATCCTGTAAAGCATTGCACTGAGATTAGCAGATCCCGGGTACCATGCCGCTCTCCTTCACACTGGCAGTTTAAAAAAAAAAAAAAATCGGTTGGCAGCGAACAGGTGAGAAGAGAGAGTTGGGGGAGGGGAGACTTAGCCCCCTGTATACAGCTTCAAGATTTACAGTTTGTTTCTCTTGATCCCTATAATCCTATCTATCGATCCCTATATCCCTCACAATCCCTATACATGTGTACATATGGGGGGAGGGGTGACCTGTCATCAATGGAAATCCCTATACATGGGTACATATGGGGGAGGGGTGACCTGTCATCAATGGGGTGGAAGGATCCAATGAAAGGGTGTCGGTTATTTTGTATCTATTAATATCCACAACACTTACCAATCCCAGTGTCGGTATTTCGGGGCGGTCCATTGGCTTTATGGCCGGAACCAATACATCTAAGAACGGCTCTGGCGCAGCCGCGCACAAAAGCCCGAGCCCTCTTCATTTTGGGGGGCTTCTTGGTTGGGGTATCTGCAGGATGGTCACTGATACCTTCTTCCATAGCTGCTCTTCCTATGGGGGGTTTCTCTTTGGTGTTTTTCAGAGAAAAAAGCTGTTTACATTTAAATTGGTTCATTATTAAGAATAATGAAACACGCTTTAAATGTACAACAATGAAATCGCAATGAAATTGAATTCAAATGAAATCAAATCCAATGAAATCGCAAGAAATATCTCAGCAGAGATAAAGACAGGTCTTCACTGGTCAGCGTCAACACTTGTCTCACTGATCAGCCGCTGCTGCGGCTCCTTATATAGGCTCTAGCTCCTCCCACTGGTCATGTGACTTTTTTTAAATCTCATGATGACTCAGCAAAAAAAATAACTGACGATTTTTCTTAAAGGAGCCTCGTCCTTGTTTGTGAGCTGTGTGAATTCAGGCTGTAGGCTCAGTATACGGATCTAATAGGGATACGGCTCCTGTAATAACAGGTTTTTCTGGAAGTGACAGTTATTTTCACTGACATTTAACCCTTACAGTCCCATGGCTGAAATAAAGATCTGTATTCCTATGATAAGACGGTGAATGGAGCCTTATAAATCCTCCCTGAGATCAAATCTTCCCATTTATTTCATCATTCTTACAAAACAATTATTTTTCCATTTTTAACCCTTTACCTGCCAAACCAATTTTTTTCCTTTCAGCTTTTAACCCTTTCACTACCAAACTATATATTTCATTGTTTTAAACTTTTTAACTGTAAATCCAATGTTCCAACTTCCGGTCATTGGTTCAATTGAATTTTTTGTTATTTATAGGTGGCGTCAGCACGCCGCCCGCACCTTTGAGAATATCATCTTTGATTAAACTAGTCAGGTCACGGCGTGCTGACGTCACACCTACACATTCGTCTACGAAGAACGGGCGAGCGGAGCCGTCCGGCCGGCGGCTGTTACCTCCCTTCTACCCACGTATTGTCATCTGATGTTGTAAGTTTAACCTTTATGTTTTGAATAAATTACCATTGGATTTTATGCTATGGCTCTCCCCTCCTTATTCCTCGGTTAACCTGCACTACTTCCTGAGCCTTTGTTGGAGGAGTCCTATTGGAGTTAGCCTGATGTTACTCTGAACCCCCGCTCATATACCACCTGGAGTCCGTAAGAGTACCCATCCTTACTGGTGCCCTCTTGGTTGCATGATCGGGACCCCCTATCTCTACATGTTTATATACTAGCCCATCTGGTAAGCGGACAATCACACTGGGGAGTCTATCTGATTTTCCTCTTGCTTTATTTTGGTAAGGGGTATATACTCAGTTTGGTGGTGGTTGTCACTCATTCACTATTCAATTACCACATTCAGTACTGGTATTCCAGTTTCACAAATTTCGGGTGTCATTACCTATTGTTTTTGGTTTTACGCTATGGCGTTTGCCCTTTTTTTCCTTTTTACATAATACCCATTTCTGGAGATTTGCATCACAAGAGTGCAGGCTTGCTGTTCATCCTTTGAGACCTGGTGGAGTCATCATACTACATTTTGGCTACAAAATCAGTCATTTCTGGTAAGCGGTACCTGCACAGGTCATAACCTATTTGGAGCATCTACTCCTTACTCGTTATCGGTTTACACTATGGTGTTGTTTTTCTTCTTTTTTTCATTAATGTTTCACTGAGGAGAACCATATTGGAGTCCTTTGAAGTTTACCGCGCCTCACTATTTGAAGACATCTGCCTTCACCTATTTGGCTCTTAATTGTTTGGAATTCGGTAAGCGGTACCTGCACAAGTGTCATCACTTTATATTTACACCTATGGACATTCATATGGACTGTTTCAATTTCTAGCGCAGCTTGTTTTTTATATTTTTACTTTTGGGGTGTTGGTCGCACTTGAAGTTGCTGCTCCTGTTTTGAATTAGCGCAGTTGTTTTTTTCCTATATTCTATTCTTTTTGACCTTCAATTGCCGCTTATTCATGGATATATTTGACTATAGGGCCTCTAAGGTGGTCAACACCGATGGGGTATTCGAATCATTCACCTCTGATGATACCGACATGAGTGGTCTGTTTATGAGGCTTAAAAATGTAATGGTATCTGAAATACACACCCAGTGGGACATAGCTTTCCTTGAAACCTATGTCAAGAGAACTATGGTCCCCAGGAGCTTAAGATGGGAGGTATGTCCCCAATCTGATGAGGGTGAGCTGGAGGAATGGTACAGATATTTTAATGAGGCAGGGGTCAGTTTTTTGAGATTCCTCATATCCCGGAAAAATGCCAAATTAACTAGGCTGGATGGAGAAATTAAGACGGTAAAAGAAAAACTAGTCCCCCACATGACCAGTGAGGCCTACAAGGCTGCCTCAGCGGATCTATTGAAGCATCTCGAAAAGGAGGAGAGAGAGCAAAAAATTAAAAAACGCAAAAAGTTCAATCGTGACTTACAAGATTACCAGTCAAGTGTGGTCTTTGAGTGGCAAAAGAAATTGTTGGGTGATCAAGAACCACCCGAGGATGCAATGGAAGTCTCCACCAATCCTCCAAGAGTTGCTTTTAATGGACCACCTCAAACCAATAATGGCCCCAAAACAAACAAAAAGGGACCTCGACCTAACGGTCGAAGTCTTTCTTATAAGTCACCCCATAGGGGCCCTAATGTGGCCAACAACAAACCTAATGGGAATCAATCCAAATCTAATAACAACTTTTCTGGACAGGGCCAACAAGGTGACTGGCAACGCGGCAGAGACCGCAATCAACACGGTGGATATGGTTATTCCAATTATCCCCATACTCCCCAATGGAGGAGAGCACCAGACAACTATGTAGATCAAGGTTATTATTATTCTAATCCCTCGGGTCCAGAACCAGATCACTATAGATCTCCACACTGGCGACAATATTACAGTCCCCCTAGATCTCAACCTTACTGGTACGATCCAGGTTATAATCGTCCAGGGCCTGTAAGGGAGCCCCAGAGCATCAGAAGAGATCCGCCTCCTCCTCCTAGACAAGAGGGCCATCAGTACAATGTACCGGTGAATAACCGATTTTATCCTCTCAGGGACAGCGAGGTCCCTGCTGATGTGGAAACATCTCAACCACACAACAGCACTCACGCAGTAAGAGATGTGGCCTTGGAGAACCCCAGTTCGGAGGCCTTAGCCGGTCAAAGTTATCCTGGTTGGGGTTTTCCCAGGGCCAACCAAGGCGTCAAGCGCCCTGCCGAACCACAAGAGGATGTCGGGGAGGCAGGCGCGTCAAATCTAAAAAAATCCAAAACGTAGAGGGCGCTGGTATTTTTAATCTCAGCAAGGTCGCCTTAAATAGTGCTGAGATCCAAATTTTGGATAAAGGTCTTAAGTTTGCACCCCCACAACGCCTTAACAAATTCCAAACTTACATGGATGTACACAAGTTTGTGAGAAAAATGAGTGTAAAACGATACATGATGAGCAATCCAATCAGTCAACAAACTAATGTACCCCGGCAATATCAACATTCTGGGTTATCAAATGCATCTGTGTTCAACCCACCAGGATCCCTAGCACCGTCTTTGAAGGTATTTAGAGATGTGGTGCTTAGAGACTTGGATCGCATCCAAGTACATAAAACCTCCCTACCTATTCATTTACAGACCGGATTAGATTCCCTATGTAATAACAAAAATCTGGTGATCAGGCCCGCCGACAAGGGTGGTGGGATAGCGGTCCTTGATAGGGACGACTATATGGCAGAAATGCATAGATTATTAAGTGATGGCCAGACTTATGTCACACTGCCCTCTGACCCTAAGATCAAGTACAAAAGGGTGTTGGAGAACATTGTAGAGGATGGTTACCAACAAGGGATACTTAACAAAAAGGAGAAGGCTTATCTTATCCCGAGATGTCCTCGGACTCCGGTGATTTACTGCCTCCCCAAATTGCATAAGAGTCTAAATTCCCCCCCGGGTCGCCCCATTGTCAGTGGCATAGACTCTGTGACGTCCCGGTGGGGAAGTATATTGACTCTTATCTGCAACCCCTGGTCCAGAAGACTCCATCATATATTAAGGACACGACACCTGTCCTTAATTTACTGTCTGGACTAACTCCCACCGCCAACCTATGGATGGTGACAGCAGATGTGTCCTCACTATATACTGTTATACCACACCATTTGGGTTTAAATGCGGTGGGAATGTTTCTTGACAGGGATTCCACGATACCAGACCAACAGATTTCACTCATCATGAGACTTTTGGAATTTGCTACCCACCACAACTACTTTTGGTTTGATGGGAGGTTTTATCGCCAGACAACAGGTGTGGCTATGGGGGCAAAATATGCCCCCTCTCTCGCCAACCTTTTTATGGCACAGTGGGAGGAGGACGTCATCTATGCCCACCACAGGCCTCAGTTGAGGTTGTGGGCTAGGTACATAGATGATGTCCTCCTCCTCTGGGATGGCCATCACCGTGACCTAATAGCCTTTATGGAGATGTTGAATTCTAACTCGAGAGGCATTCAGCTTAATTATGAGTGTAGTCAATCCACTATTAATTTTCTTGACATAACCATAACTGTGAAGGATAATAGTTTCATTACTTCCACCTACTTTAAATCGACGGACAGAAACTCATACATTCCCGTCGATAGTTGCCACCATGACCCCTGGTTAAAGGCTGTACCAAAGGGACAGTACCTCCGGATCAAGAGAAATTGCTCTAATCATCAAGATTTCCTCTCTCAGTCAGAGGTCCTGACCAAGAGATTTCTTGAGAAGGGATATGATAACCAATTCCTCCAAAAAACACTCTTGGAGGTGCAGCAAAAAGATCGAGCCTTACTCTTGAAACCACGGGAGGCAGATAACTCCAATACTGTTTCCAATATACCTGTTGCACCCTTTATTACTACATTTTCCAGTCAGCACATGGTCATTAAAAATCTAATACGCCGTCACTGGCATATTTTAAATAATGACCCTGTCCTGAGCACAACTTTACCTGAAAAACCCAGAGTTGTCTTTAAGGGTGCATTATCTTTAAGGCACAGTTTGGCCCCCAATGTGCTGGAACCTCCCAAACCCAGGAGTACCTTCCTGGACCAGCTCACGGGTTATTACAAATGTAATAGGTGCCAGATATGCACTTTAAATTCTTTAAAGAAACGGAACACTAAATCCTTCACCTCACATAGTACTGGGAAGTCACATGACATTGAGCCTTTCATTTCATGTACCACCAAAGGAGTCGTTTATTTGCTCCAATGCCCATGTGGCTATCAATACATAGGTAGAACCAAGCGTCCTATGAACGTTAGACTCAATGAACATGTGGCCAATATTCGTAAATCATTTCCGAAACATTCGGTTTCGAAACACTACGCCAAGGCCCATAATAGTGACCCTAGAAATACACTATTTCTGGGAATAGACAAGTTCACTCCTCATTGGCGTGGTGAGCCTCAGAAGAGAGGTATCTCCCGCCTTGAGATGGCCTGGATTTACAGGGTTAAAACATACACACCCTTTGGTTTGAATGTTGACACAGAGGTCAACGCATTCATTGATAACTCTTGAGTTGATAACATTTCCATTGATGCATACTATATACCATCATTAACATCTTGGATGGTCGAATACATTGCTTCCATCTAAGGGTTAATATTTCTAGTATAAAGGAGTTCTCCATTTTAATTTAATTTTAATTTTGCATAATTTTAATATGACTTTATGAGCTATCAATATAAGCACAATCTTTATTATATTTCTTAGTTATTTTTGTGTATATATAATTTTATAATTTTAGTTTCCCCATGTGGACTGTACACAAAAGTGGAATCCATGACCGGAATATCCCATACTAGACTCAATTAGCATCCATATAAAATATTTTTTTGCTATATTTAGTTGTTCTTATATTGCGCTTGCTGATGGCAAATTTGCCCCTTTTTTCTAAAGGTTAACACCATAGCCGATTCCGTTGTTTGGGGTTGCTATGGTGTATTTAATTTTAATTTTAATTTCCTGCTCCGGACTTTGTAATGGATTTCCGGTTCCGGTTATTATTTTACCTTCCAGACGCGGAACTGTATTACTTGGGATTAGTGTGTTTACATCCAACATCCCGTACCTCATATCCTGTTTTGGAATATGACGTACACTTCCGGTTCCGTGTTACCATAACCAAGATGGCCGAAAAGGAACTTCCGGTCATCGGTTCAATTGAATTTTTTGTTATTTATAGGTGGCGTCAGCACGCCGCCCGCACCTTTGAGAATATCATCTTTGATGAAACTAGTCAGGTCACGGCGTGCTGACGTCACACCTACACATTCGTCTACGAAGGACGGGCGAGCGGAGCCGTCCGGCCGTCGGCTGTTACCTCCCTTCTACCCACGTATTGTCATCTGATGTTTGTAAGTTTAACCTTTATGTTTTGAATAAATTACCATTGGATTTTATGCTATGGCTCTCCCCTCCTTATTCCTCGGTTAACCTGCACTACTTCCTGAGCCTTGGTTGGAGGAGTCCTATTGGAGTTAGCCTGATGTTACTCTGAACCCCCGCTCATATACCACCTGGAGTCGGTAAGAGTACCCATCCTTACTGGTGCCCTCTTGGTTGCATGATCGGGACCCCCTATCTCTACATGTTTATATACTAGCCCATCTGGTAAGTGGACAATCACACTGGGGAGTCTATCTGATTTTCCTCTTGCTTTATTTTGGTAAGGGGTATATACTCAGTTTGGTGGTGGTTGTCACTCATTCACTATTCAATTACCACATTCAGTACTGGTATTCCAGTTTCACAAATTTCGGGTGTCATTACCTATTGTTTTTGGTTTTACGCTATGGCGTTTGCCCTTTTTTTCCTTTTTACATAATACCCATTTCTGGAGATTTGCATCACAAGAGTGCAGGCTTGCTGTTCATCCTTTGAGACCTGGTGGAGTCATCATACTACATTTTGGCTACAAAATCAGTCATTTCTGGTAAGCGGTACCTGCACAGGTCATAACCTATTTGGAGCATCTACTCCTTACTCGTTATCGGTTTACACTATGGTGTTGTTTTTCTTCTTTTTTTCATTAATGTTTCACTGAGGAGAACCATATTGGAGTCCTTTGAAGTTTACCGCGCCTCACTATTTGAAGACATCTGCCTTCACCTATTTGGCTCTTAATTGTTTGGAATTCGGTAAGCGGTACCTGCACAAGTGTCATCACTTTATATTTACACCTATGGACATTCATATGGACTGTTTCAATTTCTAGCGCAGCTTGTTTTTTTATATTTTTACTTTTGGGGTGTTGGTCGCACTTGAAGTTGCTGCTCCTGTTTTGAATTAGCGCAGTTGTTTTTTTCCTAGATCGTCTATGTGACAGGAGTCCGAAAAGACTCCTTTAGACTTGTGCTTAAGGGGCGCATTATAAGAGCGCACCACATTTTTAGGGCCCCCCAAAGTCACCCCCGTTAAGCCCCAAAAGCAGACAGGCGGGGTATTACACTGCTTTGCTAAGATCGCCCCTGTCACCCACTGATCGGGACGATCGCCCCTGTCACCCACTGATCGAGACGATCGCCCCTGTCACCCACTGATCGAGAGACGATCGCCCCTGTCACCCACTGATCGGGACCCATTCATTCAGAGGGTCATGGAGGCCGGTATTTTCCCATATATAGGGTGTCATGGAGGCCGGTATTTTCCCATATATAGTGTGTCATGGAGGCTGGTATATTCCCATATATAGTGTGTCATGGAGGCCGGTATTTTCCCATATATAGTGTGTCATGGAGGCCGGTATTTTCCCATATATAGTGTGTCATGGAGGCCGGTATTTTCCCATATATAGTGTATCATGGAGGCCGGTATATTCCCATATATTGTGTGTCATGGAGGCTGGTATATTCCCATATATAGTGTGTCATGGAGGCTGGTATATTCCCATATATAGTGTGTCATGAAGGCCGGTATATTCCCATATATAGTGTGTCATGGAGGCCGGTATATTCCCATATATAGGGTGTCATGGAGGCCGGTATATTCCCATATATAGTGTGTCATGGAGGCCGGTATATTCCCATATATAGGGTGTCATGGAGGCCGGTATATTCCCATATATAGTGTGTCATGGAGGCCGGTATATTCCCATATACAGTGTGTCATGGAGGCCGGTATATTCCCATATACAGTGTGTCATGGAGGCCGGTATTTTCCCATATATAGTGTGTCATGGAGGCCAGTATGGATTTTCCCATATATAGTGTGTCATGGAGGCCGGTATATTCCCATATATAGTGTGTCATGGAGGCCGGTATATTCCCATATATAGTGTGTCATGGAGGCCGGTATATTCCCATATATAGTGTGTCATGGAGGCCAGTATGGATTTTCCCATATATAGTGTGTCATGGAGGCCGGTATATTCCCATATATAGTGTGTCATGGAGCCCAGTATGGATTTTCCCATATATAGTGTGTCATGGAGGCCGGTATATTCCCATATATAGTGTGTCATGGAGGCCGGTATATTCCCATATATAGGGTGTCATGGAGGCCGGTATATTCCCATATATAGGGTGTCATGGAGGCCGGTATATTCCCATATATAGGGTGTCATGGAGGCCGGTATATTCCCATATATAGTGTGTCATGGAGGCCAGTATGGATTTTCCCATATATAGTGTGTCATGGAGGCCAGTATGGATTTTCCCATATATAGTGTGTCATGGAGGCCGGTATATTCCCATATATAGTGTGTCATGGAGGCCGGTATATTCCCATATATAGTGTGTCATGGAGGCCGGTATATTCCCATATATAGGGTGTCATGGAGGCCGGTATATTCCCATATATAGGGTGTCATGGAGGCCGGTATAGTTCCCGATGGAACCACCTAACAGTCACAATGACAGTTGGGATGTGGATTCTCTTTTTTTTTGTTAACTTTTTCATTTGGTAATGCTGTGAATAACAAACACTTGCTGTCCTTTATGTTATACAATCATTCGAACTTTAAACATCTGCCTTTGTTATTTGTTTATTTGTTTTACATTGTTCGGTATCTGGTGGATTGATGAAACGATCTTGCAAAAGAGAGATAAAGTTGTTTTAGGCTGTCTTTCTTTTTCCTCCATTGAGGGTCACAGAGAAGTCTTTAGCCTTCAGGTTATACTGCTGTCTACAGGAGGATTGGTTACTGGCAAATACAGTAAACCGGGGTTACGTTCCGGACCCAGACGCGAAAAGTGAAAATCCGCGAAATAGAAAAGCCCTATTAAAATGCATTGTAGGCATTTTTTACTGTCACTGTACGTGTAAAAGCATTTTAAGGTCTTTAAACACACTTTTAACTACCTCCCACCCGGGCCATTGTAGATATACGGCCGGGCGGGAGTCTCGTCCTTCTGAATGGACGTTCCGGAAAGTCCTTCAGAAGGAGAGAGATCGCGCCGCCGCGGGCACGCGCAGCGGCGCGATCTCGATGTGCCTGTGTCCCTCGGACACAGAGCAACATCATTCGGCAGGAGGGCCCTGCGATTGGCCCTCCTGATCACATGACGGCTGTGTCCAATCACAGCCGTCATGTAATGTCAATACAGCCATTGTAACGGCTTCGATCTCTTCTCCTCCTGACAGATCACAGGAGAAGAGAAGAGGATCGATTCTGCAGCCGGGGTGATCAGTGAGTATTTCTAATTACTCACTGATCACAGGGGGGGTCTGTGCTGGTAATCAGATTGATTACCAGTGCAGCCTTGGGGGGGGGGGAGGGGTGCCACTAAGCCACCAGGGATGCCCACCCATGACCACCAGGGATGCCCACCATGGCCACCAGGGATGGCAAGCAGGGCTCAGAGAGCCCCCCAGTGCCCTCCCTATCAGTGTTGCCCACCAATGCCATATCAGTGCTGCCCACCAGTGCCGTTATTGCCATCTATCAGTGCCGCCCACCAGTGCCCATTACTGCCCACCAGTGCCCCCCATCAGTGCCCATCAGTGCCCCCCATCAGTGCCGATCAGTGCCCCCCATCAGTGCCGATCATTGCCGCCCAACAGTGCCACCTATCAGTGCCCATCAGTGCCCATCAGCGCTGCCTATCAGTGCCCACCAATGCTGCATATCAGTGCCACATATCAGTGCTGCATATCAGTGTCACCCCATCAGTGCCACCCCATCAGTGCCACCCCATCAGTGCCACCCCATCAGTGCCACCCCATCAGTGTCTCCTCATCAGTGCCTGTCAGTGCGGCGTCATCAGTGCTCATAAGTGCAGGAAAAAACACATCGATTTACAAAATTTTATAACCTAAACAAAAAAACTTTTTTTTTTTTTAAACTTTTCAGTCTTTTTTTATTTGTGCACCAAAAAAGAAAAAACCTGACGGTGATCAAATACCACCAAAAGAAAGCTCTATTTGTGGGGAAAAAATTATACAAATTTGGTTTAGGTACAGTGTTGCATGACCGCGCAATTGTCATTCAAATTGCAACAGCGCTAAAAGCTGAAAATTGGTCTGGGAAGGAAGGGGGTTTAAGTGCCCAGTATTGAGGTGGTTAAAACAATAGAAACTCATTTAAACACACAAAAGATAGTGAGAGACATAGCAAGAGCTATGGATAACACAAAAATATTTCAATATTAATGATTTATATAGTAAAATAACATTACAAAAAAAAACGCAACATACCGGGACCGCAAAAACTGAACCGCGATGGAGCGGGGGTTTACTGTATAAGAACCTGTAGACCATCCCAGGATAATCCCTCCCTGCCATCAGCCTGCCTTGATTGATTTATTTTTTATTTGCTTGTGTCCTAGTATGATGGACATCTTTTCTTCAACTCTGCTGCTATAAAGACTAACCTATGATCAACCTAACACCATCATTTTTCTGCCATTTTTTTTTTTTTTTTACTCAAGAAACAAGGAGCCTACTGATGGCGCCAATGTCTGCAGCATGGAATTATTTTATTCTCCTCTTAGACCAGCCATAGATAGATCCAATCTTGGCCGGTTCAGCAGGGAGTTGATCGACGGAAACGAGCCTGCTTGATTTGCATGTGATTACTTCCAGGTGACTAAAGCCGCCAGCAGTAATCGCTGTGATCTGCCAGGATAGGATAGGAAGGATACCCCCCATCAACACTGACTGTGTCTGGGAAAATCAAGAAATTTCCTTAACTGCAACCTATGGCTGCAGGAAAGAAAATTGCATAATTTATGGTCTCTTAGTCTCTTCCAACCTCTTAGTCCAATTTAGCTCTGACGCGTGTGGCTGGGTCCTCTGCCCTTTTGGCTGAGGTCTTTATTACGGTCATGCAAGACTTTATGACCCAAGTTACCCACTTATTTGCTGACTTGGACAGAGGCCACAAGCATGCTTCTGTGCCACCTAAAGCAGATACTGTATCAGACTTGGAGGAGTATTGGATTTTTTTTTATTTTTTTATAGAGAATCCTCCCTATGTGGATGCAGCATTGGTCTAATGCTGCATCTGTCCCCTGCTTGCTCTAACACGGGAAACCGATCAATCAAACACTGCCCATCGCTCAGGGCTCTCAGCTGGTGGCTTGTTGAGCCAGATGCTGGTCCAGGGGTCTAGGCGGATTGTGTCTGATCTTTCTCGTCCCTCGACAAGCTCTGTGACATCAGCAGACTGCAAAATTCAGCCTGCTGTCTGCTGAAAAGGGGTCCCAGGAGTGTAGAACAAATTGCACGCCTGTGATTCACAGGAGAAGTACAGCCAAACGAGCTTTGGCTGTACTTTTTCCTTTAACAGTTTCTGAGCCTCAGCCATTGGCTACTGAGACACTGGTTTCTGAGTCGCTCAAGTCCTATGAGCTTAACACCGAGGAGTCGCAGTCTTCTGCTATTACTCCTAAATTAGGTATATCATTTTGGCTCTTTATGATGCAATGCATACAACTCAGAAACTAGAGGATCGGCCTGTTGCCACCAGTACTGTTTCCAGTATTTGGTTGTTTAACACTTCTAAGGCTGTGAAGAGTTTAGAAATTGCTATATCACTGGCTTTTCAACACAGAGATCGGAAGCACCCGAATAAGAATTTTGCTCCCCTATTGGGCCATACACACTATAAGATTTTCTGAAGACTTTTTCCTTTAGACTTACCAAAACCATATAATATGA
Source organism: Pelophylax lessonae (assembly GCF_965119305.1). Classification (NCBI taxonomy): domain Eukaryota; kingdom Metazoa; phylum Chordata; class Amphibia; order Anura; family Ranidae; genus Pelophylax; species Pelophylax lessonae. The sequence goes on from NC_138778.1 coordinate 105,891,110, forward strand.
GGTCAAACCTAAACACTTTCAATTTGTATGCAATCTGGCAGGCCCTTGCACTACATAGAAAAGGTAAATCTGAAGGAAAAAGTCTTTAGTGTGTATGGCCCTTAAGTGTTAGTGTTGTATCAGTTTTGCGAGTACTTTGTTCAGAAAAACAGTCCATTCCCACTGTGGATCTGGCCATATTTTTCCTCCACAAGGCTCTTACTGTAGCAGTTGACGATGAACCTATCTTTAAGGACCCAAATGATAAGTTGTTGATTCCAGTTTGTGAGGATCCAGTTGTAAACCCAATCCTGGATATGACTTTACTTTGTCAAACCATGTTTGATTGATCTAAAGCCCTTTAAAAATGATCTAACTATTGCTTAGTTTGACATCTGGATTAGGACGTTGGTTACCCCAGTCACCAACCGTTCCAAGGTTCCCACCTTTTTACTGTACCCCAGCGAAGGGGGGCATTTGCCCCATCTTTTATCTCATGGCTCTGACTACTCACATTTGAGTCCAAAAATTTTGGATGAAATCTGGTATTGCCTCCCTCAACCAGAGAGACCTAGATCACCAAAGGGCAAGTCAGTCCTGTCTCTTAACAGGTCAATTTGGTTACTGTCAGAGACCATGCTGTCTCTGGCTTGGTGGCTCAGGAATCTGTCTCTGGAGTCGGGGAAATCCTTTCTTCCTGGTTTTTGGTAGATTTTACTTGTGAACGGCAACCTTTTGGGTTGGAGAGTAGCCCTGGGCACATTATTAGTGCAGGTGACTTGGCTGTTGAAGAATCTTGCTTCCTGATTAACATCCTAGAGCTTTGGGAAATTTGGCTGCCCCTTCAGCATTGGACCACCCATTGTGACAGCTGACCTCCTCCGCTTTTGCATGAGAGTCTTGGGCCTGATGGTAGCCTTCTTTGAGGCAGTCCCCTTCACCTAACTTCTTTACAGACAGCTGCAATGTAACACTCACGCCTGTTTGTATTTGGACATGTCAGTTAAGTTGATGCCAAAAACAAGGCTATCCCTGGCTTTGTGGACAAGGAATCTGGTTCTTGAGTCAGGAAAATCCTTTCTTCCCATCTTTTCAAAGATCCCCCTGATGGACAACAGCCTGTCAGACTGGGAAGGCATCCTGGTCACCTTGTCGTCTGAGAAATCTTGCCTCTTGACAAACATCCTGTATTTGTGGGCAATTTGGCTGACCCTTCAGTGTTAGACCACCCTGTTGGTGGGTCATCTGATCTGAATGCAGTTGAACAGAACCAAGGCGATGGCAAACAGCCATCAGGGAGGAACCAAGTGTCATTGACAAAAAAGAAAACAGATTCTCTCTTAAGCTGACCTTTACATTCCTGCAATGTTACCCATAGACATTTTAGGCATAGACAATTGGACAGGCAGATTGTCCCAGCATGGCAGAGCATGGACCTGAGAGAGTGGACACCTGCACTTGAATGTAGACTTTCTTCCCGTAGGTTCAATAGCACACTGCACCCTGATTAATACACCCTGATCTATGCATGTTCTTAAACTTCTTGCTTGTCTGCTCTTTAGGATTGAGGTTGAGGACATTCTGATGAACCTCATTGCTCCAGACTGACTCAGGCAAATTTGGTATGCCAACCTGGCAAAACGTTTGGCTCCCTGCAGGCACTACTAAATTGTCAGGAACGTCTGTTCCAAGGGCCCATCTTGCTTCTCAGTCGCTGGCTTTAATGGCATTGCTGTTGAAGCCCAGGTTTTAAGGGATAGGAGAACCTGAATCTTTGCTTTCTATGTTGCTTAAAACCAGGTGGTCTACTTCTTCCTACAGCTGGATTTGGACCAGCGTTTTTGGCTTTCAACAACACCAAGGTTCAGGTATCTGCCATTTCTATTTTGTGAAAGAGGCCTTTGGCCTCTCGCTATTTATTACATTTGTACAGGGGGTCTCCCATAGGGCTCCTCCCTTTTTTCCCAGTGTCTCAGAATCAGAAAATGCTGAAGGCCTAGAAAGCCAGGCAGCTTGCATTGACTTATGGCAGCCTGTATATTTGTTACTGTACAGCTTTCCTCATACTATTGCTAGCTGTGCAATAATTAAAATATTCCTTTTTAACCACTTAAGCCCCGGAGGATTTGGCTGCTAAAAGACCAGGGGGTATTTTGCGATTCGGCACTGCGTGACTTTAACGGACAATAGCGCGGTCGTGCGACGCTGTACCTAAACAAATTTGACGTCTTTTTTTTCCCACAAACAGAGCTTTCTTTTGGTGGTATTTGATCACCTGTGCGATTTATTTATTTTTATTTTTTTTTGATCATGCGCTAATAAACAAAAAAAGAGCGTCAATTTTGCAAAAATAACAATACTCTTCACATTTTTTTATATGAAATTCCCCAAAAAAAATGTAGAAATCAAAATTTTTTAACATTTTCGGCCAATTTGTTTTATGCTACATATGTTTGGTAAAAAAAATCGCAAAAAGCGTATTTTGATTGGTTTGCGCAAAAGTTATCACAAAGGGGAAGATTTTTGTCATTTTTGGTGTTGTTTTTTTTTTTTTTTTTTAACGCATATTTTTTTTTTTGTGGTATTGCGACATTGCGGCGGACAGATCGGACCCTTGACTGACATTTTTGACACTTTTGGGGGTACCAGTGACATTACTACAGTAATCAGTGCTATATATATGCACTGTTACTGCAAAAATGACACTGGCAGGGAAGGGGTTAACTGTATTGGGGAGGGAGGGGTTAAGTGTGTCCTAGGGGCATGATTCTAACTGTAAAGGGACATGGCTATTGGTGTAAAAACAGAGATCAACGGTTCTACATAGTAGATCCGTCTGATCTTCAATTTTACACCAGGGAGAATGACGGGCGGCTTGTTTACATAAGCCGTCCGCCTTTCTCCCTTCACCGGAGCGATCGTGAGTGACCGGCGGACGATTGGGTCCGCCGATCACACGCACTGACTTGTCAGTGAACGGGGCGCGCGTCCGCCCGCAATTGGCTCACAAGTCAGTGACAGGCGAGTGACGTACCCATACGTCACTCTGCCTGGCCGGGGCTGACCGCCGCAGTATATAGTCGTGCGGCGGTCGGCAACCGGTTAAAGGCTTCTTAACAAATGCAGTTCTGTTTGCCTCTCCAGGAAGTCCCCAATCACGGCTTCCGCGTCGGGATGAAGCTTGAAGCTGTGGACCTCATGGAGCCTCGCCTGGTGTGTGTAGCCACAGTCACACGCATCATACACAGGCTTCTAAGGATTCATTTTGATGGCTGGGAAGACGAGTATGATCAGTGGGTTGACTGTGAATCTGCAGACCTCTATCCTGTTGGATGGTGTCAGTTAACGGGATACCAGCTCCAGCACCACAATGTAAGTAAATATAACTTTGTTTTCTCTTACGTCCTCTGACAGTCGCCGCCCCTCATATAGTCTTCACCAATGGGTATTGACCTCTTATCCACAGGAGTAAGCTAGGCAGAAGATTTTGTTAAAAACACAAAACTTTGCATAGACACACCTACAGGGGGCTGTCCCTCTGGTCCAATACCCCCGGCTAGCCTCATTCCCAATTCAGTTTGTCTTTTGCCTAGATAGGAGTAGGCAGGCTTCCCTGTGCTGGGGCTACAGTCTCAGCCTTTTCTCTGTTTTTATTACATTTTATTACATTTTATTTTCTGCTAAGTGTGTTTTTTTTTTCTTTGCACTACTAGCTTTTTATTTGTTCCTGCGCTTAGTTAGTCAGACTTCGGAAGATTACAGCGTTGCGGAGCTGGGAATCGGACTGGTTGTCCTGGTGTCCCAGAACAGAGAACCTTATGGAATCCCAGCCTGTCAACAGAAGTGTTGACAAACGCTGCAACACATAGTGACACCATATCGTACGTTGCAGTGTTCTGTAATGCAAAAATAATACATGTGCTTTTTTTTGGTACATTAGGCAGCTCGTTCAAATGAATAGGTTGCTTCATTGCAGTGAACGTTTTCGCAACACAATAGTGTGGATGGGTCCTAAAATTCTTGATTTCCCTTCACTCAGTCCATTTTCTATAATCCTAAATCTGCAACTTTTGTGATACCTGCTGATCCTACAACGGATGTGTCAACACTCTCCCTGTCTCCAAATTGTATATTGTAGTTACCCAATCACACATTGTCCCAATAAGAGACTAAAAGTGACCATGATAATGCACATTACACAGATATAGCCCACTGTTCTCACCATCAGGAAACCCACAATGACAAATGACCTGCAGCCATCGCTGGAGTGCATGTAGATAGAAAGAAGCTGCAGGAGACTCGTAACACTGAGGTTCAATCATAATATAAAGCTGAACATTAGGGATCGACTGACATTGTTTTTTCAGGGCCGATCCCAATTTTTAAAGGCCACCCTTCAGGCCGATAGCCAATATTAGGTGCCGATATCCTGTACATTTAAAATTTTTATTTTTACACTGTCCCTTTAATTTATTTATTTTTTTAAAACTTTTATTGCTGTCACAAGGAATGTAAACATCCCTGGTGACAGGTAGTCTTTGTGGAGGGATTTGGGGTCTGTAAGTGATGCAAATGCGTGCTGCCTTTTAGTGCCGTCTATCAGTGCTGCATATTGGTGCCTGCTCACCAGTGCCGCCTGTCAGTGCTGCATATTAGTGCCTGCTCATCAGTGCCGTCTATCACTGCTGCATATTAGTGCCTGCTCATCAGTGCCGCCTATCAGTGCTGCATATTAGTGGCTGCTCATCAGTGCCGTCTATCACTGCTGCATATTAGTGCCTGCTGATCAGTGCCGCCTATCAGTGCTGCATATTAGTGCCTGCTCATCAGTGCCATCTATCACTGCTGCATATTAGTGCCTGCTCATCAGTGCCGCCTATCAGTGCTGCATATTAGTGCCTGCTCATCAGTGCCGCCTATCAGTGCTGCATATTAGTGGCTGCTCATCAGTGCTGCATATTAGTGCCTGCTTACCAGTGCCGCCTATCACTGCTGCATATTAGTGGCTGCTCATCAGTGCCACCTATCACTGCTGCATATTAGTGGCTGCTCATCAGTGCCGCCTATCAGTGCTGCATATTAGTGGCTGCTCATCAGTGCTGCCTATCAGTGCTGCATATTAGTGGCTGCTCATCAGTGCCACCTATCACTGCTGCATATTAGTGGCTGCTCATCAGTGCCACCTATCACTGCTGCATATTAGTGGCTGCTCATCAGTGCCGCCTATCAGTGCTGCATATTAGTGGCTGCTCATCAGTGCTGCATATTAGTGCCTGCTCATCAGTGCCGTCTATCACTGCTGCATATTAGTGGCTGCTGATCAGTGCTGCATATTAGTGGCTGCTCATCAGTGCCGCCTATCAGTGCTGCATATTAGTGCCTGCTCATCAGTACTGCATATTAGTGGCTGCTCATCAGTGCCGCCTATCAGTACTGCATATTTGTGCCGCCTATCAGTGCTGCATATTAGTGCCTGCTCATCAGTGCAGCCTCATCTGTGCAAATCAGTGAAGGAGAAAAATTACTTATTTACAAAATCTTCTGACAGAAACTAAGAAGAACGTATTTTTTTTTTTTTCAAAATGTTCGTCTTTTGTCGTTTTTTATTTTTTTTTACAAAAAATAAAAAAAAAACCTCAGCAGTGATTAACCACTTAAGCCCCGGAGGATTTGGCTGCTAAAGGACCAGGGTTTTTTTTGCGATTTTTTACTGCGTGACTTTAACGGACAATTGCGCGGTCGTGCGACGCTGTACCTAAACGAATTTGACGTCCTTTTTTTCCCACAAACAGAGCTTTCTTTTGGTGGTATTTGATCACCTGTGCGATTTTTTGATCACGCGCTATAAACAAAAAAAGAGCGTAAATTTTGCAAAAATAACAATATTTTTCACATTTTTTTATATGAAATTCCCCAAAAAAAAAAGTAAAAATCAAAATTTTTTAACATTTTTCGGCCAATTTGTTTTATGCTACCTATGTTTGGTAAAAAAAATCGCAAAAAGCGTATTTTGATTGGTTTGCGCAAAAGTTATCGCGTTTACTAACAAAGAGAAAGATTTTTGTCATTTTTGGTGTTTTTTTTTTTAACGCGTAATGGCGGCGATCTGCGATTTTTTTTCGGTACTGCGACATTGCGGCGGACAGATCGGACCCTTGACTGACATTTTTGACACTTTTGGGGTTACCAGTGACATTACTGCAGTAATCAGTGCTATACATATGCACTGTTACTGCAAAAATGACACTGGCAGGGAAGGGGTTAACTTTATTGGACAGGGAGGGGTTAAGTGTGTCCTAGGGGCGTGCTTTCTACTGTGTAGGGACATTGCTATTGGTGTAAAAGCAAAGATCAACCGTTCTACATAGTAGAACGGTCAGATCTTTACTTTTACACAGGGAGAACTGACAGGCAGCTTGTTTACACAAGCTGCTCTGTCTTTCTCCCTTCACAGGAGCGATCGCAGTGTGACTGGCGGACATCGAGTCCGCCGGTCACACGCACTGACTTGCCTGTGAACGAGCCGCGGCGGGCGCGCGCCTCGGCGGGCGCGCGCCCGCTCGCTATAGGCTCGCAAGTCAGTGACAGGCGAGTGACGTACCGATACGTCACTCTGCCTGGCCGGGGCTGACCGCCGCAGTATATAGTCGTGCGGCGGTCGGCAACCGGTTAAATACCACCAATATAAAGCTTTATTTGTGTGAAAAAAAAAATGATCAAAATTTTATATGGGTACAGTGTTGTATGACCGGCAATTGTCATTCAAAGTGTAACAGTGCTGAAAGCTAAAATTTGGCCTGGGCAGGAAGGGGGTAAAAGGGTAATTCCAGTCATGACATTTTTTTTTTTTTTACAGTGTGTATAAACCCAGTCAGTGAATTCATTATACTGTAAGATGCTACAACTCCTTTTCATTATTTTGAAATCTGCAGGTTTCATTAAAATAATAAACAAGCAAAAAATTGGGGGAGCAAACCCTGAACATGTATATCTAAAGCCGGTGAAGCTATGGACCAAGCGACATGCATATTAAAAAAGAATAGCGCAACCATGCAAAAGAAATGACTATCAAATATGGAGACAATCCATATATAAAAATGGGGATCTGGTCCCACCATATGGCCATATAGTGCTCAAGCCCACCACTGCGTCACCTGTACTCTATCAGAGTCCACCATCAAGTAGATATAGGAGGAGTCCTTTGTAGTGCATTAGCACATCCATCCCAGCAAGGAGTGTTGTCTCCAAGGGTTAGAGAGGCTGGATTCACCCCTTTTCTATGGATAGTGTAGGACCCACTGATAATGGGGTACTTTGACGCAGTAGTGGGCTTGAGCACAATATGGCCATATGGTGGGACTAAACCCCCATTTTTATTAATGGATTGTCTCCATATTTGATAGTCATTTCTTTTGCATGGTTGCGCTATTCTTTTTTAATATACATGTTGCTTGGTCCATAGCTGCACCGGCTTTAGATATACATGTTCAGGGTTTGCTCCCCCAATTTTTTGCTTGTTTATTCATTAAAATAATACCTGGTGGTCCCACCATGAAGGACCTTGTTCAGGCACTTCCGCAGTGACAACGCTCCATCCCTGTTAACCAGTTCTATTCCTTGGTTGTCACACGGGAATCTGACGGTAACTACAAGTGGCATTTTTAACACCCATTACACAGACATGGGCCACTGTTGTCACCTGAGAAATACAACCAATGCTTGAAGGGATGCAGACAGAAAGAGACGGCAGGAAAACGGGAGAAAAAAAGCTGCACACAATTATTTTTTATTTTTTTTTAATCGCTTCCCGGACCACCCACCGCATCTATACTGCGGCAATGTGGCCCTACTGCGCAAAATCCCATGCCTGTACGTGATTTTGTGCACGCGATCTAGGGCGCTGCTCCCGCTGTGATTGGACACAGCGGCAGCCAATCAGCAGGCAGCTGCCGGGACCCAGCGATCGCTCGTAGGAAAGGTAGAACGCTGGCCTTCCTATGTAAACAAGGCAGACCACTGTTATGTCAGGGAGTAAAAGAGAACTCGTGTTTCAGCTAAGCAGAAACACAGATTTCTCTTTTTGTCCAGTGCATCCACCACCCCCCCTTACACACACACAGTTAGAAAGCACTCCCTAGGAGCACACTCACCCCTGGTTTTAAACCCTTCCCTGCCAGTGTCATTAGTACAGTGACAGTGGATTTTCTTTTAGCACTGATCACTGTATTGGTGTCACTGTTCCCCAAAAAGTGTCACTTATGCCCCATACACACGTGCAGATTATCTGCAGACTTTTGTCTGCAGATTTACCTTTTCTATGTAGTGCAAGGGCCTGCCGGATTGCATACAAATTGAAAGTGTTTAGGTTTGACCTCATATTATATGGTTTTGGTAAGTCTGCAGACAAAAGTCTGCAGATAATCTGCACGTGTGTATGGGGCATTAAGGCCCGTACACACGTACCGATCGTCGGCATACAAACGTCGGTGGACGAAGGATCTGCCGATTGTACGCGTGTTAGTATGGTGCCTCCGACAGATGTCTGCGCACAATCCGCGGACAAAAGTCTTTCTTGCAAACATGAAAATATTTGTATGCCGACACCAGAACGGACGATTGTTCGCCTGTCAGTACACAATTCGGCCGACAGACCGCAGATTTGCAAGACTGGGCATGCTCAGAAAATAGAAAACACAGGGAAAGTTAACCATTACATGACATCACTTCTGCAGTCGGCGGACAAAATTCTTGTGCTGTCCTTGTGCTGTCTTTGCACTTTTCAGCAGACACCGACATCCCGGGGAGAAAAGAGGAACATTTGTATGCCGACCATCGGTACGTGTGTACGGGGCTTTAGTGTCAGATCTGTCCACCGCAATGTCGCATTCCTGCTAAAAATCGCTGATTATTGTCCTTACTAGTGAGAACATGAAATTAAAAGAAAATTAAAAAGTCCATAAACCTATCCCATAGTATGTAGATGCAATAACTTTTGTGCAAACCAATTAATTTACGCTTATTGTGGGTTTTCTTTTGCCAAAAATATGTAGCAGAATACACATTGGCCAAATTTGATGAAGAAATTCGATTTTTTTTTTTTTTTTTAATTTTTTATTGGATGTGTTTTAACCACTTCTGAGCCGGGAGGATTTGCCCCCTTAATGACCAGGCCATATTTTGCGATTCGGCACTGCGTTATTTTAACAGACATTTGCGCGGTCGTGCGACCCTGTACCTAAATAAAATTGATGTCCTTTTTTTCCCACAAACAGCGTTTTATTTTGGTGGTATTTGATCACCTGTGGGATTTTTAATTTTTACTCTATAAACAAAAAAAGAAGACAATTCTGAAAAAAAAATATATATTTTTCACATTCTTTTATATGACAATCCCCAAGGCCAATTTGTTTTCTGCTATATATTTTCGGTAAAAAAAAGCACAATAAGCGTATTTTGATTGGTTTACGCAAAAGTTATTGCGTCTACTAACTACGGGAAAGATTTGTGTAATTTTTATTGTTATTTTATTTTACTAGTAATGGCGGCGATCTGCGATTTTTTTTTTTTTTTTTTGCGGGACTGCGACATTGTGGCAGACAGATCGGACCCCTGACTGACATTTTTGACACTTTTGGGTGGGACCAGTGACATTACTACAGTAATCAGTGCTAAAAATATGCACAGCTACTGTAATAATTACACTGGCAGGGAAGGGGGTTAACAGTATAGGTGATCAAGGGGTTAAATGTGTATCTAGGGGTGTGTTTCTAACCGGGGGGGCGTGGATTGTGGAATGACCATAGAGACCTGTAATCCTATATAGAAGAATCACGGGGGCTCTATGATCATTCCAGGGAGAAAAAAACGGTCAGCTGTGTTTACAACAGCTGACCTTTCTTCTCTTTTAGCAGGGAACGCTCGCGGGTGTCAGGCGGCAATCGGAGCTGCCTGCCCGCTGCATCGGCTTCCCTGCTGACGAGTGGGGGCAGGAGCGTGCCACCAGCGGCGCACGCATGCCCCCTTTTACCTGCCAAGCGATTGAGGTAGCCCTACATTGGTTTGCCTGGGAGAGCCACACTGCCGCCGTAAATATGCGGTAAGCGGTCGGCAACCGGTTAAAGCAGAAAGTAAAAAATATTGTTTTTTTTCACAAATTGTGGGTCATTTTTTGTTTATAGCGCAAAAAATTAAAAACGCACAAGTGATCAAATAGCACCAAAAGAAAGCTCTATTTGTGGGAAAAAAAAAGGACATCAATTGTATTTGGGTACAGAGTCGCACGACCGCGCAATTGTCAGTTAAATGGGTGTAAACCCTCACATATACCCAGTGAAGTGAACAGCCTCAGATGATACACAAAGATGAAACAAATCTCACTACACACGTTTTTCATGTACATCTGCTGCATTCAGCTTTATATATTCTTTAGAATGTGCACATCGTGTCAGAGATTTTCTCTTCCTGTTCAGCACTGGTAGTGGATTCTCTACATACAGCCAAGGCAGCTGATTGAAAGAAAGGCATACAGGCCTACTCCACATAGGCAGAGCTGTGCTGTGAAATGACAAGCTCTCTGCTAATCTATTTATAGCAACCTCCCACAACACAAAGTTCAGGCTGGTTTTATCTTGGTTGACAGAGAACCTGTCAAAAGTTATCATACTGATAACAGAGCAAAAAAAAACAGCAGAAAGACATGGGATTCAGGGCTTTGGAGAGATAAGAGAATACTACAGATATACAGTATCTCACAAAAGTAAGTACACCCCTCACATTTTTGTAAATGATTTATTCTATCTTTTCATGTGACAACACTGAAGAAATGACACTTTGCTACAATGTAAAGTAGTGAGTGAACAGCTTGTATAACAGTGTAAATTTGCTGTCCCCTCAAAATAACAACACACAGCCATTAAAGAGGAAGTAAACCCTCCTCTACAACTTGTACCTATAGGTAAGCCTATATTAAGGCTTACCTATAGGTACTGTAAATATCTCCTAAACATGCACCGTTTAGGAGATATTTACCTTACATGCAGCCAGTGACGTCACTGGCGCATGCGCTCTGAAGGAACGGCCGCTGGTGCCGTTTCTTCAGAGCCCCGTGCCGTGACCGTTGGCGCCCGCGCGAGTGCGCGGGAGTGACGTCACCGCGGCTCCGGCCAATCAGATGGCCGGATGCCGCGATCCCGGAAGACGGGCGACTGGACATGTCGCCCGTCATACAGGTAAGCAGGCGGCACGGCGGGGGCTCGTTCTTAGGTAAGTATTTCATAATGAGCTAGTATGCGATGCATACTAGCTCATTATGGGTTTCTCTTTCAGGTTGCAGCAAAAAAAAAAAAAAGTTTCATGGGTTTACAACCTCTTTAATGACTAAACTGCTGGCAACAAAGGTAAGTACACCCCTAAGTGAAAATGTTCAAATTAAGCCAAAAGTGTCAATATTTTGTGTGGCCACCATTATTTTCCAGCACTGCCTTAACCCTCTTGAGCATGGAGTTCACCAGAGCTTCACAGGTTGCCACTGGAGTCCTCTTCCACTCCTCCATGACGACATCATGGAGCTGGTGGATGTTGGAGACCGTGCGCTCCTCCACCCTCCATTTGAGGATGCCCCACAGATGCTCAATAAGGTTTAGGCCGGGAGTTTTGCTTGGCCAGTCCTTCACCTTTACCTTCAGCTTCTTTAGCAAGGCAGTGGTTGTCTTGGAGGTGTTTGGGGTCGTTATCATGTTGGAATACTGCCCTGCGGCCCAGTCTCCGAAGGGAGGGGATCATGCTCTGCTTAAGTATGTCACAGTACATGTTGGCATTCATGGTTCCCTCAATGAACTGTAGCTCTCCAGTGCTGACAGCACTCATGCAGCCCCAAACCATGACACTTCCACCACCATGCTTCGCTGTATGCAAGACACACTTGTCTGTGTACTCCTTACCTGGTTGCCGCCACACACACTTGACACTATCTGAACCAAAAAAGTTTGTCTTGGTCCCATCAGACCACAGGACATGGTTCCAGTAATCCATGTCCTTGGTCTGCTTGTCTTCAGCAAAGTGTTTGCAGGCTTTCTTGTGCATCATCTTTAGAAGAGGCTTCCTTCTGGGACGACAGCCATGCAGACCAATTTGATGCAGTGTGCGGCGTATGGTCTGAGCACTGACAGGCTGACCCCCCCCACCCCTTCAACCTCTGCAGGAATGCTGGCAGCACCCATACGTCTATTTCCCAAAGACAGCCTCTGGATATGACGCTGAGCACGTGCACTCAACTTCTTTGGTCGACCATGGTGAGGCCTGTTCTAAATGGAACCTGTCCTGAAAAACCGCTGTATGGTCTTGGCCACCATGCTGCAGCTTAGTTTCAGGGTCTTGGCAATCTATCTTATAGCCTAGGCCAGTGATGGTGAACCTTGGCACCCCAGATGTTTTGGAACTACATTTCCCATGATGCCCAACCACACTGCAGAGTGCATGAGCCTCGTGGGAAATGTAGTTCCACAAAATCTGGGGTGCCAAGGGTTCGCCATCACTGGCCTAGGCCATCTTTATGTAGAGCAACAATTCTTTTTTTTTCAGATCCTCAGAGAGTTCTTTGCCATGAGGTGCCATGTTGAACTTCCAGTGACCAGTATGAGAGAGTGAGAGCGATAACACCAAATTTAACACACCTGCTCCCCATTCACACCTTAGACCTTGCAACACTAACGAGTCACATGACACCGGGGAGGGACAATGGCTAAATGGGCCCAATTTGGAAAATTTTCACTTAGGGGTGTACTCACTTTTGTTGCCAGCGGTTTAGACATTAATGGCTGTGTGTTGAGTTATTTTGATGGGACAGCAAATTTACACTGTTATACAAGCTGTACACTTACTACTTTACATTGTAGCAAAGTGTAATTTCTTCAGTGTTGTCACATGAAAAGATATAATAAAATATTTCCAAAAATGTGAGGGGTGTACTCACTTTTGTGAGATACTGTGTGTGCTTAGGTCAAATTTCACGAATCAGGTTTACATTGACTTTAAAGCAATATTATTAATTATTCATATCGCAAAAAATGAAAAGCGCAGAGGTGATCAAATGCCACCAAAATAAAGCTCTGTTTGTGGGAAAAAAAGGACGTAAATTTTGTTTGGGTACAGCATTGCATGTCCGCGCAATTTTCAGTTAAATTCGCGCAGTACCAAGTTGAAAAAAGTGGCCTGGACATAAAGCAGGAAAATCCTCCGGTCTTAAAGTGGTTAAGGGGATAAATCTTCCGGTCCAGAAGTGGTTAAAAAAAGTGCATCATAAATACTACATATGTGCCAATCCAAAGTGTCCATAAAAAAAGTGATTCATATAGTTCAGAAAAGGTAAAAATGGAAAGACCAGCCGCCAGAACTCCTTCCCTGTGAATGTTGAGAAGTATAAAATAAAGCACCCCGTGCTGTCAGAGGAATGAATGAATTGCCAACTCACCAGATGCAGGAATGACGGAATTGTCAACTCACCAGATGCAGTTGATATTACTTGCTATACAGCAATAAGATCAAATCACGTTTGTGTGATCACCTTGACCAGGAAAGGGAATCTCAGAACGATCCTGCTACATCTTGGATTAATTACTCGGAACCCATTTCAATTACCGTATATACTCGAGTATAAGCCGAGTTTTTCAGCACATTTTTTTGTGCTGAAAACGTCCCCCTTGGCTTATACTCGAGTCAAGGGAAAAAAAAAAAATTCCCTGTCCGCTCCGACGGGTTTAAGGTTTAAAAATGGCGCCGCCCGTCGCATACATGTCACCGCGCACGCGCCGCCGCCCTTCGTGTAATTTCGGCTATTCCCGTCGCCGCTCGGGAGAGGCCGGGAATAGCCGAAAGTATACGAGCGGCGGCGGCGCGTGCGCAATGACGTGTCGGCGCCGGGCAGCGCCATTTTTAAAATGAAGGCGCCTCTGGAACAGGTAAGTGAAACAGCTTTACTACCTGCCATTATGCAGGGCTGCGGGCACACTACAAGGGATGCAGTGCTGCGGGCATGGTCCACATGTTCCATGCCCACAGCACTGCATCTCCTGTAGTATGTCCACAACCCCGGATCCTCTTGTACCATGCCAGTACCCTGCATTCTCCTGCACCATGCCAGTACCCTGCATTCTCCTGCACCATGCCAGTCACCCTGCATTCTCCTGCACCATGCCAGTCACCCTGCATTCTCCTGCACCATGCCAGTACCCTGCATTCTCCTGCACCATGCCAGTCACCCTGCATTCTCCTGCACCATGCCAGTCACCCTGCATTCTCCTGCACCATGCCAGTCACCCTGCATTCTCCTGCACCATGCCAATCACCCTGCATTCTAACGTACCATGCCCGCCGCCCTGCATGACCAATGTAGAATAGATGTCACCCCCAAACTCTTAGGCTGCTTAAAGCCAAAGGCTCCACCCCCATGCCATAAACCTTTCCCTTTACCTAAATAATTGAGACCACACCGTGCTTGGAGTTAATTGGCCACAGCAGCCATTTTATTAACCCTTTTACCTTAAAATTAACATAAGGAGAAAAAACATTCCTTACAAACATAAAACAATCAGTCATTAGGCCTGTTGGTCTTTGAGGCTCCTCCAAATAATTCCAAATCCTGCACTGCGGGACCTGTGCCCTGATAGGCCTCCAGCCGCGTCACCGGCTCGGAGACAAACCACTCCCCGCAGTGCCACCATTTTGAATTCCATTTAAACTGACATTAAATGGAATGCACCATAGGGACCCATACCAACGATGAGTCCCAACCATACCCTTATCCTAAACTGTTCACCTCCCCCGCCAGCAAAGACCAACAAAACGCCCAGCTGCCATGACAATATAAAATTCCCCCAGAAAGGACAGAAAGCACAAAAGACATGAATCAAAATCAACCATAACAGTCCCAGAAATTAGGGAGGGCGGGTGGGAAGCTTCTTCTTCCTTCGTCCGTTGAACTTCCACTGACCTCCAATCTGAGGGGCCACCCCTCCTAACTGTACCTCAACCCCTCCCAAACCTGATACACCAATCCCTGAATACCCCCCAACTCAAAACAATTTAATTTAACTCACACCTGCCCTGTCTCCCCTCTTCACATGGTCATGTCTGCCCTGCGCTATTTATTTATTTTTTTTTTTTTTTTTTCGCTTCGGGCCTTGCTTGACCAATGTAGAATAGATGTCACCCCCAAACTCTTAGGCTGCTTAAAGCCAAAGGCTCCACCCCCATGCCATAAACCTTTCCCTTTACCTAAATAATTGAGACCACACCGTGCTTGGAGTTAATTGGCCACAGCAGCCATTTTATTAACCCTTTTACCTTAAAATTAACATAAGGAGAAAAAACATTCCTTACAAACATAAAACAATCAGTCATTAGGCCTGTTGGTCTTTGAGGCTCCTCCAAATAATTCCAAATCCTGCACTGCGGGACCTGTGCCCTGATAGGCCTCCAGCCGCGTCACCGGCTCGGAGACAAACCACTCCCCGCAGTGCCACCATTTTGAATTCCATTTAAACTGACATTAAATGGAATGCACCATAGGGACCCATACCAACGATGAGTCCCAACCATACCCTTATCCTAAACTGTTCACCTCCCCCGCCAGCAAAGACCAACAAAACGCCACCAGCACCCAAGGGTGACACCTTACCCTTGCATGCCCCTCCAAACCCTCAAGGCTCGCTGGATCCCATCCTGTAATCCCAGGGCCCATAAATCTATACCCACCGCATTGAGGTGGACTCCATCATCCCGCAGATACCGCCATGTGTCCACTTCCAACTCCAGGTGGCGAACCACCAACCCCCCATTCCGACACACAAAGCGCCCCACTTCCTTGTTCAACTTAATCCGAGCCTTATTAAGGCGCGCGACCGACCTGGCCATGCGCCAGGACGTGCGGGCCACCATATCCGACCAAACTACAAGCAGCGCCGGAAAAGCCGTGCGCAGCCGAAGGAAATCCAACTTGATGTCCCTGATCAAGGCCCGCGCGGACCTGGCCCCCAAATCGTTGCCCCCGGCATGCAGCACCAAAACATCTGGCTGCCTGTCCAACCGGGCGAAACGATGCACTTCGGGAAGGACCCTGCCCCAAGTAAGCCCCGGCACCCCCAGCCACCTGACACAAGCCTCGTGCCGAGAAAAACCAAGTTGTCTACCATTAGGACGCACATCAGCTCTCCGGGCCCCCCAGAAAACATACGAGTGTCCCACGATCCAAACAAGGCAGGGTTCCAAACCTACAAGAAAAGGGGACAAAAGGAAAAGAAAACCAACCAATAATCAGATAACCAGCCGGGCCCACACCCCCCCAGCGACAAAACCACCCCCCGCACATACCCTACACCAACAGCTGTGGACGAACGTACAACAAGAACCTCCTAGACTCCCAGCGCCCAATGCGTTTGACCGCATCGTCGTTCAATCCCCAGCGTGCAGCCTCAGTGGCCGCCCCGATCCGAAAGGAATGAGATGCAAACCTACTGGCATCCAAACCCAAAGAGCCCACACACCTTCTGAACACCGATACAAATTGAAAACGAGATAACGACGACCCGTCCGCATACATCAAAAATGAACCGGGCCGCGAAGGGCGGATTGCCCAGTAATCCCGAACCGCCCCTACCGGGCACAGCGGCGAAGACGGCACCGCGAACAACCGGACACGGACCCCCTTGCCACTCTGGTCTGTTTTGGACCGTCGAAGGAGGATAGTAACCCCCTCCCGACCGACAGAGACATCCTGACCCAATAGGCCCCCCGGCACCGTCCGGGAGGAGCTGACCAATTCCCCAATCCGGAAAGCCCCGAAAAAAGCGAGAGAAAAGGCCGCCTTAAACAACACCACCTCGTAACTCGAGGCGCAGTGCTCCCCCAATTGCCGGCAGACGTCCTGCAAAAGAGCGAAGGACACCGGGCGCCTAGTGTCCCTCCTCCGATAAGCCCTGGAATAGCCCCGTAACGCTTGTCTCACCACAAAGTCCTTCGTGTAATCCTGACAACCCAGAAATTTAAACAGAAAGGCCAAGCCGGACAACTTGCGAGCCACAGCGGAAGCCGACGCGCCCCTCTCAAAATGATCAGAGACAAAAGAAAGTAACACCCACCTGACCTCCGGACCCAGAGGATCCACCGATGCCACCCGCAACACCTCCAGCCACTCCAACCATACCTTGCAATAAGCCGACCACGTGGACTCGCTCACCGACTTCCTGATCCATCCAGCGAGGACCCCAAGGCAATCCCCCATAGCCACTCCGGACACGTGACTCCGCGTTGCTCCGCTGCCGGTGCCAACTCCCGGAACCTGTCCCACTGAAAACGAGAGCGCGTCAGCAATATCATTCTTAACCCCCGGAATGTGCACAGCGTACAGGAAAACATTCAACCGTAGACACCGCAAAACCAAATACCTGAGGAGGCGCACCACCGGCTGAGATGAAGCCGACGCGCGGTTGATCACCTGAACCACCCCGAGATTGTCGCAATGGAGGCGAACCTTCAGGTTCCTGAACTCCGCCCCCCAAATCTCCAGGGCCACCACCACCGGGAACAGTTCTAGCAACACCAAGTTGCTGACCAGCCCCGCTATCTGCCATGCCCCCGGCCAAGGGGCGGCGCTCCACGCCCCCCGGTGAAAAGCCCCGTACCCCGCCGAACCAGCAGCATCGGTAAACAGTTCCAAATCAAAGTTGCTGATCGGCCCGGCCATCCACAAGGATCTACCATTGTACGTGGCCAAAAAACCGTGCCACAGACGCAAGTCATCCCTGTGTTCCCTGTTGAGCCTGACGAAGTGAGTGGGCAACTTCACCCCCGAAGTCGCCGCCGACAGCCGTCGGCAGAAAACCCGGCCCATGGGCATAATGCGGCAGGCAAAATTCAATTTACCCAGCAACGACTGCAAGCTGCGCAACTGAATCTTGCGCAAACCCAGCACCCCTTCAATTTCAGCTCTCAAAGCCCCCAATTTATCCTCCGGTAGGCGACACTCCATGGCCTCCGAATCCACGACAATGCCCCGGAAGCTGAGCACCGTGGTCGGGCCTTCCGTCTTGTCTGGGGCCAACGGAATGCCGAAGCTCCCGGCCACATGCTGCAACGTGGCAAGCAGGATCGCGCACCCGTTGGAAGAGGGCGGGCCCACACACAGAAAGTCGTCCAAATAGTGGATCACCGAATTCACACCGGAAACCTCCCGAACCACCCACTCCACAAAGGAACTGAAGGTCTCAAACAGCGCGCACGATATGGAGCAGCCCATAGGAAGGCAGCGATCCACATAATACGCCCCTTGCCACCGGCAGCCCAGCAATCGAAAACTGTCCGGGTGAACCGGGAGCAACCTGAACGCCGCCTCAATGTCCGATTTGGCCATCAAGGCCCCCCGCCCATAATGTCGCACCCAGGCCACCGCGGCGTCAAAGGAAATGTAAGACACCGTACAGGCATCCGGGTCGATGGCGTCATTCACAGACCCACCCTTTGGGAAGGAGAGGTGGTGAATGAGGCGAAACTTGTTGGGTTCCTTCTTGGGAACCATCCCCAATGGCGAAACCACCAAGTCACGCACCGGCACCTCCGAGAACGGGCCCGCCATGCGACCGAGAGCCACTTCCTTGTGCAACTTATCCGACACCACCAAAGGGTGGCGCAATGCCGAACGCAAATTCCTCGCCACCGGCGGCACCGAGGCCAAAGAGCAAGGGATACGAAAACCCACCGCAAAACCCTCCCCCAGAAGTCGGGCAGCCGCCCTATCGGGGTACCTATCTAGAAAAGGCCGCAGCCTTTCCACCCTCACCGGCGTCATCCCCTTTGTGCGAAGGCTCTCCGGACCGCCCTTTTCCGGACTTAAAACACCGAGCCAAGGAATGGGAACCTCCGCAACCGGAGCATTCATGTTTGAAGCGACATGTGCCACCGAACTTACAGGAACCCTCATTAAATTGCCAGCAGAAACCCCTCCTCTTTGCGGCCGGCTGTCCCGGGGTCGTAGAACCACCGGCCCCCCCTGGAAAAAACTGATTCGGAGCCTTCGCAGACGACATGAGCCGCATCCACAGGCTGATGTCCTTGTGGTCCCACCGCAAGGACGGCCTAACCGCCTTCCGCTGCCGGAACTGTTCGTCGTACCGCAGCCAGGCCGACCCCCCGTAAACCCGATAGGCTTCCCCTACAGCGTCCATGTAGCAGAACAGGGCCGAGAAGTTTTCCGGCGCCTTTTCCCCTATGACGCCCGCCAGAATGGCAAAGGCCTGCAGCCAATTGGCGAAGGTCCGAGGGATAAGCCGATAGCGTCGCGCCTCCTCGTCCTCCTTCTTGCGCTCCTCCGGTTTAACCCTGTCCAGGTGAAACTTCTCGAGGGGCAACAGCGTGAAGATTTCCACGTACTCACCCTTCCAGATCTTCTACCGGACTTCCTGCTTCAAATGTGCCCCCAACGGGCCCTCAAAACAAACATATACCTCACCTTTCGCTGAATCGTCCAGGCGAACAGCGTCCGCCTTCCCCTCCTTCGCCGTCCCGGTCTTGTCCCCCGCCGCCCCGGCCGTCACCGCCACCACTGCCGGCGCACCAACAACCTGGGGAGGGGCCCCAGCCCCCCCCGCAACTAGCCCCGTGGAAGACGGCCCCGCCAGCCCCGGGGCCCCCCCCGGCTCCGTGCCCGAGCCCCCCGCCGGAGGCACCCAAGCCGCCGCTGGAGACAAGCGGCCCCCGTCCCCCGGGGGCAAACGCCCCAAGAGGTCCCGTAGACCCAGGAGGAAGCCCCTCAAACCCCCATCATCACCCCCTTCCGGGGTCCCCGCCCCCACTGGCCAGGACACCCCCACCCCCCGAGCCCCTCCAGCACTCCCACCCCCCACATCAAACAAGCCCCGCAAATCAGACAAAGCCAGAGAAGGAATTGTGACCTCACCTGTCTGCCCAGGGGGGGCGCCCCCAGCCGCCGATCCAGCCTCCCTCGTCGCCGACCGACCACCGACATCCTCTTCCACATCCGATCCGGACACCTCGCCTTCCGAACGATCGTCCCCGGGCACCGCCGACATCCGTCCACCAGGTGTCGCACTCCCGCCATCTGCAGAGCCGAGCGACAGGCGTCCACGCCCCCGTACTCCAGCTCCGCCCGACGGAGACCTCTGTGAACCAGCCGAACTTCCGATGACCCGGCCACGTGACTTGCCCCGCCGCGTCATCTCTCTGCGCCCAGCCGAGGCCGACTCCGAGCCCCGCCGATCACTGCTGCCACCGGCCGCCATGAAGCCGCTCCCACGCCGAGGCACCCCTCCGACCGGAGCATCGCCAGTAGGGGAGCCCGCCAGTCCAGTAGCACCCCGGCGAGAGGGACGGGGAGAGACCGAAGGCCGCCTCCCCCCACTACCCCCAGAGCTCCGTCCATGCAGAGGATTCCTCCCAGAGGCGCGCACGGCCGCAGCAGGAGTACGCTTAGCCGGCGGCCCTGAAGGGTCCCTGTCGGGGCTCCTAGGATGACGCTGAGCTCGAGGGGAAGGGTTCGGTGAAAAACGCTCCGGCGGCCGTGACCGCCGAGCCCGCGGGACCGCAAGCCCCTCCGAATCCTGTGCAGAGTCCTGAACCCCCATCAACGTGGAGACCTGGGACCGGAGCCACTCAGTCCCCTTCACCGCGGCAGCGGCCTTAATTTGCTCCAGCAAAACGTCCAAATCCGCCATCACAGACCAGGGAAGCTGAGGTGAGATGCTCTGCAGTGAAAAAGGTGGGTGACCAAGCTTCTTCTTCCTTCGTCCGTTGAACTTCCACTGACCTCCAATCTGAGGGGCCACCCCTCCTAACTGTACCTCAACCCCTCCCAAACCTGATACACCAATCCCTGAATACCCCCCAACTCAAAACAATTTAATTTAACTCACACCTGCCCTGTCTCCCCTCTTCACATGGTCATGTCTGCCCTGCGCTATTTTTTTTTTTTTTTTTTTTTCGCTTCGGGCCTTGCTTTCTCACCCTAGGCTTATACTCGAGTCAATGATTTTTCCCATCTCTTTGTGGTAAAAGTAGGGGTCTCGGCTTATACTCGGGTCGGCTTATACTCGAGTATATACGGTATGCAGAAACAAAAAGGAGATTGGGCTCCACATAGTGCATTATCATATAAAGTGCAGCGCTAACAAATTGATAAACATGATCATAAAGTGCAAAACTCATGTGAAAAATGTATGGATGTCCAAAAGAAATTATTGATAAAACATGATCGTGAAGTGCATGATGTAATTTCCGCGAAATGTCCATTAAAAATCGTGCAAAAAATTATAAAACGTACTGAAAAAAACAAACAGACTGTGCAGAAAGCACCACAAATCCCAGCATGCGTGAAAAGGATGATCTTACCCGATCCTTAATAAGTGTGATCTCCAACACTAATCAAAGGAAGAATGGCCGCTTATCAGAACCAGGTGGCCTCCGAATTAATGGAAAAGCCTAAAAAGCTTGATCAGGTAAGTGTCCAAGACATATGACGGCGTCAGGGGCAGACTGGCAACATCCAGCCCAGGGGGTGAGTACAAACCAGAGATCCATGGTGCAACGACTCAGCCCCCCCTCCCACTCTCCCTCTTCCTCTCCTCCTCCTGACCCCCACATTCCAGGCTGAAGCCCTGCTCCAGGTACTCTCTACTCAGTGGCTGAATCCGGGTTCCTAACCTGGCCAACAGGGGGCGGTTGGGGGGGGAGCTGGGACAGGTGGGTTGGGGCTGGCCAGGGGAGGAGAGTCTCCAGTGGCATGGAACCGGCCTCTACTCCTCAGACACAGTATATAATATCCGTTCTGGGGGGAGGGCTGCGCTCTGTCCTTGTCTTCATCTCACCCTCAGAGTTGGTTCACACTATGGCGACACGACTTCGGGGGCGACTGGGGAAGTCGCCGTGCACCGCGACTTCGGCGCGACTTGCACGGACTTCACATAATGGAAGTCAATGCAAGTCGCTCCGACTTCTGTCAAAAGTAGTGCAGGAACTATTTTCTAAGTCGGAGCGACTTGAGTCGCTCCTATTAGAATGGTTCCAATAGCACTGAATGGACCGCGACTTATCAGGCAACCAAGTCGCCTGGCAAGTCGCGGTAGTGTGAACCGGGACTTAGTAGGTCAGCGGTGGGGACTTTTTACTTCTCTTCATCAGGAATCCTTTAGGCATGTCTGTGGCAGAAGCGGTGCAGCCTTTTTTACAAGACATCAGAGCGGCCCAGGGGGCAATTGCCCCCCTGGCCCAGTCCTCCCCTGGAAGGTGTTGCTATTATTCATTCAAACGGATGTCTCAGGATGGGTTCAGGATGTAGAATGCGCAGGTACAAGCTTGATTTTTACAAGCAAAAGTTGAAATTTGCATATAACCTTTATGTGTGGATCGACTAACTGTCCTGACATGCAGTTATCTGCTTTTTTTTTTTTTTTTTTTAACATATACACAGCATAGTATTTATTGTACGTAGACTATACCTATACTTACCTTTTTATTTTTTTCCCATAGTAACGACGTTACAGCTGAAGGAGGAGATGCTAGACGGAGAGGATTATTCTTTTCTCCAAGGAGCCTCTGACCAGGAAAGCAACGGGTTCGGCAGCTACTACATCATACAAGAACCCTGATGCAAGTTGAACGATTCTTAAATAATAACCCTATAAGAATGTTTTCTTACAAAAACAAAACAGACAAAAAAACATAAAAACAAACTGAATCTTAAAAAAAAAAAAAAAAAAAAACACAAAAAAATGGACTCTGTTCAGAGACAAAGAAAATATTTTGGTGAAGAAAAAAAAGTTTTACAGTTTTTATTAAATAACGTTGACGATTTTGTGTTGTATTTGAAGTTTTTGAAAAGAAATGTAATATTTTCAGATTTTACAAATATTGTGCATTGTAAGCAAGGAAATAGATTTTGTTTTCTTTTGGTACCTTTTTTGCAGGGCTAGATTATTTGTTTAGCAAGGGTGATATTTTGCAAAAAAAGAAAAAAACAAAAACCAAAAAAAAAAAAAAAAATATGTTCACAATCTTGGTTTGACTGATTTTCAGCTTTCAGCGCTCTCACACTTTGAATGACAATTACTCAGTCATGCAACACTGTACCCATAAAAAATTTGTGTCCTTTTTTTCACACAAATAGAGCTTTCTTTTGATGGTATTTAATCACTACTGGGTTTTTTATTTTTTGTGCTATAAATAAAAAAAGACTGAAAACTTTTGTGAAAAAACGCATTTTTCTGTCATAAAATTTAGCAAATGAGTAATTTTTTCTTCACAAATTTTGGCCAAAATTTATACTGCTACTTATCTTTGGTAAAAATAACCCAAATAAGTGTATATTATTTGGTCTTTGTGAAAGTTATAGAGTCCACAAGTTATGGTGCTAATCATTGAAAATTGATCACACTTGACCACACCTGATGTACTGAAGGCCTATCTCATTTCTTGAGACACTAAAAAGTCAGGAAAGTACAAATACCCCCCAAATTACCCCCTTTTGGAAAGTAGACATTCCAAGGTATTTAATAAGGGGCATGGTGAGTTAACAGGTTATTTCTCTTACACAGCATATGTATACTTGGAACTACACCCCAAAACACATTCTACTACTCCTCCTGAGTATGGCGATACCACATGTGTGAGACTTTTTCACAGCCTGGCCACATACAGAGGCCTAACATCCAAGTAGCACCGTCCGGCATTCTAGGAGCACAAATTACACATATAATTTCCTGACAACCTATCGCACTTTTGAAGGCCCTGGAGCACCAGGACAATGGAAACCCCCATAAAATGACCCCATTTTGGAAAGCAAACAGCCCAACGTATAATTTTTGAGGCATAATGAATCTTTTGAACTTGTCATTTTTTCCCACAAGTTTTTGGAAAATGTGGAAAGAAAATTAAAACACATTTTTTTTTAGACAAAGCTGTCCATTTATGCAATATTTCTAACACATAGCATGTACATAGCAAAAATTGCACCCCAAAATACATTCTGCTATTCCTCCTGAGTATAGCGATACCACATGTGTAACACTTTTTCACAGCCTGGCCACATACATAGGCCTAACATCCAAGTAGCACTTTTCACAAAGTTGTCCATTTATCCACTTTAAGACTGGGCCTATTTTTGACACTTGGTGTTTACAAGCTAAAATCATTTTTCTCTTACGTCCTCCGACAGTCGCCGCCTCTTCATATTCGTCACTAATGGGGTTATTGACCTTTGCTCCGTAGGAGTAGCTAGGCAACAGAATATATTAATATCAAAGCTTTTAGCATATCCCACCCCCAGGGGGTGGTCCCCTCAGTCAATACCTCCCCGCTTCCTGCATACCAACTCAGTTTCATATGCCTAGCTCAGTAGTACGCAGGCTGTTCCTGTGCTGGGGCTCTTAGTCTCAGCCACTTTTCTCTTTTTTGGTTTTATTTGAAGTTTTTTTCTCTTTCTTCTACTTAGCTGTTTATTTTCAGCGTTAGTTAGTTCTTCTGATGAAGATGATCGTGCGGAGCTGGGTCTCAGTCTGGCCACCCTGGATCCCAGGGCTCAGGGCCAGGGGCTTCTTAGCCTGCCATCGAGCGTTCAGCTTAGGTTTTGCCCTGGCACATTGAACGACCCATCCCTGTTTGCTGCAGGGATGCTATCAGTGAGGTGGCTACCTCACTGGACGCCATTGCGGTTTCGCACCGCAACTCCACTGCGTCATGCTTGCGACACTCCCTGTCCTCAGTACTGCGGTTTGGTCGCTGGAGCAGGCTCCCCACGCCATCCGGACTGGTAAGTGTATCTCTATGTGGGGACCTGTCTTTTTTGGGTGTCAGTCTGGGACTGTGTGACCCTGCATGTCTGTGTGGCTGCTGTGCTCCCTGTCAGCTCCTGTGTGCACTTGCTGCCTGTGTGTGGGCTGTGAGGGGGGGGGCTCTCCCGCTCTTCTTCTGGGTGTCATATGAGGCAGTGAGATTTTAGACATGCTGTACGGCGATCGCTGCGGCGATCCGCCATTTTTCTGGGGCAAAAATTATGGTGGTAGGTCCTGTGAGGTACTGCACAACGTTTTTGGCGCCAAACGCCGCCATTTTGAGCGGCGATCGATCCCACATGTCAGCGCCATGTTCTCTTTGCCCAGGGTTTTGTCCTCAGCCGAGCGGCCATGTTTGTGTAGCCTTGCAGAGGCTTCATAGGGGCGGTCAGTCTTGCATCACTTCCTTTTCCTCTGGGACAGCGATCGGTGCAGCAGCCTGTGTGAGCTCTCCAGGTTTTATATCTCCTTTTTTCCTGTATTCCTTGCCCAGTTTCTTATCCCTGTGGGGGTCAGTGTGTTCAGTGGGTGCGGTGGGCAGCGCTCGCCGCGATCTTAAAGGGGCAGTACCCTTTATTAATTTTTTTGCTGGGGCATGGATTCTCAGGATTGCAAGTTTCCTTCCACCCTGGTGGGGGGGCCAAGGGGCTGCTGCTTCCCCCGAGGGGGCTGATCTGGCCACTATTGTGGCTAACTTAGCTGCTCAGGTGCAGATGCTGGTGGCTGATCGATCCACAAAACGGCCCAGGGTGTCTTATTTCCTCTGATTCAGAGGGCGATGGGGCTGCTATGGCTGGAGTGCCCTTCTCAGGGTCTCACTCATCCCTAGACCTTGTGGGGTCTGACGGGGAGGCTGAGGTGGAAGGGGATAATTCTCCCCCTGGCTCGTCTGAAGAGCTTGCACTCATGGATGAGTTAGTTGCTTCTATCAAGCAAACGCTGCATTTGCAGGATGAACCATGTCCTCCTGCTTTGATGTCCTCTTATGGGACGCAGAGGAAACGCAAAACATTGCAGGTTTTTCCTTGCTCTACGGAATTTCAGCGCGCGGTTGATGAGCAATGGCGCAATTTAAAAAAGCCTTTTGCTGTGCCGAGTAGGTTCAAACTGCGTTATCCCTTTACACCAGCTACTGATGAGCGTTGGTGTGTGCCGCCTCAGGTGGATCACGCGGTGGCAATTTTGAATAAATCAACTGCGATCCCTGCTGAGGATACCCCGGTGTTCCGGGACCCGACGGACAGGAGATTGGAATCTCTGGCCCGTCATGCCTATACGGTTGCTGGCTCTATGCTGAAGCCTATTTTTGCTTCCATTATGGCAGCCCAGGCTATTGCGGATTGGACGCAGGTGCTCAAGCGCACTCTGGTGGCTGACTCTGCCCCGCCGACAACTTTGGCTATGGTGGATCAGATTCATCAGGGTGTCATGTATTTGTGTGATGCGGACTTGGATTTGGTCCCTTTGGCGGCGCGCCTTTCTAGTGTGGCGGTCTTGAACCGTCGCCTGATATGGTTGAAATGTTGGTCGGTTGACCAATCTTCTCGCAAGACTCTGGCAAACTTGCCCTACGCGGGATCTCGCCTTTTTGGCGAATCTTTGGATACTCTGATAAAGGGTATTTCTGGGGGTAAGAGCACTCTCTTGCCCCAATCTCACAAGAATAAGTTTGTTTGCGGTAAGAAGAATGCTTCGTTTAGGCCCTCTCAGGGGTCCTTTCGCGCCTTTCGGTCGCACTATAAGGGCAAGCCCTTCAAAGGCCAAGGCTCCCAGAAGAAGCCGTGGGCGGGTAAGCAGAAGTCCGGCCAGTCTGGATCTGAGTTTCTCTCTCGGCCGGCGGGCAGGTTTTTCCCCTCAAACCTTCAGCTGACTCCGGAACGCTTGCAGGATCTGCACCTGGCAGTGCGGGACCTGCGGGCCCAGGGAGTGGTGGTTCCGGTGCCTCATCGGGACAGATTTCGGGGGTTCTATTCCAATCTGTTCACTGTGCCCAGAAAGGAGGGCAAAGTACGTCCGATTCTGGACTTGAAAGCTCTGAACCGCTTTGTGCGGGTTCGCAAGTTCCGCATGGAATCCCTGCGATCGGTGGTGGCTGCCCTGGTTCCGGGGGAATTCATGGCCTCCATCGACTTGAAGGATGCGTACCTACACATCCCCTTTTTCGAGGGTCACCAGAGGTACCTTCGATTTGCCATTGCGGAGGATCATTATCAATTTGTGGCGTTACCCTTCGGTCTCGCTTCGGCTCCACGGGTTTTCACCAAGGTGCTTGCGCCGGTTCTGGCTTTACTGAGGGCCCAGGGCATTTCTGTCCTGGGGTATCTGGACGATATCCTGATTCGGTCCGCGACCAGTCAGGGTCTGGTGAACGACCTGTCCATCACGATGCAGACTCTGCAGGAATTCGGCTGGACGATAAATTTTCCAAAATCGACGTTGTGTCCGTCGGTTCGTCTTCCCTACCTGGGGATGATTCTGGACTCTGTTCAGGCGAAGGTCTTCCTGCCGGAAGACAAGCTTCGGACACTTCAGTGCGAAGTCAGGTCCCTCAGGGACAATCAGTGCTCGTCCCTCCGGATGTGTATGAGGTGTCTGGGATTGATGGTTTCGGCCTTCGAGGCAATTCCCTTCGCCCAGTTTCACACACGGGAGCTTCAGGCGGAGGTCCTGGCCAAGTGGGACGGGCTTCCGCAATCTCTGGATCTGCGGCTGTCGTTAAGCCATCTCACCCGAAGGGGTCTTTTGTGGTGGCTCCAGTCCCCGGCGGTGTCGGGGGGCAAGTCCTTTCGTCCTTTGTCGTGGACGGTGATCACCACGGATGCCAGCCTGTCGGGCTGGGGTGGTGTTCTGGGCGTTTTGTCCGCCCAGGGAACTTGGTCGGAGGAGGAATCCTCCCTTCCGTTCAACATTCTGGAATTGCGAGCGATAAATCTCTGTCTTTTGCATTGGACGGACAGGCTTCAGGGCCGTCCAGTTCGGGTACAAACGGACAATGCCACAGCGGTGGCCTACATCAACCACCAAGGGGGCACCAGGAGTGCCCGGGCGGCTCGGGAAGTAGCCGACATTCTGTCTTGGGCCGAGACGCACGTCCCGGCGATCTCTGCAGTTCACATTCCGGGGGTGGAAAACTGGCAGGCGGATTATCTGAGCCGTCAGACCCTGGACCAGGGGGAATGGTCTCTTCACCCGGATGTCTTCCAGATGTTGTGCGCGAAGTGGGGGTCCCCAGATGTGGACCTGTTCGCGTCTCGTCTAAATCACAAGGTGGAAAGGTTCGTGGCAAGGACGCGCGATCCTCGGGCAGTCGCCTCGGACGCGTTAGTGACGCCCTGGCATCAGTATCGCCTGATGTATGCCTTTCCACCGATTTAGCTGCTGTCCAGGTTCCTTCGCAGGTTGGCCTCGGAACCGAAAACGGTGATTCTGGTGGCTCCGGACTGGCCTCGCCGGTCTTGGTACGCAGACCTCATGAATCTGGCGGTCGACGCTCCGTGGCGTCTGCCTCTTCGAGAGGACCTTCTGTCTCAAGGTCCGATATTCCATCCTGCTTTACAGTCGCTGGCTTTAACGGCCTGGCTGTTGAAAGCCAGGTCCTGAAGGATAGGGGTCTCTCCTCTGAGGTCATTCCCACTTTGATCAAGGCCAGGAAGGCCTCTTCAGGGAAGATTTTACTACCCTACTTGGAAGGCGTATTTTGCCTGGTGTGAGTCCAGGGGGTATTCCCCTCGCTCATACTCGGTATCGAGAGTGTTGGCTTTCCTCCAAACGGGCGTGGACCAGCGTTTGGCGTTGGCCATGATTAAGGGTCAGATTTCTGCGCTGGCCGTTCTTTTTCAGCGTCCTGTGGCGTCTAACTCTTTGGTTAGCACCTTTGTTCAAGGGGTGCGACATTTGGTCCCTCCTAGGAGGGAGCCCTTACCTCCCATGGGATTTGAACCTTGTTCTGTCCGTGTTGCAACATGCTCCTTTTGAAAAGATCAGGGAGATCTCGTTGTCTTTGTTGTCCAAGAAGGTTGCCTTCTTAGTAGCGATTACTTTGGCTCGCAGGGTATCGGAGCTGGCGGCCTTGTCCTGCAAGTCTCCGTATTTGGTGATTCACTTGGATAAGGTGGTCTTGCGACCTAACCCATCTTTTCTTCCGAAGAGAATTTCTGAATTTCACCTCAATGAGGACATTGTCTTGCCTTCGCTTTGCGCGAAGCCTAAGCATCCGAAGGAGGTGGCTTTACATTCCTTGGATGTTGTTAGGGCGATCAGGGTTTACCTGTCATCGACAAAATCCTTTCGCAAGTCGGATTCTCTCTTTGTCCTTCCTGAGGGACCTCGGAAGGGCATGGCGGCGTCGGCTGCGTCCATCGCCAAATGGATCAGACAGACCATTGAGCAGGCCAATGCTTTGAGGGGGAAGGTTCCTCCCGTGCCTGTGAAGGCGCACTCTACCAGATCTCTGAGTACGTCTTGGGCCTGTCATCATCGGGCTTCTGTGGCCCAGGTGTGTAAGGCGGCGACTTGGTCGTCCGTTCACACCTTCTCCAAATTTTACAAAGTGGATGTTCAGGCATCGGCAGATGCTTCTTTTGGCCGTAAAGTCCTTAGTGCGGCGGTGCCTTAGGGTCCCTTGTTTGGGCCCTTGGCTGTTGGGGTGTTTTTACCCCTAGGTTACTTGTTTTTTCCTGGGTTGTTGCTCCTGTTGAGCACGTTTTCCTGTTGCCCAGTTGGTTCTCTTACTTTGGTAAGGTTCCTTTCTCTGATGTGGGTATTGCGTTGCTTTAGGCGCGGCTGCTGTTTTCCCACCCCTCATGTCTACACTGCTTTGGGACGTCCCCATTAGTGACGAATATGAAGAGGCGGCGACTGTCGGAGGACGTAAGAGAAAACTGAATTTTTGTAAAATCTTACCTGTAAAATTCCTTTCTCTGAGTCCTCCGACAGTCGCCGCCCCCGCCCCTCTTTCGGGGTTTGTTTATATATTCTACTGCTATTCTACTGAAACTGAGTTGGTATGCAGGAAGCGGGGAGGTATTGACTGAGGGGACCACCCCCTGGGGGTGGGATATGCTAAAAGCTTTGATATTAATATATTCTGTTGCCTAGCTACTCCTACGGAGCAAAGGTCAATAACCCCATTAGTGACGAATATGAAGAGGCGGCGACTGTCGGAGGACTCAGAGAAAGGAATTTTACAGGTAAGATTTTACAAAAATTCAGTTTTTTTGCTAGAAAACTACTTAGAACCCCCAAACATTATATATTTTTTTTTTAGCAGAGACCCTAGGGAATAAAATGGAGATCGTTGCAATATTTTTTATCACACCATATTTGCGCAGCAGTCTTCCAAATGCAATTTTTTTTTAAAAAAATTCACTTTTTTGAACTAAAAAATGAGAAAACAGTAAATTTAGCCCAATTTTTTTCCATAATGTGAAAGATAATGTTACGCCAAGTAATTAGATACCCAACATGTCATGCTTCAAAATTGCGCATGCTCACAGAATGGTGCCAAACATTGGTACTTAAAAATCCCCATAGGCAACATTTTAAAAATTTCTGCAGGTTACCAGCTTAGAGTTACAGAGGAGGTCTAGGGCTCAAATTATTGCTCTCGCTCTAACGATCGCGGTGATACCTCACATGTGTGGTTTGAGCACCGTTTACATATGTGGGCGTGACTTGCGTATGCGTTTGCTTCTGCGTACACTAAAAAAGAAAAAAAAAAATTGTTGAAAAAGGAAAAAAAAAAAAAAAAGCGGCCCTTTAAACCGGTTGCTAGGCAACATCTTTTGACGTAGCTTGGGTCCTCCAAGACCATAGAGTTGAGTAAGGGCCATCTTGCCCTCACTCGACTTCCTGTGTCTGAGGATCCGGGACCGGATAGTTTTCCCCGCTGCCGGCGGGTCCGGTAAGCTGGGAAAACGTCGGGGGGGGGGGGCACCTATTCCACTGCACTGTAAGGGTAATTCCACGGCGAATCCGCCACTGGGACCACCCTTATCTGAAAGCCGACCGCCCGCCGTTTCAAAAAATACCGGGGTTATGGCAGCTATCTGCTGCCATAACCCCAGTATTTAGCTTTTAATGGCCGACGTATATAGTCGTTAGGCGGTCGGTAAGTGGTTGCATGTATATGGCAAACAGGTGATGATGACTGATGGGGTGACAGGTGACGATGACTGATGGGGTGACAGGTGATGACTGATGAGGTGACAGGTGACGATGATTGATGAGGTGACAAGTGACAATGATTGATGGGGTGACAGATGACAATCACTGACGGGGTGACAAGTGACGATGATTGATGGGGTGACAAGTAACGATCACTGATGGGGTGACAAGTGACGATCACTGATGGGGTGACAAGTGACGATGATTGATAGGGTGACAGATGACGATGACTGATGGGATGACAGGTGACGGTGATTGATGGGGTGACAGGTGACGGGCGATGGTCACTGATGGGTGACGGTCGATGGTGCACGACAGTACTGATGGCAGTCTCTGGTGACCGGTGAACTTTAGGCTATGTCCACATGTGAGCGTAGCGATCGCGGGCAGAATCACTGGGAATTTTCTTTTCTTTTGCTCATGCACATTTTTTTTTTCGATTATTTTTCTCACACGATTCTCCTATCATTGATTAGAAGATAGTTTGTTTTTAAAAAATTTTCCAACATGCCCGATCACTCAAACTTGATGGCCACTTAAAAAATTGGCCATTGCTGAGGCCCTCTAATGGTGCAAAATTCAAACGAAAATTCTTAGTTGAGATTTTCGAAAGAAAATTATTTTGGAATTCGACCCATGTATGGTCGGCCTAAGGCTTGAGGGAGGGGGGCATCCCTCCTTTTACTCCTTCACCTGTGTGTGTAATCTGAGATTTTCTGTTCCTTTCCAGTACCTCTTGCTAAAAGCGGTATATAAAATATTTTTATGTAATATTTTATGTCTACCTGGCTAAAATAATATTTTTAAATATTTGTATTCTTCTTTTTTTTTTTTTTTTTTTTTTTTTTAGTTCTTAACATATTTGTAAAAAAAGAAAAAAATCATAATTCCCTTTTTAAAATGTCAGTGTGCACAGCACCCTCTCTCATTTCCATACACTTTGCCAGTTTATAGCTAAGATCAAAGCTCATCAGTGTGCGTGAGCTTTCGCCAAGGAAAATGCTTAATTGAGTGTTTGAAAAGTAAACTTGGTAGTGCCGGGCTGGATTTGCACCTCAGTAGATTTTTCCATAGGCTGAATTAACACCTCCATAGGTTTTTCCATAGGCAGGATTCACACCTCCATTGTTTTCCATAGACTGGATTCACACACTCCGTAGGTTTCTCCATAGGCTGGATTGACACCTCCATAAGGTTCTCCATTGGCTGGATTAGCACCTCTATAGGTTTTGCCATAGGCAGGATTTACATCTCAGTAGGTTTTTCCATAGGCTGGATTGACACCTCCATAAGGTTCTCCATAGGCTGGATTGAAACCTCCATAAGGTTCTCTATAGGCTGGATTGACACCTCCATAGGTTTTTCTATAGACTGGGTTGACACCTCCATAGGTTTTTCTATAGACTGGGTTGACACCTCCATAGGTTTTTCCATAGACTGGATTGACACCTCCATAGCATAGACTGGATTGACACCTCCATAGGTTTTTCCATAGACTGGGTTGACACCTCCATAGGTTTTTCCATAGGCAGGATTCACACCTCCATAGGTTTCTCCATAGGCTGGATTGACACCTCCGTAGGTTTTTACACAGGCTGTATTGACACCTCCATGGGTTTTTCCATTGGCTGGATTCACACCTCTAGGTTTTCCCATAGGCAGGATTCACACCTCTATAGGTTTTCCCATAGGCAGGATTCACACCTCTATAGGTTTTCCCATAGGCAGGATTCACACCTCCGTAGGTTTTTCCATAGGCTGGATTGACACCTCCATAGGTTTTTCCATAGGCTGGATTGACACCTCTATAGATTTTTCCATAGGCTGGATTGACTCCTCTATAGATTTTTCCATAGGCTGGATTGGCACCTCTATAGCTTTTTCCATATGCTGGATTCACACCTCCAGCTACTCGCCACCATCCTGCTGGCGGGTTTTTCTATTGAAATCAATGAAAATGTGCTTTCAATGTGCACCACAATGCACTTTGTATTGAAGGTCAACATGCATCCTAATGTGCATATCCGTGGATGTTCGTCATTATGCTTTTACATGTCTCCTGACATGTTGGCATGCATCCTATCCTTTTGTCATCCACATAATGTATATGTGAGGCAGCAAAGAGTGTGGTCGTTAATGCCCAT
The DNA here is from genome assembly GCF_965119305.1 of Pelophylax lessonae. NCBI lineage: Eukaryota > Metazoa > Chordata > Amphibia > Anura > Ranidae > Pelophylax > Pelophylax lessonae. The sequence goes on from NC_138778.1 coordinate 105,924,228, forward strand.
TCGCCGCACATATGAGTCCATGGGCAGCAGAGGGTTCTGTGCTCCCAGCAGAGACCAAGCTGTCAGACTGTTTCAGGTCTCTAGTAATGATGGGCACATGATGGGGCAGACCTTCCTGCCCGCAGGTGTATAAGCCCAGCTAAAGAGATGCTAGGCTCAAAGGAGTAGTATTTTTGTGTGTCCATTTATTTCTTTTTTTTTTTTTTTTTATATTTCTTTATTAAAGTTTTACAAATACAAAGGTAAAAATGTGGTACAAATCATTTCCTTTTTCACTAGAAGTAAACATTTTATCCCCACTAGGACTCCCATACCCCCACCCCCCCCCCACCCAACTCCCCCTACCCCATTTCCTCCTCTATCTTGTATCTAACGACCTTTCCAACTTTCTTTAAATTTTTGCCATGTCTCCCAAATTTCAATCCTATTCTCGTATCGTTCTTCTCCCCACACTTTTAAAAATTCCAACTTTCTAGTTTTTTCTACTCGCATAAGCCATTCTTTATGTGATGGAGGTTCTATCTCATTCCAATTTCTGGGGATTAAACTTTTTGCTGCGTTTAAGAGGTGTGGAATCAGTGATTTTTTATATTGTTTTATTGATAATTGGGTCCCATGGAATAGGCAGACCCAAGGATCTTCCATTATTTCTATATTGGTGATTTTTTTAATTGTAGCTAATACATCCTGCCAATATTTTCTAATTTTTGGGCATTTCCACCAAATGTGAGTCATTGTACCGGTTTCTTGACAGCCCCTCCAGCAATTTTTTGAGTTCTCCCCATGGTAATTCCCAACTTTGTCTGGAGTATTATACCATCGGGAGACCAGTTTATAATTAGTTTCTGCCGTACTCATGTCAATGGCGGAGTTGTGGATCAGTTTCAGACTTTTTTCCCATTGGAACCCTTGGCTATGTGCACCCAATTCTTTTTCCCACTTTTCTGCGAATGGGGGTACCGCCAGCCTCTCCCCCTCTTTAAGAATTTTATAAATATTTGAGGCGTTATTACGCATTTTCTCCGATACACATATCTGTTCCATCGGCAATAGTTCTTTTATCCCTCTAATCGGCTGAGGAAGGGAGTCCACGAAGTGTTTTAGCTGGCGGTATCTCCATTCGGTGAGGTTCCAGTCTCCCCTCTTTTTCAAATCTATAAACGTATTTATTTTTCCCTGTGTCATAATGTCCTTTAACCTTACGTCTCCTTCTCCCATCCATTTTCCATATTCCTTTCCCTCCCCTGGTGAGAAATATTTTGTGTCCTTCAGTGGTATTAGTGGTGAGTTGTATTTCCATTTTTCACTAGTGTTTATTGTGTCCCATATTTTCAGTGCCTGTCGTGTGATTATATGTGTATTATTGTTTAGCTTTCTATATTTTGTTGGAATCCAAATCATTTTACCTAAATCTGTGTCACTCATTATGTTTTCCATTTTAACCCATTTTTTTCCACTTTCTTTTTTTCCCCATTCCAACACCCGTGTAAGAATTGATGCCTGGTAATATTTTTTAAGGTCCGGTAGTGCTAAGCCCCCTTCTTCTTTACTTTTACTCAGTGTTGTGTACTTTATTCTTGGTTTTTTTTTTTTCCATACAAACTTGGTTATTAGTGCTTTTAATGTTTTGAAAAATGCCTGAGGAATCTGTATTGGTATCATCTGAAATTTGTATATTATTTTGGGAAGAATTGCCATCTTTATAATGTTAACTCTTCCTATCCATGATATAGCTCTCAGTATTAGTCTGTTTATTTCTGTTTTAATTTCATTTAGTAAGGGCAAAAAATTTATTTTATATAGCTTTTCTGGATGGGGGGTTAGTTTAACTCCTAAATATTTTAATTCACCTTTTCTCCACAGAAAAGGGAATTCTTTTTCCAACCTATTCCTTTCCTGTTTGTCCATCTTTATACTTAATATCTCTGATTTTGTTTGGTTGATTTTGAAATTAGAGAGTTCTCCATAGTATTTCAAGTTCTTTATTAAATTTGGCAAGGTTATTCTGGGGTTGGAGACGTAGAACAGCAGGTCGTCTGCAAAAGCCGCGACCTTATGTTCCATCTCTCCCACTTTTATCCCTTTGATATCAGTACATCCTCTTATAGTGGCTAATAGTGGTTCCAATGAGATCACGAACAACATTGGAGACAGGGGACATCCCTGTCTCGTTCCGTTGTGCATCTCAAAAGGTTCCGATAGTATCCCATTTACTTTTATTCTTGCGGAGGGTTGATTTTATAATATCTTTATCCAGGCCATCATCCTCGGTCCCAGTCCTAATTCCTCTAATGTTCTCATTAAGAACTCCCAATTGACCCGGTCAAATGCTTTCTCAGCATCAATCGACAGGATCATATTTGGGGTCTTATTTTTAAGCATTTGTTTTGTCAGGAGGATTGTTCTGATGCTGTTATCCTTGCCTTGCCTTCCGGGTATAAAGCCTACCTGGTCGCTATGAATCCATTCATTCATGAGGCTTTTCATTCTTGTAGCCAATATTTTTGTAAATAATTTGGTATCTACATTTAGAAGAGATATCGGTCTATAACTAGAACATAGCGTTTGGTCTTTATCTTCTTTTAAAATGACTGTAATAGATGCTAGGAGGGCTTCCTTACTCATATTGAATTTGGTCCCTAATCCATTCATATACTTTTCAAGCCTTGGGACAAGTAGGTCTTTAAATTGTTTATAGTACCCGATGGTGTATCCATCTGGTCCAGGACTTTTACCCGTGGGCGTTTCTTTTATTGCTCTAAGTATCTCCGCATTTGTAATTGGAGCCTCTAGTGATTTTAGTTTTTCCTCATCTATTTTTTGCATTTTTGCGTTTTCTAGATATGTTTTAATCTTCTCTTCTCTATTCCCTCTATCGTCTTGCTTCCCTTCTCCTTTTACCGCATAAAGGTTGCTATAGTATTTTTGGAACTCCCGAGCTATTTCAGTAACTGAATGGACTAATTCCCCTTCTTTATTTTTGATCTTGTCTATATAATTTCTTGCTTTTTTTTTCTTAGTAATTCTTGCCAGATTTTTTCCAATTTTATTTCCTTCCACATATTTCTCTCTGGTCACCCTGTTAAAGTCTTGTCTAATTTCCTGTTCTAATAATTCTTTTAATTCTTCTTTTTTACCCTCCAACAGGGTGTTGGACTCCTCTTTATTTTTTATTATTTTTTTTTGTTTTTGTTCCAGATCATATACCTCTCTCATCAGTCTATCTTTACTTTGGGTTCTTTCTCTCTTCCTTTGCACTCCCTTAGCTATTAGTATCCCCCGCATATAGGCTTTTTGTGCCTCCCATATGATGTTTTTAGGAGTCTCATCTATATCATTATTTTGGAAGTAGAATTCCAGTTCTTTCTCAATTTCTTTCCCCCATATTTTATCCTTGATTAAATCTTCATTGATTTTCCATACATTCATTTTGGGTTGTTTTTTGCCCAATCTCATTTTTAATGTAATGGGGGAGTGATCTGACCATGTTCTGGTCCCAACCTTCGCCTCAATTACTTTGTCAATCCATCTATGTTCCACCAAAAAGTAATCGATTCTTGAGTATGTCCCATGTATATTTGAATAATAAGTGTAGTCTCTTTCTTTTGGGTGTAAAATTCTCCATATATCTGCTAATTGATTTTGAAATAATTTTTTCGTGATCTCTTTATTCTGATGGATCGAAATTCTTTGGTGCCTTGCTGTATTATCAATCTTTGGATCTAAGCTCAGGTTGAGATCTCCTGCCATGATCACTCCTCCTTTCCTAAAGTTTGTCAATTTCCCCAGGATTTTACCCAGAAAGGGTACTTGTCCCTCGTTTGGACTATATAAGTTGGCTAGAGTAACATCTTCTTCGTTTAATTTTCCTTTCAGGAAGAGGAACCTTCCCTCCGGGTCCACCAGCCTTTCCTCCAGTATGAATCTTGTCCCTCTAGCAAAGCCAATTGCTACTCCCCTAGATTTTTTCTTAGATGAATCTGCGTAATACCATATTGGGTGTTTTTGTGAGTAGAGTCTAATATTTGTATCATGTGTAATATGAGTCTCTTGTAAGAATATGACATCTGCATTCAGATAATTAATTTCTCTCATAATTCTCTGTCTCTTCACCGGTGAGTTCATTCCCCGTATATTATATGATATAATGTTTACCTCATCCATCCCTTTGTCTTGGTTTTCCTATTTTCCCAAATTTTTGGTTCTATACCTTTTTTCTTTTCATCACATCTGGATTTATAAGGCTGGTGTTCTCGAAAGTTCGGGCTCTCCTTCTTATATGTGGGTTTTTGTTTTCTATATAAGCTAGGGGTGCATGGCATATTCAAACAATCTATTTTTGTGTCGTCCTTTTCTTTTTCCCTATTTCTAAACCCCCCCCTTCCCTCTCCCACCCACCCATTCCCCCCTCCTCCCTCCCCCCTCCCCCCTGGCCATCTTCGCCTCCAAGGGTACCTAGTTTCTCCTTGCCTCCTGACTAGGTTAGTCGATTTATCTCTCCTCCCCTTCCATCGACATTTCCCCGGGGTTGAGCTCAGCCCGTGCTCGCCATCACTTCCTCTCCTCCCTATTTTGGGATTTGAGGGTGAAGTACACCCTAGTGCCCCCGTGGGGCCGCCCTCTTGGAACTCTTTTATAATGCCCCTTATCCACCTCCCTACCTCCTATCCTCTCAAACCCCTCCATCCTTCTCCCAATTCCCCCATATCCTCCCCATTTCTCAAAACAGTTTTTAACTTTTCCCTTTGCTCTTCTTTTTCTTCTTTATCTCTTCTTGCCACTCGTTTTCGTCTTCTGAGTCCTCATCTAGGGACTCTTGAGGAGTCCATCCTGGAATCTCCACTACTGGTACTTTCAAAATTTCACAAAAGGTCAGGGTCTCTTCTGGAAACCTTAGCAGGGCCGTTTTTCCATCTTTCCGTGCTCCTAGGCCTGGCGGGTGGCTCCAGAAATATTGTATATTTTGCTTCCTCAAAATATCTACCACTGGTTTCAAAATACGTTTTCTATTGATTGTATCCTGAGATAGATCCGGGAAAATTTGTATATCTTCATCTTCATATCTCATTATTGGTCTGTCTCTCATCTTTTCCCAGATTTTAGCTCTTACATCGTATTTATGAAATCTCGCTATTACATCTCTTGGTTTATCTTTTGGAGCGTTCTGAGGTTTTCGTATTCTGTGGACTCTTTCAAATTCTATTTTGTCAGCCATTTCCTTTCCTAGTAGGGGATTGAAGATGTTTTCAAGCATTTCCTCTAGTTTTTCCTCTCTGCCCTTTTCCGGTAGGCCCCTAATCCGCAAGTTTTTCCTTCTGTTTCTATTCTCTTGATCTTCCATCTTATAAGCCATATTCCTCTGTTCAAGCTGCGTTCTTTTCATTTGATCTTTTAAATTTTTTAACTTCCTCCCATGGGAGTTTATTTTCGTTTCTATTTCTTCCACTCTAGCCAGAGTATGTCCTAAATCCCTATATAGGTTAGCCATTTCCGATTTAATTGATTTTTCCAGATTTGTGAACATTTCTATCATTTCAGATTTTGTCGGTGGCTGGTCTTTTCTCCTCTGTTCTTCTTCCTTTCCTGATACGTAGTCTCCCAAAGTTTGTGTACTTTCCCTAGAAGAGTCCAAGGTCTCCTCTCCCGGTAACTCCGAGTTTTTTGTGCCTTTTGTCTTTATTTTCCCCTCATTATTTTGTTTTGATTTTACAGCTGGTTGACTATCCGCTGTTTCATTTTGTCCCTTCCCATCCTGAGTCATATACTTTCTGATGGTTCCGGGGCTAGCTGTTATTTTTGCGGGTTTCTCCGCCCCATCTTTTGTCTGCTTATTCTTTATTTTTGACATATTTCTACTTTTTAAGCTCTATTTGAGTTCTAGAGATGGGGTGCTATAGAGTTCAGTAGAGTATGTATTTTCCAGTGGTGTATTTAACCCGTATAGGGCTTTCCGATCCTCTATTCTCTTCCTGTTCCAGACAATACTCCTGTCACCACTAGTCCTCCTCCGCAAAATCTCTATCGCCAACTGTCTACCTGACCAGACAGTGGTCAAATATAATATTTCAGGGATGGGCCCGGCGTATATTTAAGGGGGGTACTGCTTTAAGATGGGAGGGTATAGTTGTCCAGTATTTCCAACTTCTCCTAACCAATAATCTCCAGTAGAGCTACCTCTGGCTTTTTTATTTTTTATTTTTTTTTTTTTTATCTTTTTTTCCCCTTGAAGACTCGAGTTGGGTAGTAATTTTATTTTGCTTTATTCTCATACAGTCTTTCCATCGTTCAGTTATAGAATAAAGTATAAGCTAAAGGAAGCCCTTGTAAGATATTGGTAGTCTTCTACACCATATATATATAATATTTATCTCCCGTGGGGAAGGGCCTTTAGGGGGTCCCATAGAATTCCTCCATGTAATTATCTCCTATTCGACATACGGTTCGGGGAGGCTTGGGAGGTTTGGGGTATTTTTTATCATTCCGTCCCTTTAAACCAAGTGCTCATTAAACGTTTTCCAACACGCTAGAAGGGTCCTTATTACCAAGTCCTTCTCCCTTTGTTTTTTTTTTTTTTGTTTTTTCTTTTTTTTTCCTCCTCCTGAGGGGGCCTTAGTATGCCCGGAGTAACCCGGGGTGTCAGCAGTATTTCTATTACAGTGCAAGGCAGTCTATCAGTATCTTTTCACCCGGGGTATACCTTGGCACTTGTCCCAGTCTAAAGATCTTATAGTATATATCATATATGAAAGGAAAGAAATTGGGGGATTTTCACCCTCTCACCACTCCTCCAGGACTCGATCTCAGCCTCATGTAGTGTGTAGTTTATGGCTCCTTAGCTGCGTGCTAGGTCGGGTATCCGGCTGCCACTGCGTCCCCCTTCAGGCGTTGATTCCCTCCTTACTCGGATGCTGGGACCCCTCTCTTTCCCCAGAGCTGTTTCCGGGTCTGGTGAGCTGTCCCCCCGATGGCGGACCGAGTGCGGGACCACGTGAGGAGTCTCTCTGTGCCGGCTGGACGAGTGCAGATGGTCCGGGCGGCCGGCTCGAGCTTGCCGCTTCCTCGCTACTGCACCCTGGTGGCTACACGGGATCTACATCCCCGGAGCTGTCCTTCCTTCCCTCGGACACTGCTCGACGGAGGTACCTGCTTCTCAGCAGGGATCAACCGATCCACCGGGTCCTTCGGTAGCGTTGCTGGAGATCAGGTAGAGGGATATTTGGTCCGCTTTAGTTCTCCATGTGTGCGGGGTGGTCTGGGGCGTTCAGTAGCATGTCTCGGGCGGCTCCCAGGTCTGCACTAGCACGCATTCAGCTCTGGCGCCATGACCCGGCTCCTCCCCCCTTCACATGGCGCTATTCTGTGTCCATTTATTTCAATGGCAACTTGGGAACTTCTGTCATGTCATATATTTACCATGATCTGTGCCCCTCCTAGGGAGACTCACCTTCGTCAGTTTTCTTGGTGACTCACTAAAAATTGAGTGAAATCCAATATTTTGAGTTGCCAACAGAACCGGAATAGATAGAAAATCTCCCAGTGAGAACACTTGTTCCAACACTCCTTGGAGAGATTTTCTCTCATTGCCTGTTGTATCTGTAGGACAGGAAGTGAAGGGACACTTGGCAAAAAAAACCAATAGAACCCTACAGGTTTTTACCTTCCTTTATACAAATTTAAAAAAAGGTTTTGGCTTTAAATGTACTTTTCTTGGAGTTTGGTACATCCTTGTTGATAAATGGATAGAAAATTTTGCCGAAATGTTGAAAATTCCGTGTTATTAGTCCCAGGAGTATATAAAGGGTAGGTGTTATGGTGTCCTCTCCGCTGGTCCCGTCTTTTTCTTTATTTTAACAAAAAAGGTTTCGTCATTTTTAAATCTGAATTTCAGGAACATTTGAAAAATACCCTTGCAATAGGGCAGTCTTTCATTACAAGGGTTAAATGCAATTTTTTTTTTCTAGGGGAACATTAGGAAGCAGTTTTAGTTGCCTTATTCCTTACTTCCCGGCTCCTGGAACTCTCCTCTAACCTCTGGTCCTCCTGGTTGTGGGTGGGGAGGCTTAGTGTCCTCACCTACTAATACAGAACTGCTGGTCCTGCATTGTACATAATGACATCAGGGTGCTACTAATGGAGATGTCCTTATATACAATGTACTACCAGCAGTCCTGCATTGTACGTAATTACATTAAAGTGCTACCGATGGAGACGTCCTTACATATAGTGCACTACCAGTAGACCTGCATTGTACGTAATGATGTTAAAGAGCTAACGATGGAGAGCTGTTGAGAAAAAGTTTTGGGGATCTGGCAGCAAGGAGCAAGGAAGAGCCTGCAGGAGAGTGGGATAAGGTAAGTGTAACTGCTTTTTATTGTTACCCTGGTCAACAAGCATATAACCCTTTCAGTGCAAGGGGATCACCATTGCAAGGGAATTTCTTTACATATACATTTCAGATTTAAGTGTAAGGTGTTATTTCATCCTTAGAGAAGATCAAAAGGCAAGATGGAGAAAACTATTATATATATATATTTTTCTTTTTGTATTCTTAATGTTTAAGGTGAAGCAGCATGAGCAAAGTATCACTAATCCAATATCTGGCCAGGTACAGATCATTGTGCCTTAATACACATCAGTCACTGGTGACATGCTCGTATTGTGTTGTTTGTGTCTAGTTTGTTGTATATTTGGTCAGTGATTTGATAGAGTGTAATATTGGTTTGTCCAGCAGATGTCTGTTGTAACAGCTTTGGCCAATAGCAAGAGTCCGTCGGGGGCTGCATTGGGGGATGTCATTCTTCCATTACATTGATGTACTACTGCAGGGGTCTACAAACTTTATAAACAAAGACCCAGTTTACAGTGCCCCATCCATTGGTGTCAGTGGGAAGAACAGTGCCCCATCGTTGATGATAGTTGGAAGAACAGTATCCCATCATTGGTGGCAGTGGGAGGAATAGTGCATCATCATTGGTGTCAGTGGGAAAAACAGTACTCCGTTATTGGTGTCAGTGGGAAGAACAGTGTCCCATCATTGGTGTCAGTGGGAGGAACAGTGCTCCATTATTGGTTTCAGTGGGAAGAATAGTGCCCCATTGTTGGTGTCAGTGGGAGGAACAGTGCTCCATTATTGGTGTCAGTGGGAAGAATAGTGCCCCATTGTTGGTGTCAGTGGTAGGAACTATGCCCCACTGTTGCTGGGCCAGATAAAAGCAAGCAAAGGGCCGCCTCAGGCCCCTGGGCTGCAGTTTGGAGACCACTGTACTATTGTTACCATTGGTGCGTGAAAGGAAGATGACAAGAAATGACACCAATAAAAAGATACAGTACAAAGAAATTCTAAAATTCAAGGGAAAGTCTGCTCAAAATTTTGTCTGGCAGGTTAGATTACTTACTTCTTCTTTTTAACTAAAATGTCAATTTTGGGTGAACCAAGCCTTTAAACCTACCTAGAATTGGTTACGTCATTTTAGGTTGTAGTTGGTGTGGTCACTTGCCGGCTCTCTGAGTCCAGGCTCCACCCCAGCTCAGCTGCTTGCCATGGGCTCAGTGACTACCCAGCCAAGATCTTTTCTAAGTGGACCTACCCTTGATTATTTTATTTAAATCAGGAGAGTTTGTGACCTCCTATAGTGTCCAACCAGATTATCTTTAAGGCTGGGTTCAAACTGAATTGGATGCGGGCTTCACTGCATCCAATTCGCATGAAAGAAGATTGTGACCGTCTCTCAATAGAGCCGGTTCACACATCTCCGGGGCGGCTGCGGAGTGAATTGCACAGGGGTTCTGTACATCTTTGGCTCCGATCCAGGTCTGAATTCAGCCAAAAATTTGGGCCTAAAACAGAGACCCCCTGCTGTCAGCCACAACCATTTTAAGTGTGAACCCAGCCTCAGCTTTACAGTTGTTTTTTATTTTTTTGTAGTTTTCTGTAAGGGCTTTGTTGCTAATGTGGTGCTGTCAGCCATTGAAAAACAGTTGCATTTTCAACTCTTGGGTGATTTTTTTGTTTTGTTCCAGGGTTGGTGTTTAAATACGAACTCTACTTAGTGACTTTTGAGTAGGAGGGATGGGGCAGACGTTTTAAAGGGCTAGTCCATGCATTGTTTCCAACTGAGAATCAGAGAATCGGGAGACTACACTTTATAAATAGTATGTTTTCATTGTCCCTTGGCTCTCTTTGGCTATACCAGTGTGATGGACCCATAGGATCGATGACTCAGTAATGTGTTTTACCATTTTCTAGGTGTCAGCACTGTAGAAATTGTATTGCCAAACCTACACTCGGTGGGATGAAGGAGGACTGGTGAAGGATGTGTGTAATTTACATGCTCCGCTCACCTCCCCCCGAGTCCATTTGATAGTTTCAACCTGACACTTTAACCTAAAGTTGTTCCTCAACCAGGGGCCTCCATTAGAAATCATGACACCCCTCCCTTTCTTTTGTCCCTCCTTCAGCCTCCATACCCTTAGATCTCTCACTTTCCTTTGCACCTCATTAGCTCCCATCCTGAGCCCTGTAGGCCCCTTAGTGCCAGTTTTGTGGAGAATGTCAGAGATCGTTCCCAAAGAACCTTCCTAACCAATCTTAATAATCCTTCTGCTACAGCACCCATTCCTGCAGTGCAAGGTCTGTTCCATACCTTAGCCCCCACCATATGAGATCATGGGGCCCCATACAGCCTAACTGCCTGTTCCAGACCCTCTATCTTACCCACTTGGACCTGGTATGGTAGGACTGCCTAAACTCCCCTATTGGTGGCCTACCTCAACCTAAGCCTCAAACCTAACTTTTACATCTGCTTGCAGCGGTACCGCGCAGTGGCATTTAATTTTAGTGACATCCAAATGCAACTTAGCAGCACACCTCAAAACACATCTGCTTTTACGTACATTGTACACCATACATCTTAACACATGGTATTTTAGGCATTAACAGACATTGGCCCAAGTACCAATATTTTTGCATTGACTTCTGTGAGGCTTTGAGTAGAAGAAGCTAGACTTGTTCTGCCATAAGACTGGAACAACTGGGGCTCGTTTATGAGACCTGTTCCTACATCAACCCCACGTCTTTCCTTTCCAACCAAAACCAATGAGTGGAGTTTTCCTAAAATTTTACACCACTACAAATGCTAGCGCATCTGTATGCACTGATGTCCATTAAGGTCAGAACATAATGTTCGTAGTCCAATGTAAATAAATGAGCAAACCACGTTTGGCATCATGTACAAACATGACTCAAGGAGGAACAGTTCTGCTCATAGCAGATCATCCTTCTCACATTTCCCTCATTGACTGCATGCTGCTACATGACAACTTAGCACATCTTAGACCAATCTGTTATGATATACCAGTGTTTCTGATCTTCTGGATATGTGATTTGTAATGTTGGCAGTCTCTGTTATCCACAATCATCAAAGTTTATTTTTTTTAATCAGCAGAGGGATGGTACTTATGTTAAATGGGAAGTGTCCCTTATGCTGGTGGATGCTGCATTAGTTGAAAGTCCTCTGCCACTCCACCCCTGCAGCAGTAATCTTCCAGTACTGCAGGGGTTCAAACCACCACTGAACTGTTAGAGGCACTTGTCAAGAGTGCCAACAATGCCCACTCTTTCTGCCCCCTGCTCCTCCATTCAAACAAGATGTACTATAGCTTGCATCAGTGAAAAGCTCTGTATGGATGGAAGATGGACAGATGAATGCAAGGTCCACCTCCTCTATTCATAGAGCACTTTATACTGATGGAAGCTATAGTTTGGCTTCTATGAATAAAGGAGGGAGGTGGAAAGGGCGAGCATGGTTGTCACTCTTGATGAGTGCCTACGACAGGTCCAGTGGTTTTATTAACCTCTGCAGCACCAGAAGATTACTGCCATTGGGAGGGGTGGGGGCAAAGGATTTTTGACATCAGCTAACACAGCAGCCACCAGCACAATGGACACTTCTCATTGAATTTAAGTACCAATCCTTTTCCAGATTTAAAAAAAAATAATAATTAAGCTTATACTTGAAGTCTCTTGGTGAAAAGGAAAGCAGGAGGTAATATCTTTCTATGCAGACTGTCTGAGGCTGCTCAAATATGGCAGCTCCAGAATATCATCCTACACAGGAAAATATAGGAATATTTGGGTTTTTATGTGATTGTCAAGTTAGGCCCACTTTAACCACTTTAATACAGGGCACTTCCCTCCCTTCCTGCCCAGGCCAATTTTCCCCTTTTAGCGCTGTTGCATTTTGAATGACAATTGCGCGGTCATGCAACACTGTACCTACACCAAATTTATGTCATTTTCCCCCCACAAATAGAGCTTTCTTTTGGTGGTATTTGATCAACTGTGGGTTTTTTCCTTTTTGCTAAACAAATAAAAAAATCCGAAAAGTTTGAAAAAAAAAAAAGTTTTTTTTGTTTATGTTATACAATTTTGTAAATAAATAAGTTTTTTCCTGCACTGATGAGCACTGATGAGACTGCACTGACAGGCACTGATGAGGAGGCACTGATGGGGTGGCACTGATGGGGTGGCACTGATGGGGTGGCACTGATAGGCGGCACTGATAGGCGGCACTGATATGCGGCACTGATAGGCACTGATATGTGGCACTGATAGGTAGCACAGATATGCAGCATTGGTGGGCACTGATAGGCGGCACTGCTGGGCACTGATAGGCGGCATTGATGGACACTGATAGGTGGCACTGATGGGCACTGATAGGTGGCCCTGACGGGCACTAATGGGCACTGATAGGCGGCACTGGTGGGCACTGATGGGCACTGATGGAGCGGCACTGATCGGCACTGACGGGCGGCACTGATGGGCACTAATGGGCACTGATAGGCGGCACTGGTGGGCAATAATGGGCACTGGTGGGCAACACTAAAGGATGGCAATGATGGGCACTTGTGGGCAGCACTGATAGGGAGGACACTGGCAGGCAGCACTGATGGGGAGGGCAATGGGGGGCTCCCTGAGCCCTGATTGCCATCCCTGGTGGCCATAGTGGGCATCCCTGTTGTCATGGTGGGCATCCCTGGGGTCATAGTGGGCATCCCTGGTGGATCTAGTGGCATCCCCCCGAGGGTCTGCACTGGTAATCAATGATCTGATTACCAGTGCCGACCCCCCTGTCAGGGGAGCCGCTGATCGGCGCTCCTTTACTCGTGCCTGTCAGGCACGAACTAAGGAAAGCCGATCAACGGCTGTTCCTATTTACTATGTGACCAGCCGTGATTGGACACGGCTGATCACATTGTAAAGAGCCTCCGTCAGAGGCTCTTTACCGAGATCGGAGATGCAGGGTGTCAGACTGACACCTCGCATCACCGATCGCCGCTCTGCGCGCCCCCGGGGGGCGCCCAGAGCTGTATTATCCTGCCGCCGTCATATGACGTCAGGTCAGGATAACACAACCCCATTCCCGCCGTCATTCTGTTATAGGGCGGGCGGGAAGTGGTTAAGAAATGTTTAACATATGAAGCCCGACATTTCAAACTGCAAATTGAGCCAGAATGTGAAATATTAGGAGCCATAAGAATTTAAGTTTAAAATTGTATTTATACTGTATATGCTAAGTCGTGACAGGCCAGTTTTATTTATTTGCAAATTTCAATCTTTATAAGGAAGAAGATAGTTGTCCCTAAATAATCAGTTGCTGATACTTGCTATACAATGGCTATAGGCTAAGCAAGTGCTGCCTTGGTCATAGGCTTAGTTGTATACAGAGCAGGAGGACTGATGTGACTTGGTATAGCTCAGTGATCTGGGAATTGCTGGAAATGAAGAATCTACATCTGACATGTCAAACTCAAAAGAAACGGTTGAGAGCAAAGTTACCTTGTCTCCTGATTGAACCGCCCTCCCCAAGCACAATATGCTCACCTATCCATGTTCCTTTGTTGCCTCCCCGATGAGTAGCTTATGGTGTCTGAGCTTACCCAGGTGGATGATGTCACTGCTTCCCCCCCCCCCCTTTAAATAGGGCTACTGAAAAATCAAATACAAAACTGAATCGGGTCCAGGTTGCAGAGTAGAGCCCCCACTGGGAAAATCTTTCACCGCTTCAATCTAGGTATTCCCACTCACATAAATTTTGGCGAGCCAAACCATAGAGGAGAGCTATTGGGAAAACAACCTTAATCTTTCCTCTAGGAATTCTCCAATACTTGAAGTGGTTGTAAATCTCAGACTGGAAATATGAACATAGCATATCCCTCTATAGTGTGTACTTGTCTCAATCCAGAGCATTAAGTGTCATTTCTTTCTGTTACTTCGTTCCTCTGCTATCAGCATGATCCACTTCTGATAAGTTTTTCTGACACCAAGAGAAAAATGGTAACAAGGGAGGGAACTCCAGCAGATTGACAGCCTCAGCTCTGTACCTGTGTACTCCGTGAAGGGGAGGGGGGTGTCCCTTCCCTCCAATCAGCTGTCAGAGCTCTCCTCACTGAGCTCTGCAGAGTGTAACTTCAGCTCCCCATCCCCTTTTTTTTTCAGAACTCTCAACTTTAAAATATATCACTTTGAACGGCTGTAGAGAAGAGAAGACTGCAGAAAAACAGGTACAATTTATGTAGGAGGATTTTTTTCATCTTTGTGCATCACCTGAGACCAGTCCCTTCACTGGGTATATGTAAGGGTTTACAACCACTTCAAATAGCCCATTGCAGCCAATCAGAATTTCACTGATCTAACCCCCCCTAACCTGTAATTCGATTGTCATCGTATTGAATGGTTGCTACACGGTATACAGGTCCTGATCAGGATGGTGGCCATTTGGTGGAACTGGTCATTTTAGTAGAGATAATTTACCACCAGACTGGCGAGGCATAAGGAGCCAATGCAAACATGTGACACTAAAATGTGCTTTAGGTGGATCTGGCTTTCAAAATGTCTGTTTTTATACATTTTTTAATCAGTGTTTATGTTTTTTTTTTTTTATATAATTTTAAGGCTTTGTGTTTTTAGCCATTGTTGAACTTATGCAAAAACTTTTTTTTTTCTATCAAGTTTTTATTGATAAAAAAAACAAAAAGGTTTTGGCCTGAGTTTGACTTAAAATAATGTTTCCTTACTAAACTGCTCACAGCCTATCTTTGGATATTATAGGTCACTGCGCAACATTGCTCATCAAATAAATCATTCTAAATAAAGTTTTACATGTTCAAAAGACAGAAAGTACCCAAATGACAGCACTGACTACCCATTTTCCCCACACCTGATATAGGAAGTACATTCATGCATTACATACAGTATAAATTTAAACAAGCAATAATGTATACAGAATCTGCATGCACAAATAATAGTTGCATAGATATTCAGCAGTTTATTATCTTTTTCTGTTTTTTTTTTTTTTTTTTTTTAATTCAAAATGTGATATTTAAGTTTCTTTATATTTGATGCAAGTCTATTTGCACTGAAATATATGGCAGCTGAAAAGTGGGGAGATTTGTGTGGAGAGGAAGGCTGGGAAGGTGGGGGAGATTTGTGCGGAGAGGAAGGCTGGGAAGGTGGGGGAGATTTGTGTGGAGAGGAAGGCTGGGAAGGTGGGGGAGATTTGTGCGGAGAGGAAGGCTGGGAAGGTGGGGGAGATTTGTGCGGAGAGGAAGGTGGGAGAGATTTGTGCGGAGAGGAAGGCTGGGAAGGTGGGGGAGATTTGTGCAGAGAGGAAGGCTGGGAAGGTGGGGGAGATTTGTGCGGAGAGGAACGCTGGGAAGGTGGGGGAGATTTGTGCGGAGAGGAAGGCTGGGAAAGTGGGGAGATTTGTGCGGAGAGGAACGCTGTGAAAGTGGGGAGATTTGTGTGGAGATGAGTAGTAAATCAGCATCACCGAGATAGGAGTCGATGTCCAATAGGAAGAAACGCGTCAGAAAGGAGGCGTAACCATCACGTACGTTCGCTCTTGGTCCGTGCTGCAGCCGGACGCGAGTTTGCTTAGAAATTTCCTGCATGAAATCCCATCTTATGCTGATTTACTACTCATCTCTTGTAAGTGCAATACTGCTTTTTTCAATAAATTGTCTAGAAGATATCACGCTATTGGCTGCTTTATCTTTTCCATCCTATGATTGGGGATCGTCGGCTTTGTGGTCTGAGAATTACCCTGCTATAGGCTGGATACAGAGGAGGAGCTAGTGGACACTATTGGAATTACAAGCGCTTATTACCTGCTGTCTGGTAAGGGACTCATTTGGGTGTTTTTCACTTGGAGATTGGAAGCACTTCGAATTTGGTGGTTATCAGTTGATTTGTATTTTGCTTGCACCTTATTTCCGTCTGGTAAGGAGGAATTTCACTTGGTGGTGGGTTCTTCACACTGAAGTTTAAGAAGCACTGTATTTCGTGAATCATCAGTTGGAATTCATCACATATGGACACTCATGATTTATTTATTATGGACTTTTGAAACATATATTTTCCAAAATCATGCACCTATTATCCAACATTTATGTTTGAATGTTACTTTGATTTGTTCAGGTTGGATTCATTTGTTTTAGCGCACCTTCATCATTTTCATTTATATTCACTAGGCCAGGGCTCGACAAAACCTGGGCGCCAGGTCGCATTTGCGACTAGAATTAGCGACCTGGGGTGCCCTGCAGAAGGTGTCCTGTCATTTTTGCACGGACTTCCGCGCCGTCCGAAAATTGAGGCCCCGGCTTTTCGGCCTACTTGAGATGAGAGGCTTCCAATGGGGAACTGCCGCCCTCTTGTGGTGTCCAGGAGTAATGTCTGTTGTAATGATTGTTTCCACTGCCTGTTTGTTCTCAATGCATTACCATCTCCCTGTCCAGTTAGTTACCTTTGACAGGGAGTGTGGTTACTATTATTAATTAAATTAATTTTTTTAATGTAAAAAAAAAAAATAATATTTTTTTTAATTATTAAAAAAAATAAAAAAAAAATATTTCTTTTTTCCTCATCGCCATGCCACAGCCGAAGGCGCCTTTCACACGGGCTGTCTGGTCAGGTCCACCTGTCAGTTTTTCAGGTAGACCTGATCGGACCCTTCATTCTCCTCTATGGAGCAGTAATCTGCCGCCATCTGATCCTGTCCGCCAAAAGCAGACGGATGGTGGTTCTATTTTCTATCCATCCCGTGGATCGTATCAGATGGCATCGGATGGAAAGAGACAGACAGTCTGTTTTCATCCAATTGCGCTATAGAGGAGAGTGGGGTTCTAGTCGTATTTATGTGTAAATTTAGTATCCGTTTTATTAAATAAAGCTTGGTTGTTAGTTTAAAAAAAAAAAATGGCTCCTAACTTTTTTAGCTGGCTCCTAGATTTCAGGAAAATTTGTCAAGCCCTGCACTAGGCACTGAATATCGGTAGCAGCTTTAACCCCTATCAGCGCACCCTCCCCACACATACTTAGATAAAAGTACAGCAACCTTGTTAATACTAGTAGGGTGGAACGAGGGAAGTAATGATTGTACCTGTGGATATGGGTTGGTAAGTGGGGGAGGTTTTTGCACATTGGGGAGATCTCCTCGCGAATTGTATCTATCTTATTCTTGAAGTTATTGACGATCTCCTGGGCAGTGAGCGAGTTAGAGGGTGGAGTTGGTGGAGGACAGAGTAAAGAGTTAAAGGTAGAGAAGAGATGACGGGGACTAGAAGAGAATGTTTGGATGAGTGTGGTAAAGTAGGTTTGCTTGGCAGTGAGGAGGCAGGAATAGTATTTTAGGAGGGCAGATTTATATTTGTTGAAGTCTTCCAGGGACTTAGTCTTACGCCATAGGCGCTCAAGAGCACGGCTATGTTTTCTGAGACTTCGGGTGTCGTCTGTTTGCCAGGGTTGTAGGGGTCGGGGCCAAATTCTGCGTGTAGTGAGGGGAGCGAGCTTGTCTAGGGAGGATGACAGTGAGCTGTTATAGACGGAATTGGCTAGGTTGGGGCATTACAAGGGTGATATTTTGTCATATAGATGGTCAGTGGCAGAATAGAGCATAGAAGGGTTAAGGTGGCGAAGGTTTCTACGGATAACTGTTAGGCGGTTGGAGGGAGAGGAGGTGGAAGACAGGGAGAAAAACTAATAAGGGGGTGATCAGAGAGTGGGAGAGGTTTATTGGAGGGGTTGCATGGAGTGCATAGATAGGAGAAGACAAGGTCAAGGGTGTTGCCAGTGGAGTGTGTAGGAGACTGTATCCATTGCTTTAGGTCAAGAGATGAGGTTAGGCTGAGAAATTTAGAAGCAGTAGTAGTATTGGCATTAACTGGGCTGTTAAAGTCACCAAGAATGATTGTGGGCATATCAGAACAGAGAAAGTAGGGTAGCCAGGCCGAAAAGTCATCAAGGAATGTGGATACTGGTCCAGGGGGCCGGTAGATGACAGCGATTTTTAAACAAACAGGAGAAAATAAACGAATGTCAGTGTGTTTTGTTGTGATTAGCTGTGATTGACCCTGTCTGTACCATGTGATCACTGTGACCAATCACAGCTAGCAATACAGTTGTACACAATGGATGGCATGAAAGGAAGCCATCCATTGTCTACAACTGTCGTGTGATCTGCTGTGATTGGTCATAGCGATCACATGGCAGGGGGCCGGTGTGCTGTTCTGTGTTTGGCTGTAATGGTGGACAGGTAGCACCCCCAGGGACGCCTCTCAGGAGGACGTCATATAACATCTAATCATTTTGGCCAATAGGTGGAGCTGATGATATAGGCATTAATCTCTTACCTAAAATATGGTGACATTTTCATTCCTCTTAAACGAATGTTTTATAACCAGACCCCTAAATTACAGATATTTAACCACTTCCTGTCTGGTCAATTGCAAAATGATGGGCGGGCGGGAAGTGGTTAAATACCGGTAATTCAAGGGGTCTGATTATGAAACATTCGTTGCACAAATGTCAGAATCATTTGTTCAGGCGGAATGAAAACGTCACCATATTTTAGCTAAGAGATTATTGTCTGTATCGTCAGCTCCAGCTAGTGGCCAAAATGTGGTATAGTTTTCTGAAAACCCTCTCCTTCCAGGTACGACGAGATGGGCGTCCTGTTCACCGCGCTGGTCAGTGACGTCACGCTGGAGAGCGGACTGCTTCACCTCTGCAGCAGAGACACCACCATCAAAGACACCGTCCACATCTCCAAGCTGAGCGCCTTCCTGGTGCAGCACATCACTGCTGCCGCTAAACTCTGACCCAATAAAACACTTCTTTTTTTCTTTGTGGTTGATTGGTGAATTATTGGACTGATTGAAGTGGGGGTGGTTGGGGCCCCCCAATATCCACCCCCTCTGCATATACAGAATGTGCAACTAAGGGGGCCCCCTGATAGCTATTCACTCTGCCAATACACAACTTCTGACTTAGGGGGTCCCCCATTTTCCATCCCATCTGCTAATACAGAATGTCCAACTAAGGGGGCCCCCCCTGATAGCCTATCACTCTAATACACAACGTCTGACTGAAGGGTCCCCCAATATCCACCCACTCTGCAAATCCAGGATGTCCAACTGAGGGGGTCTCGCCCAGATGGTTCAGGCCAGGCCTGGTCGATCCGAATTCGGGAAAAGGATGGGAAGACTGTGCTGATTCCCCATCCAGACTTCTATTACTGAAGAAAATATACAAAATTCAATCAACCTCCCTGGCGGTATGATTCTTTTGGATTTTAGGTGCTGAAAGCGGTACCATTATTTTGCATGTAATTCTTGTGAATGAGCAGCCCAAACCAACTGTATACATTTATTATATATATATATATATTATACAGTTGGTTTGGGCTGCTCATTCACAAGAGTTAAGTATATATATATATATATATATATAGGTATGTATATATATATATATATATATATATATATATATATTTACATAAAAAGTACAGTAAAACTGCAGGAAAGGGCACTGGAGGGCAAACTAATGTGATTTTTTTTTTATTTTGAATTGTATCAGTGTGTTTGGTGTGTTTTTACATTTGAATTTGCCGCCGGTTCCACCCCCCTGCGAACGTCACGTCGCAGGAGACGGAAACCGGGGCACGGAGACGATCGGGAGGAAGATCCGCTGCGAGACACCGCCGAGACACATCGCTGGATCCTGGTGACAAGGTAAGAAACCTCTATTACAGGATCCAGCGATGCTTCTGGCGGTACCCCGAGTGTGGCTCGGGGTTATCGCATTTGCCTCTGAAATTTAACCCCAAGCCACGCTCGGAAATACCGCTAGGACGGTTAAGGCTTGCTAGCCTAAGCTTTCTGTCTGGAGAAAAAAATAAATATATATATATATATATACTACCGCTAAGGAACATTTCAGTCCAGTTATTGTTGGGGCTTATGCCTTATGTCCATTACCTCTCCTCTTTCTATCCTTGCAGAAAGGGGTTGAGGACAATTTCAGATACCACTGGTTAGTGGACTTATAACAGAGGGCCGACCCTCTCAGGAGAACGTAAAAGACTACCAGCTGCTATTCTGGAGATCCTTTGGGCCATCAGGCCGGGATCTGGGATTACAAATTATTTGAAGTCCCAAAAGGACTATCCTTGGCCCAATGGGGCCAACAGTGGAACTTTTCCAGGGCCGCCAGGAGGAAGTGGGCGGTGTCTTGGGAGTTTTTGATGGGGGGTGCCCTGGTGCCAGGGGCCCCTGAAGAGGTTGCTACAAGCCCCTACAGGGTGAATGGTTGTTAAGGCTCCAACAATCAAGTTCCTGCAGGGAAGAAAGACTGGGTGTTGGAGACTGTGATAAAAGTGATATTGCAGACGCCCACTTTGCACAATGGACTTGTTAGATAGTTAGTGACAGGATACAGAGAAACCTGCCCAGGAGGAATGGCGTGTCAAGGTTATAAGTTAATGCCTAACAAATTTTTTAGCTAGGGATGTTGGATGAGAAGGCCGCCCCTATAAGCTAGACCTGTACCTGCCAAATGCAGAAGTGTCTAACTTTTTCTTTTCTCCTTTTCAAGATGCGCAAAACTGTTGTAGATAGTTAGCTAGAATGCTGTGTTGGCCACCGGAGCAAGGTTTGCTTTGTGGGGGGGTGCATTGTTTCAAATGCACCCCGAAAGCTGTATCATATCTGTATAGCAAATGTCTATATTTTTCTACTTAACTTATTTTGTACATTAGTTTTTCCCTTTTCTCCCTTTCCAGGTTTGTGGAATACTACTTAGGATTTTTTTTTCCAGTAGGGATTTTTATAGGGGGCAGCTGCCCCAGGGCCAATGGGGACATGGCTCAATTTTGGTGGGGGGGTGGATGTAGTACCCTCCTAGCTTAGCAGCTCTATCTGCTTATCAGGGGAGCCCGATTGTTAGTTCTGCCTGTTGCATGTGTCCAGGGTGTGATTCATCTGGGCTGAGGGAGTGTCCCCGCTGTATCCAATGGGAGAGCCTGTTGGACAGTGGAGGAAACCCAGCCAGTGACACACAGGCTTTTGTGGCTGTCCCAATGGGTTGGCACAACAGTGGTGCATTCTGAGATAGGTCATAAAAGCCGGGAGCACATGTGACAGGGTGTCTTTGGGCAGGATGTCAGGTCCCAGGAGGAGGGTGATGGCTGTCAGCAAGGAAGGTGGTCACAGGCGGTCGGCCTAGTGGACCAAGTGTGTAATGCTGAGCCAGGAGGGCCAGGATATTGATGAGTGGAGCTGAAGGCAGAGCAACCCAGGGAAAAACAGTGTTTTTGAGTACTGGGAAGCTTGACAGGGGTCTGCCCAGGAAGGGGACCACTCCAGTGGAGAGTCAGTGGACAAGGGCTAGCATGCATGGGAAGTGAGAAAGGGGGTGCCAGGTTAGGACCCTGAAGAGGAATTTATTCAGGTACATATCTTTTACTTCACTTAAGTGGCAAGGTGAAGCAGCGGCCTTGCCGCACACACTACAGTCAGTTTTCCTCAGAAATTGTGCATAGTTCAAGTTGGAGTATTCCACTCATCCCTTCTCCCATCAAAGTTATAAAATAAAACACAAAAACCAAATCCCCTGGACTGTTCATTGTCTGAGCCAAGTCTTAAAGTGATAAGTTTTACAGACTGTTGCTATGGGTAACCCAGGGGAATCCACACTGAGCAGCTCCCTAGGGGGCAGTGCTACAGATATCTGGGGGCTCAGTGAAGGGGGCAACTGATATATGAATATTTGATATCTGATATTCTGATTGGGGTTTTGGATTTCTAGGGGCACTGTTATGAGAACACCTGATGTAAGGAGGCACTGTTATGGGAACACCTGATGTAAGAGGGCACTGTTATGGGGACACCTGATGTAAGGGGACACTGTTATGAGAACACCTGATGTAAGGGGGCACTGTTATGGGGACACCTGATGTAAGGGGGCACTGTTATGAGAACACCTGATGTAAGGGGGCACTGTTATGGGGACACCTGATGTAAGGGGACACTGTTATGAGAACACCTGATGTAAGGGGACACTGTTATGGGGACACCTGATGTAAGGGGACACTGTTATGAGAACACCTGATGTAAGGGGGCACTGTTATGAGAACACCTGATGTAAGGGGACACTGTTATGGGGACACCTGATGTAAGGGGACACTGTTATGAGAACACCTGATGTAAGGGGGCACTGTTATGGGAACACCTGATGTAAGGGGGCACTGTTATGAGGACACCTGATGTAAGGGGACACTGTTATGAGGACACCTGATGTAAGGGGACACTGTTATGAGAACACCTGATGTAAGGGGACACTGTTATGGGAACACCTGATGTAAGGGGGCACTGTTATGGGGACACCTGATGTAAGGGGACACTGTTATGAGAACACCTGATGTAAGGGGGCACTGTTATGGGAACACCTGATGTAAGGGGGCACTGTTATGGGGACACCTGATGTAAGGGGGCACTGTTATGGGGACACCTGATATAAGGGGGCACTGTTATGGGGGCACTGTTATGGGAACACCTGATGTAAGGGGACACTGTTATGAGAACACCTGATGTAAGGGGGCACTGTTATGGGAACACCTGATGTAAGGGGGCACTGTTATGAGGACACCTGATGTAAGGGGACACTGTTATGAGGACACCTGATGTAAGGGGACACTGTTATGAGAACACCTGATGTAAGGGGACACTGTTATGGGAACACCTGATGTAAGGGGGCACTGTTATGGGGACACCTGATGTAAGGGGACACTGTTATGAGAACACCTGATGTAAGGGGGCACTGTTATGGGAACACCTGATGTAAGGGGGCACTGTTATGGGGACACCTGATGTAAGGGGGCACTGTTATGGGGACACCTGATATAAGGGGGCACTGTTATGGGGGCACTGTTATGGGAACACCTGATGTAAGGGGGCACTGTTATGGGAACACCTGATGTAAGGGGGCACTGTTATGGGGACAACTGATGTAAGGGGACACTGTTATGGGAACACCTGATGTAAGGGGACACTGTTATGGGGGCACTGTTATGGGAACACCTGATGTAAGGGGCACTGTTATGGGAACACCTGATGTAAGGGGGCACTGATATGGGGGCACTGTTATGGGAACACCTGATATAAGGGGGCACTGTTATGAGAACACCTGATGTAAGGGGGCACTGTTATGGGAACACCTGATGTAAGGGGGCACTGTTATGGGAACACCTGATGTAAGGGGGCACTGTTATGGGAACACCTGATGTAAGGGGGCACTGTTATGAGAACACCTGATGTAAGGAGGCACTGTTATGGGGACACCTGATGTAAGGGGACACTGTTATGGGGACACCTGATGTAAGGGGGCACTGTTATGGGGGCACTGTTATGGGAACACCTGATGTAAGGGGGCACTGTTATGGGGACACCTGATGTAAGGAGGCACTGTTATGGGAACACCTGATGTAAGGGGGCACTGTTATGGGAACACCTGATGTAAGGGGACACTGTTATGAGGACACCTGATGTAAGGGGACACTGTTATGAGAACACCTGATGTAAGGGGGCACTGTTATGAGAACACCTGATGTAAGGGGGCACTGTTATGGGAACAGCTGATGTAAGGGAACACTGTTATGAGAACACCTGATGTAAGGGGACACTGTTATGAGAACACCTGATGTAAGGGGGCACTGTTATGGGAACTCCTGATGTAAGGGGACACTGTTATGAGAACACCTGATGTAAGGGGGCACTATTATGGGGACACCTGATGTAAGGGGGCACTGTTATGGGGACACCTGATGTAAGGGGGCACTGTTATGGGAACACCTGATGTAAGGGGGCACTGTTATGTGGACACCTGATGTAAGGGGGCACTGTTATGGGGACACCTGATGTAAGGGGGCACTGTTATGGGGACACCTGATGTAAGGGGACACTGTTATGAGAACACCTGATGTAAGGGGGCACTGTTATGAGAACACCTGATGTAAGGGGACACTGTTATGAGAACACCTGATGTAAGGGGGCACTGTTATGAGAATACCTGATGTAAGGGGGCACTGTTATGAGAATACCTGATGTAAGGGGGCACTGTTATGGGGACACCTGATGTAAGGGGGCACTGTTATGGGAACTCCTGATGTAAGGGGACACTGTTATGAGAACACCTGATGTAAGGGGACACTGTTATGGGGACACCTGATGTAAGGGGACACTGTTATGGGAACACCTGATGTAAGGGGACACTGTTATGAGAACACCTGATGTAAGGGGGCACTGTTTGGGAACACCTGATGTAAGGGGACACTGTTATGAGAACATCTGATGTAAGGGGGCACTGTTATGGGGACACCTGATGTAAGGGGACACTGTTATGAGAACACCTGATGTAAGGGGGCACTGTTAGGGGAACACCTGATGTAAGGGGGCACTGTTATGAGAACACCTGATGTAAGGGGACACTGTTATGGGAACACCTGATGTAAGGGGACACTGTTATGAGAACACCTGATGTAAGGGGGCACTGTTTGGGAACACCTGATGTAAGGGGACACTGTTATGAGAACACCTGATGTAAGGGGGCACTGTTATGGGGACACCTGATGTAAGGGGACACTGTTATGAGGACACTGGAAGTAAGGGGACACTGATATGAGAACACCTGATGTAAGGGGACACTGTTATGGGAACACCTGATGTAAGGGGACACTGTTATGAGGACACTGGAAGTAAGGGGACACTGATATGAGAACACCTGATGTAAGGGGACACTGTTATGAGAACACCTGATGTAAGGGGGCACTGTTATGGGAACTCCTGATGTAAGGGGACACTGTTATGAGAACACCTGATGTAAGGGGGCACTATTATGGGGACACCTGATGTAAGGGGGCACTGTTATGGGGACACCTGATGTAAGGGGGCACTGTTATGGGAACACCTGATGTAAGGGGGCACTGTTATGTGGACACCTGATGTAAGGGGGCACTGTTATGGGGACACCTGATGTAAGGGGGCACTGTTATGGGGACACCTGATGTAAGGGGGCACTGTTATGGGAACACCTGATGTAAGGGGGCACTGTTATGGGAACACCTGATGTAAGGGGGCACTGTTATGTGGACACCTGATGTAAGGGGGCACTGTTATGAGGACACTGGATGTAAGGGGACACCTGATGTAGGGGGTTCTGTTATGGGAACACCTGATGTAAGGGGGCACTGTTATGGGAACACCTGATGTAAGGGGGCACTGTTATGGGGACACCTGATGTAAGGGGGCACTGTTATGGGAACACCTGATGTAAGGGGGCACTGTTATGGGGACACCTGATGTAAGGGGGCACTGTTATGGGAACACCTGATGTAAGGGGGCACTGTTATAGGGACACCTGATGTAAGGGGGCACTGTTATGTGGACACCTGATGTAAGGGGGCACTGTTATGAGGACACTGGATGTAAGGGGACACCTGATATAAGGGGGTTCTGTTATGGGAACACCTGATGTAAGGGGGCACTGTTATGGGAACACCTGATGTAAGGGGGCACTGTTATGGGGGACACCTGATGTAAGGGGGCACTGTTATGAGGACACTGGATGTAAGGGGACACCTGATGTAGGGGGGTTCTGTTATGGGAACACCTGATGTAAGGGGGCACTGTTATGGGAACACCTGATGTAAGGGGGCACTGTTATGGGGACACCTGATGTAAGGGGGCACTGTTATGTGGACACCTGATGTAAGGGGGCACTGTTATGAGGACACTGGATGCAAGGGGACACCTGATATAAGGGGGTTCTGTTATGGGAACACCTGATGTAAGGGGGCACTGTTATGAGAACACCTGATGTAAGGGGGCACTCTTATGGGAACACCTGATGTAAGGGGGCACTGTTATGGGGGACACCTGATGTAAGGGGGCACTGTTATGAGGACACTGGATGTAAGGGGACACCTGATGTAAGGGGGTTCTGTTATGGGAACACCTGATGTAAGGGGGTTCTGTTATGGGAACACCTGATGTAAGGGGGCACTGTTATGGGAACACCTGATGTAAGGGGGCACTTTTATGGGAATACCTGATGTAAGGGGGCACTGTTATGTGGACACCTGATGTAAGGGGGCACTGTTATGGGAACACCTGATGTAAGGGGGCACTGTTATGGGGGACATCAGGTGTAAGGGGGCACTGCTATGACGACACTGGATGTAAGGGGACACCTGGTGTAAGGGGGCACTGTTATGGGAACACCTGATGTAAGGGGGCACTGTTAAGGGGACACTGGATGTAAGGGTACACCTGATATAAAGGGGTACCTTGATTGGGGTAACTGATCTAAGACAATATTCTGATGGGGCATCTGATATGTGGTGGCAACTGATATATAAAGGTACTCTGATTGGGGTTCTTGATTTATGGGGAACTCAAATGGAGACACCTGATGTGAAGTGGTTCTATTTTCTTTCACTTGAAATATGGATGTGATTGGCCTACTTTTATGTTTTATTAAAGAGTTATTTCTTTGTCTTCCATCTTGTTTCTGGTAAAAATAGTTGTTTGTGGAAGGACAGAATAAAAGGGCACAGCCAGAGACACGCTGCATCTGATGGCAGGCGACAGTGGCAAATGACACGCTGCATCTGGGGACAGGCAATGGTGGCAAGTGACATGCTGCATCTGGCAGAAGGCGACCGTGGCAAGTGACACGCTGCATCTGGCAGAAGGTGACGATGGCAAGTGACACGCTACATCTGGGGACAGGCAATGGTGGCAAGTGACACGCTGCATTTGGCAGAAGGCGACAGTGGCAATTGACACGCTGCATCTAGCAGAAGGCGACAGTGGCAAGTGACACGCTACATCTGGGGACAGGCAATGGTGGCAAGTGACACGCTGCATCTGGCAGAAGGCGACAGCTGCAAGTGACACGCTACATCTGGTGACAGGCAATGGTGGCAAGTGACACGCTGCATCTGGCAGAAGGCGACAGCGGCAAGTGACACGCTGCATCTGATGGCAGACAACAGGGGCAAGTGACACGCTGCATCTGATGGCAGGCGACGGTGGCAAGTGACAGGCTGTATCTGGTTGATGGTGATGGTGGCAAGCTGTATCTGGTGGCAAGTGACAAGCTGCATCTGGTAGCAGGTGACAGTGGCACACTGCATCTGGTGGCAAGTGACAAGCTCAGGGTTCCCACTGATTCTGCATTATGGTGAGTTGAACTATTTTATTATATATTACAATGTAATAAAAGAAATAATGTGCTTCAATCATCCCGACACCATATCAAGCATGGTGTCGGGATGATTTAAGTGCTAATACCAGCCATTTGCCCGACAAATCACAGCGACCGAATTCCCAGTCAACCATGAAACTACATTCCCCCCCCCAGTCCTTTTGTCTTCTACAAAATCAGTCCCCCATGTCAACAAGGTTGCGGACCGCTGCTCTAAAGTGACATTACTTCCTCCTAGCGCTTTATGGAGGGGGCAGAGGAGGACATTACTGTGCAGGGAGGGGGTGAAGGGGGCAGAGGAGGACACTGATGTGGAGAGGTGAAAGGGGCACAGCAGGACACGGCAGTGGGGGGTCATGATATGAAGTGGGCAGAGAAGGACACTACTTGAGGGGGCAGGGGAGGACATTACTGTAGGGGAGGGGGAAGGAAGGAGGCAGAGGAGGACACTATTGTGTGGGGCAGTGTTGCCAACCACCTGTTAATTTACAGGCTGCCCGTAAATGTCTGTTACCGGCAGCGGCGCCCATAAAAAATATGGCTGTCCACAGCCTCTAACCATCTCTTGTACCATGTCCGCATCCTCTAGCCAGCTCCTGTACCATTTCTGCAGCTTCTGACCATCTCCTGTACCATATCTGCAGCTTCTGACCATCTCTTGTATCATGTATTCAGCTTCTGACCATCGCTTGTACCATGTCCGCAGCTTCTGACCATCTCCTGTACCATATCTGCAGCTTCTGACCATCTCTTGTATCATGTCTTCAGCTTCTGACCATCTCTTGTACCATGTCCGCAGCTTCTGACCATCTCCTGTACCATGTCTGTAGCTTCTGACCACCTCCTGTATCATGTCCTTAGCCTCTAACCACCTCCTGCATCATGTCCACAGCCTCTAACCACCTCTCCTGTACCATGTCTGCAGCCTCTAACCATCTCTTTTATCATGTCTGCAATCTCTGACCATATCTTGTCTTTTATCATGTCTGCAGTCTCTGAGGGGGAGTCTGGAGAGGACTCAAGAGTGGGAGCGCCGTCGGGATGGTGGTCACGGGAGAAGTCAGACATGTGTGGACTGTGGAGAAGAGACTATAGGATAAAACCAGAGCCACTGGAGCGAACTGGAGCTGACTGACTGAGCCCTGCACGGTGCACCTGAGAGGAGGTCAGTGACCGTGCTGCCAGGCCAGTCTGGGGGGGGGGGGGGTTCACTGATGTAAAGGGGAGTGAATACAAGAATGTAAGGGGACACTAATATAAAGGTTCCCCCTTATATCAGGACCCCTCACCTTAGTGCATTCACTCTGTGGAAGGTGGTCTCTGGTCACCAGAGTCCCCCTTCCCCCCACATCAGAGTTCCCAGCATTCCCCTTTACATCAGTCTGCAGGATTCCCCCTTACAGTGCAAGAGGGAACTCTGTGGACGCTGATGTGAAGGGGAACTCTGATGTAAGGGGCAATGCTGCAGACCCTGATGTAAGTGGGAACTCTGATGGAAAGGGGAACGCAGTGGACTCTGATATAAGGGGGTCTCTGGTCACCAGAGCCCCCCTTATATAAGAGTTCCCCTTTAGATCATAATCTGCAGCATTCCCCTTCCCTTGTACTGTAAGGGGGATTTCTGCACACTCTGACGTAAGGAGGAACTCTGTGCTGGCTGGGTTATTTTAACCTGACCTTCATGTAAATGGAGAAATATGTTTTTTTACTTTTTTTAACTTAAACACATTGCTAATAGTGCTATCTACATGTTTATAGTTTAAATAATGATATTTGCACTGTTTAGCACAAAAAAATGGCCATTTTAGGTACTTTCTTTAGTTCCAACACTTTTTTTTCCCAGGACTTGATCCCTAGGTACAGGCAGTACTTCCCATATGGTCAGCAGGGGGCGCCAACAGAGGCTGCCTGTGGATAGGTGGGGGGTGTCTGGTCAGTTCTCCAGTGCCCCATCATTTCTAATGGCAGCCCAGCCTAGCCCTGTCATCTGTAGTCAGCCATTTTCTCCCTTTCACATCATTGGCTCATCACAGACACCAGCCAGCTGTGCAGAGACGGCGACCGGACAAATCTGTGATAAGGATATGAGAATATCTGACCCTTTCATAGGGTGGTCCGTTCCTCCTCCAAGTGGGGGGTCTGTACACCCAGAGGACTGGAGGTTACTCTCAATCGTTCTGATCAGCCTCCATTTCTGGAATGTGGAAATGTGGAAATTGTATTGATACAATGGAAACATCGGACACACTTCTATAGAGATGTAGTGATGAGACCTGAATGGATCCGAACACTCGCCATTATTACTCTTCCAGGAGATTTCTATCAAGATTTTATTCTTTACAAATGAAAGATCTCTTTTCAATTTTTATAAAGATTTGTCTGATTTTTAGAACCTGAAAAGTCCTGAAGTATTACATAGTAGTTCTGATTCTTCAAAAAGCTGCTGACCCTGAAAACAGCATAGAAAGCAAACGGCGGGGAATAATGGGGAATGTATTCAGCATGGAATCCAGGGACAAATCTTCACCAATATGCCACACCTTCAGGATAAACCTTGATTGGGTGAGAGCCGCATACTTTACCATTGTGTCATTCCTCATCCACTGATCTCATTCCTGTCTTTCCCACCATCATGTGCATTAGAACATCACTAAAGAACATCTAAACCCAAACACAAAAATGTAATACACTACAGCTGAGCAGTCCTTAGATATGGTGGCTGCATTCGTTTTCTTTTTCCTTTGTTTTCACCTTGTGTTTCTGCCAGTAACTCACTTCCTGTCCTAGGGTGACAACACTCACTGTACTGAATCTATGGAGAAGCTGTGTTGTCACCCTAGGACAGGAAGTGTGTTAGGACTACAGAATACTTCCCCCTGTCTATACCATAGTGAAGTGATGTTCTGCAGTGCACATAGAGAACTGGGAACAATGCTGACTGAAAACAGTCCAGAGGCAATGAGACCAGAAAGTTATCAGCTCTTTATATTTACTGCAGAACCAAAACTTACATTTTTGCACTTAAAGAACGGATATAAGAATACGGAATGTTTATTCATTCATTCATACACTATCTTACCAAAAGTATTGGGACGCCTGCTCTTTGCAGCTATAACAGCTTCAACTCTTCTGGGAAGGCTGTCCACAAGGTTTAGGAGTGTGTCTATGGGAATGTTTGACCATTCTTCCAGAAGCGCATTTGTGAGGTCAGGCACTGATGTTGGAGAGAAGGTCAGGCTCACGGTCTCCACTCTAATTCATCCCAAAGATGTTCTATCGGGATGGATGTACAGGCCGGTCAAGTTCCTCCACCTCAAACTCGTCATCCATGTCTTTATGGACCTTGTTTTGTGCACTGGCCCAAATCATTTGGATTTTGGTGTGGGGGTGTTTTTCAGGGGTTGGGTTTGGCCCCTTAGTTCCAGTAGTGAAGGGAACTCTTAAGGCGTCAGCATACCAAGATATAACATAGTAACATAGTAGCTAAGGTTGAATAAAGACAATAGTCCATCTGGCTCAACGCGTGTAGGTGTGTGTGGATGTATTTATTTCCCATACCCCCGGATGTTTTTATCCTTCAGATATATGTCCAAGAGTCTTTGAAAAGTAGCCATACTCCCCGCAGTAACCACCATTTGTGGTAGAGGATTCCACAGTCTTGTAGCCCTTGTATTTTTCATACAAGTTATGAAATTGTATGCGCGGTTTTCTCGAACCTTGGCTGCTCCGGATTCCGGACAGGTGGGTTCAGGAAATCATTCGATCAGGTTACAAGATCGAATTCCTTTCGCGTCCAGCGGACAGGTTCTTTCCCTCAAATCTTCATTTGACCTCAGATCATTTGCAAGATCTTCAACGGGCTGTTCAGGATCTCCTCGCCGAGGGGGTAATCGTACCGGTGCCGCATCGGGACAGATTTCGGGGGTTTTACTCGAATCTGTTCACTGTGCCCAGAAAGGAGGGCAAGGTATGTCCGATTCTGGACTTGAAGGCTCTGAACCGCTTTGTGCGGGTTCAGAAGTTCCGTATGGAATCCCTCCGTTCAGTGGTAGCCTCTCTGAGCCCGGGAGATTTCCTGGCTTCAATCGACCTCAAGGATCCTTCCTTTGAGAACATCAGGGAGATTCCTCTGCCTGTGCTGTCACGGAAGGTTGCCTTTCTGGTGGCGATCACAGCTGCCCGCAGAGTGTCGGAGTTGGCGGCCCTGTCTTGCCGCTCTCCTTACCTGGTTGTTCATAAGGATAAGGTGGTCTTGCGACCTCACCAATCTTTTCTTCCTAAGGTGGTATCCGATTTTCAGCTTAACAAGGATATTGTCTTGCCTTCGCTGTGTGCGAATCCTAAGCATCCTAAGGAGTTTGCTTTGCATTCCTTGGATGTAGTCCGGGCGATCAGGGTGTATCTGTCGTCTACTGAATCCTTCCGTAGGTCGGATTCTCTTTTTGTCCTTCCCTCGGAAGGGTACGGCTGCATCTGCGGCAACCATTTCAAGATGGATTAGACAGACAATTGTACTCGATTAGGGAACTGGTACCGCCCTTCCCTGTCAAGGCGCACTCTACCAGAGCGGTGAGTGCGTCCTGGGCCTTCCGGCATCAAGCTTCAGTGGCCCAGGTGTGCAAGGCAGCGACTTGGTCGTCCATGCACACCTTTTCCAAATTTTACAAACTTGACGTTTTGGCCGCAAAGTCCTGTCCCTGGCCGTGCCTTGAGGGGAACATGGCATTTACCTGTCCCTGTCTGTTGGGGTTGTTTTCCCCTTTGTTGATTTGCTTTCCTGGGTTTGTTGCTCCTATTGAGCTTTCTTGTTACCCAGAGTTTACTTTTCTGGTTCAGATAAGGTTCCTTTCTCCAACCTGGGTGCTGCGTTGCCTTTGTGACGGTTGCGCTTCCCACCCCTCATGTCTACACTGCTTTGGGACATCCCATTGGTGAAGACTATATGAGGGGCGGCGACTGTCAGGGGACGTAAGAGAAAACTGAATTTTTGTAAAATCTTACCGTAAAATTCCTTTCTCTGAGTCCTCTGACAGTCGCCGCCCCCGCCCCTCTTTTGTGGGTTTTTTTGGACTATCTTCTGCTTGCTACCAAACTGAGTTGGGAATGCTGATAGCAGGGGGGTATTGGACCAGTGGGACAGCACCCTACAGGTGTGCCTATGCAAATTGTTTGTGTTTTTAACAAGTCTTATGCCTAGCTTGCTCCTGTGGATAAAAGGTCAATACCCATTGGTGAAGACTCTATGAGGGGCGGCGACTGTCAGAGGACTCGAAGAAAGGAATTTTACGGTAAGATTTTACAAAAATTCAGTTTTCTCTCAGCGGGGATCTATCCGCCGATCCCCGCTGAGCAGGCAGATGACAGCTCCGTCTCCACACTGTGTGGGCGGAGACAGAGGTTTCAGATCCCCGCTGTCCTCTATGGGGGAATCGGATGAGAACGGACCACCTTTTCGTTCTCATCCGATCCGCCAGATGGATGGAAAATAGGGTTTCGATCCGTCCGGATTTGACAGAGAGGATCGGATTGGATGTCAGCAGGCATGTCTCCGCTGACATCCGCTGCCCCATAGGGATGCATGGGGTATCCGATCAAGTTCGCCTGAAAAACTGACAGGCGGATCTGATCGGACCGTATGTGTGAAAGGGGCCTTAGGGGTGTATTCACTTTTGTTGGCAGCGATTTACACATTAATGGCTGTGTGTTGAGTTATTTTGAGGGGACAGCAAATCTACACAATTTATACAAGCTGTACACTCACTACTTTACATTGTAGCAAAGTGTCATTTCTTCAGTGTTGTCACATGAAAAGATAGAATAAAATATTTACAAAAATGTGAGGGGTGTACTAATTTTTGTGAGATACTGTGTGTGTGTATATGTATATACAGTATATATATACTGTATATATATATATATATATATATATATATATATATATATATATATATATATATATATATATATATATATATATATATATACACACACACACACACTCTCTATATCATCCTGCACATCCATATATCTCTCTTATATACCATCCTATTCATCTATATACCTCTCTTATGTACTATTCTATTCATCCATATATACTGTACCTCTCTGGGTCGGGGGGCAGGGTGGCAATTTTCCCCTGGGCCGATCTGATCCCCCCCAGAAAAGGCCGCTCAGTTTCTCTTCATTAAGGGGTCACTCACTCACTCTCAGTATGCATTACTTTGAAATTGAAATGGAGTCACTCACTGATTGGCCGCGGCCGGCGACTGCCCCGGAGACCTCCTGGTTGCTAGATCTCCAGCTGCTTAGCGTCTAGCAACCAGTGACGTCACGGTCTCCAGAGCAGAGGACGAAAGCGAGGCAGAGTGGAGAGAGCAGAGAGGACCCACCAATGCAAAGCGGTCAGCGGAGGGAGGATCTTCCTTCCTTGTCCTCTGCGCCAATTACTGGCCCCCACCCACCTCCGGCTCCTCGCTCCCTCCATCCATTTTCCAACACGGGGCCGGCCGATGCAGAAGAGAGGGCCTGGCTGGTAAACTAAAGCTGCAATCCAGAATTGAAGACACTCCGCACTCCGCAGGTGCAGCAGCCAGCAGCAGATCCACCATCCGTAGCACCTCTCAAGTCGCCAGAGTCAACCTGCTGAGGTGAGGTGGTCAGGACTCGAGTCGGAGAAGAGCAGTGAGTGCCAAAAAAAAAAGTGTCATGTATGGACATGTGGAGCATATTTCCCTGTACTCTGCTACCCCCTGGCACTGTATACATGTATATTGATGTCTAGCTGTTCCTGGCACTATATACCTGTCTCATACCTGTATTATACAGGTATGAGACAGGTATATAGAGCCAGGAGCAGCTAGACATCAGTATACAGGCTGTATACAGTCCAGTTAAAGGTATTGGGTCCCTGAGGTCCCATAGGGCTCCCCCTTGTGTCATGGGAGCGTAAGCTGGCCGCAAAGGAGGAGGTCACATGATTAGATCTCAGCCAGGGTTCATGCTGGGACTTGTAGTCCTTTGCTTTTGGGGATGTAACCCCCCCAAAAGTGAAGGACTACAGGTCCCAGCATAAGCCCCTCAGAGCTCAGCATTTGTCACACACCCCCGATCCCCCCACTAATGAAGGACTACAGGACCCACTCTTCCAGCTTAACCACTTCCAGACCGCCCACCGCATATATAGTGTTGCAGGGCGGCCTGGCTGCGCAAAATCACATACTAGTGCATGATTTTGTGTATGGGTTCTAGGGGGCGCGACACAGCGGGAGCCAATCAGCAGGTCACCCACGATCATGCAGGAGAATGACAGAATGGCGGTCTGCCTTTGTAAACAAGGCAGACAGCTGTTCTGTCACAGGAAGATGGAGATCTGTGTTTCAGCTAAGCGGAAACACGGATCTTTTTTTTTTCTCTAGTACATCCATCCCCCACACAGTAAGAAAGCATTCCCTAGGAGCAAATTTAACCCCTTGATCACCCCTAGTGTTAACCCCTTTCCTGCCATTGTCATTTATACAGTAGCAGTGCATTTTTTTTAGCACTGATCACTGTATTAGTGTCACTGGTCCCCAAAAAGTGTCACAAAGTGTCAGCTTTGTCCATCGCAATGTCGCAGTCCCACTAAAAAGCACTAATTGCCGCCATTACTAGTAAAAACAATTAAAAATAAAAAAATAATCCATAAATGTATCCCATAGTTTGTAGACACAATAAAATTTGCACAAACCAATCAATATACACTTATTATTTTTTGGTTTTTTTTTACCAAAAATATGTAGCAGAATACATACTGATCTAAATTGATCAAAAATTTAATTTTTTATAATTTAATTATGATACCACACATGTATCAAAATTGTCTTGCTATATAAGATGAATATCCGTTTTAAAACCAGGTGGGCATGGATGGTGAGTTGATTCGGTGGTTCAATGGGCCACTTGACTGGACTTGTCCCCCAGGCCTAAGGCTGCCAGCCCTCCCCTGCTCTTAGATATCATCCTGTAAATCCATATACCATGTCATAAGTCATTTTTCTTCTTCTCTGACGTGTGCTGATGAGGCTGCACTGATGGGCGCTGAAGAGGCTGCACTGATGGGCACTGAAGAGGCTGCACTGATGGACGCTGATGAGACTGCACTGAGGGGCAGCACTGATTGGCACTGATGGGGCTGCACTGATAATCAGGGCACTGACCTTGATTCTCAGTGTAAACAATGTACTTACAGCCTTGCTATTTATCGGGTCTCCTTTTCTAACACAGTCACGGCATATGAGGAAAGGAGAGATGATAACTGGTAAGTCTGTTTATGTGTAATCAGCTGTCATTGGACATAACAGATCCAATGTCGTGACAGGGTGACAGGGCCTGTCACAAAGCTTATACAGCTTGAACCCGTATCTGACACGCTTGCTGGGGAGAAACTGCTTGAAAGCAAGGCGGCCAGAAAACCTAATCAGGGGACTCATCAACGCAGACAACTTGTTGGGGGGTAAACAAGGCTTCAAACCGCTGATTGAAGTGGTTTACGAGGGGTTGAATTTTGTGGAGCCGGTCATATATCTGTAAGAGATCTTCCGTGAAAAACAGCTCATAGAAGTCTAGGGAATTAAAATTGGCTGTTTCCACCGGAATTCCGGGTTGGGCAGTGAATGGGGGAAGTACGGGCGCTGTAGAATCTGTGGGCTGCCAATTAAGATATGCCAGCGCATCAGGGAGGACACTATGGGCTCTACGGGCCTGTGTTCAAATTCTTGGTGGCTGCGGTCCACAACTTGTGCTAGCCACCGCACCAGCTCTAACTGCACTTATGGGACTCATCACATCACCAAGTGTTACTGCAGTGCTGGTTTGTCTACGACCAGGGTGTACTAGGCCGCTGGTGCTTGCCAGTTCACCTGACGTTTGAGCGGCACTAGTACCAACACTCTGCTGTATACTAGCACCCTGCGATCTCTGCACCTCAGCATCTCCAGAACGGGGTCAGGTATGCCTGACCTTAGCAGGGACCCCTCCGTTGTCTGAGCTATCTGTCAGGGAGCCACTGCTCTCTACAGGTTCGTATACTGACCCTGATTCTGCCAGTGAGGCTTCCCCTCATCTGACATGGACAGTATCCTGTAGGCCTCTTCACTAGTGTACCTCCGTTTGGACATTTTAGCCACAACATTTATAGGTACTTAGTGTGACTCACAAGTAAAAAAGCACCTGGTTGTCCAGGACTATTTGAAATGCTACAAAAAAAGAACTGCTAGTGCTAGCAGAGATCAGGCCTGACTCTGCTAACGCTGCGATTTTGTGTGTTTTGGAAGTGACAGTAATCTATTGATTACTGCTCTTGCCTGGGTGGAGTGGGCTGGGCGGAGGGGCTAAGCGTAGGTGCTGGCAGGTGTCGTGGTCGATCCTGCTAATGCTGCATTTTGGTAACCCTAAAACTATTGCTAGTATAGTTCTAATCAGATAAAAGATATTGATCCGTTCATATACTATACTAGTAATGGAGGTGTTTAGTGTGTGTGTATGTGTGTGTTACTGGTAATCAAAGGGTTAAATTATATTTCTAACTATGCGGCGGGGATCTGTGCTGTCCTAGACTGACGCTAACTAGCGTTAATGCTAACTAATGTCACCTGTGACACTAATAATAGTGATCAGAAAAAAAACTGTACACTATAAAAGTGACACTGTGACAGGGCAATGAAGGGGTTAACTGGGGGTGATCAGGGGGTTAAATCTTTATTGGGGGGATGGTGGGTACCCTAAACCTATTTGGGACAGAAACTAACTGTTGCTAACGCTAAATGAAGTCACCAGGCACACTATTACAGAAATCAGCAAAACCACTATATACTGTATATAGTGTTCAATGTGACAGGGGGTGTAGGGGTTAACTGGGGGGTGATCGGGGCGTTAAATGTGCCTAGCTAGGTGTGTGTATATGTGCTGTTGGTGTACTCAGTTTAATCCTCTCTTCTCTCACCTTGGAATCCAAAAAAGACTCCAGGAGGGAAGGGAGGACCTTTTCCTGTGCCTGTGTTTACATTACACAGGTCGGTTTGTCATTGGTCAGAACCGATCACCAGGTCCAGGCCAAAAATCATCATTGGCCTGGACCTGATGACTTATCAGTTCTATACCGAATCAGACCATCGCGGGGACTGAGGGCATGCGGGAGGGCGCCCCATAGGCCCCGTAGACCCTCGCTTTTCCTGCACGAGCCACCCTGCCGCAGTAAAAGGCGGCGGGTGGTCAGGAACTGGTTAAAGTAAGGTGCGCATGGGCAGCCAATCAGCAAAATAAGAAAAAATCTACAATGTTTCAGCAATTTGTATTGGATTTATGTTGGATACATTTGCAAATATATATGAAGCTGCACTGCCACGTCAAGGCCCCTCTGCAAAGTGCAGTCCCTAACTCTACTCTACTGTCATTTCCAAATTATGATATACAAAGTAAAAAAAAAAGTCTAAACTAGTTCAATAATTTCATTCAAAACAGAGGTTTTGGTTACATATATTTGCAATCATATGTGAAATTACCTTCCACAAAACCTGTCTGAGAAAAATACCAGCCTCCAACCTCCCCTTATAGCTGGTCCAACACACACCTGGAAAAATACCGTCCTCCAACCTCCCCTCATAGCCAGTCCAACAAACGCCTAAAAAAAAAATACCGACCTCCAACCTCCCCCCCCTCATATCCGGTCCAACACACGCCTGAAAAATACCGCCCTCCAACCTCTCCTCATAGCCGGTCCAACACATCCCTGAAAAAATACTAGCCTCCAACCTTCCCTTATAGCCGGTCAAACACACCTGAAAAAATAACGGCCTCCAACCTCCCCTCATAGCCGGTCCAACACACACCTGGGGAAAAAAGTACTGGCCTCCAACCTCCCCTATAGCCAGTCCAACACACGCCTAAAAAAAATACCGGCCTCCAACCTCCCCTCATAGCCGGTCCAACACACACCTGGGGAAAAAAGTACTGGCCTCCAACCTCCCCTATAGCCAGTCCAACACACGCCTAAAAAAAATACCGGCCTCCAACCTCCCCTCATAGCCGGTCCAACACACACCTGTAAAAAATAAGTACCGGTCTCCAATCTCCCTTTATAGCCAGTCCAACACACACATAAAAAGAAAAACTACCGGCCTCCAACCTCCCCTCCCCTCATAGCTGGTCCAACACATGCCTGAAAAATACCGGCCTTTTTGGACATTTTTCTGTTTTTGCAGCATGCTGCTCTTTCACATTATAAAAATGCTGTTCTGGACTTCCTGTTGAATATCTTCTGTCAGCCATTGTTTTGCCTTAGCCAATACATCATCAGAAGAGAAAGCATGGTTTTTGTATCAAGGATTCAAAAGACTTGCAAGCACAACATTTTTAATCTCTTCATGCTTCTCAAAACATATATCAACCAAAGCTCTTTGGCTTGACAGACCATCATTTGAAAGTTGGAGGGTGTTGTGTGCCATGACACTGAAGTCTGACATATCAGCAAGCCTCATTCCTTTCTGCATGTTTGCTCCATTGTCTCGAAGAAGCACAAGCATCACTCAGTCTTTGTTGATTCCCCAGTCTTCAAGCATGCCTAGAAACATTTCTCTACTGTACTCAGTGTGGGATCCGTGCATCACTTTTGTATCCAACACCAATTGGCTTTATGTCCATCCACTGTCAATGAAGTGGCATGTAAGAATCGTTAATGACTCGCCTGACTTTTTGTCCTGACCAGCAGTCAGCCGTGAATGAGAGTGAGTTGCCAGCATTCTCTGGTTGCAGCATAGCCTTTTACTTTCTCGTCGACCTTTTGGTGAATCTTTCGCAGCATTTTGGTTCGATAATACTTATCACTCTTCAGTGTGTAGCTTGGCTCAAGTATGGACATCAACCACTTAAATCCTGAGTCAGACACCATTGTAAATGGCTGGTTATCAGTGACAATTATCTCTGTGATTACTCTGTCCAGCAGTTGGGATCTTCCATCTAAATCTAGACAGTGACACCTGTTTTTTTTCATAAACATATCTGTTATTGATGCCTGGCAGTGTGGGTGGCTTGCTGGCACCCTGTTGTGGGGTGGCTGGCTGCTGTCACCCTGTTGTGGGTCAGTAGCTGACGCCTGGCAGTTTGGGTGGCTTGCGGGTAGCCTGTTGTGGGTCGGTGGCTGACACCTGGCAGTGTGGTTGGCTTGCTGGCCCCCTGTTTTGGGGTGGCTGGCTGCTGTCACACTGTTGTGGGTCGGTGGCTGATGCCTGGCAGTGTGGATGACTTGCTGGCACCCTGTTGTGGCTGGCTGGCTTGCTGGAACACTTTGGTGGGTGGCTTGCCTGGTGTCACCCTGTTGTGGGTGGCTGGCTGCTGTCACACTGTTGTGGGTCGGTGGCTGATGCCTGGCAGTGTGGGTGACTTGCTGGCACCCTGTTGTGGCTGGCTGGCTTGCTGGAACACTTTGGTGGGTGGCTTGCCTGGTGTCACCCTGTTGTGGGTGGCTGGCTTGCTGGAACACTGTCGTGGGTGGCCGGCTTGCTGCAACACTGTGGTGGGTGGCTAGCTGGCTTGCTGGAACAATGTGGTGGGTGACTGGCTTGGTGTCACCCTTTTGTGGGTTTCTGGCTTGCTGGAACACTGTGGTGGGTGGCTGACTTGGTGTCACCCTGTTGTGGGTGGCTTGCTTGCTGGAGCACTGTGGTGGGTGGCTGGCTTGGGGTCACCCTGTTGTGGGTGGCTTGCTTATTGGAACACTGTGGTGGGTGGCTGGCTTGGTGTCACCCTGTTGTGGGTGGCTTGCTTGCTGGAACACTGTGGTGGTTGGCTGCCTTGGGGTCACCCTGTTGTGGGTGGCTTGCTTGCTGGAACACTGTGGTGGGTGGCTGGCTTGGTGTCACCCTGTTGTGGGTGGCTTGCTTGCTGGAACACTTGGCTGGCTTAGAGTCACCCTGTTGCGGGTGGCTGGCTTGCTGGAACACTGGGGTGGGTGGGTGGGTGGCTGGCTGGCTGGCTGGCTTGCTGGAACACTGTGGTGGGTGGCTGGCTGGCTTGCTGGAACACTGTGGTGGGTGGCTGGCTTGCTGGAACACTTTGGTGGGTGGCTTGCTTGCTGGAACATTGTGGTGGGTGGCTGGCTTGGTGTCACCCTGTTGTGGGTGGCTTGCTTGCTGGAACACTGTGGTGGGTGGCTGGCCTGGTGTCACCCTGTTGTGGGTGGCTTGCTTGCTGGAACACTGTGGTAGGTGGCTGGCTTGCTGGAACACTGTGGTGGGTGGCTGGCTTGGTGTCACCCTGTTGTGGATGGCTGGTTTGCTGGAACACTGTGGTGGGTGGCTGGCTTGTTGTCACCCTGTTGTGGGTGGCTTGCTTGCTGGAACACTGTGGTGGGTGGCTGGCTTGGTGTCACCCTGTTGTGGGTGGCTGGCTTGATGGAACACTGTGGTGGGTGGCTGGCTTGTTGTCACCCTGTTGTCGGTGGCTTGCTTGCTGGAACACTGTGGTAGGTGGCTGGCTTGGTGTCACCCTGTTGGGGGTGGCTGCCTGGATTGCTTGCTGGAACGCTGTGGTGGGTGGGTGGCTTGGTGTCACCCTGTTGTGGGTGGCTTGCTTGCTGGAATGCTGTGGTTGGTGGCTGGCTTGTTGTCACCCTGTTGTGGGTGGCTTGCTTGCTGGAAAACTGTGGTAGGTGGCTGGCTTGGTGTCACCCTGTTGGGGGTGGCTGACTTGCTTGCTGGAACACTGTGGTGGGTGACTGGCTTGGTGTCACCCTGTTGTGGGTGGGTGGCTTGCTTGCTGGAACACTGTGGTGGGTGGCTGACTTGTTGTCACCCTGTTGTGGGTGGCTTGCTTGCTGGGACACTGTGGTGGGTGGCTGGCTTGTTGTCACCCTGTTGTGGGTGGCTTGCTTGCTGGAACACTGTGGTAGGTGGCTGGCTTGGTGTCACCCTGTTGGGGGTGGCTGGCTTGCTTGCTGGAACACTGTGGTGGGTGACTGGCTTGGTATCACCCTGTTGTGGGTGGGTGGCTTGCTTGCTGGAACACTGTGGTGGGTGGCTGATTTGTTGTCACCCTGTTGTGGGTGGCTTGCTTGCTGGGACACTGTGGTGGGTGGGTGGCTGGCTTGGTGTCACCCTGTTGTGGGTGGCTTGCTCGAACACTGTTGTGGGTGGCTGGCTTGGTGTCGCCCTGTTGTGGGTGGCTGGCTTGCTGGAGCACTGTGGTGGGTGTAGAGATATGCCGGTTTTCGGTAATGCGATATATCGCGGTATCGCATACACACGGTATTGTTATTGTGGTTATTTTTAAAATACCGTGTTTTTCTGCTCTCCAAGTCTGCTTTTAGAATTGATTATTTTCAGTGAACTGGATGACTCGTTCACTCATTCAATAGAGACAGGTCTGGTAATATGATCCTAGAGTGAGAGAGCTTAGCTCCTCGCTGTAACCAATCAGATGGCTCCCAGCACACTGACATGCTGGAAACAACCTATCACAGTTACTTTGCTCTATACTGCAGCCGCATGCTTTCTCCTGGGCTCAGGCAGACAGACACAGAGCCACTAGCCTACTACAAGCAAATCTCTGCAAGTATCTACCTATTACCATATACTGTCACTGTGTAGATAGATAGAGATATAGATATGGAATAGATAGAGATATAGATAGATAGATATTCCGATATATCGGGGAAAGTACATATCGACCCCCCATTATCAGTGTTGCCGATAATCGGTCGATCCCTACACACCACACACACATTTGCTATAGTGGTCTACATGTTTTCACTCGGATTATTCGGTCACAATCACGGGTCAGGCTCTGAGACCAGTAGCTATAGCAGTAGTTG
Source organism: Pelophylax lessonae (assembly GCF_965119305.1). Classification (NCBI taxonomy): domain Eukaryota; kingdom Metazoa; phylum Chordata; class Amphibia; order Anura; family Ranidae; genus Pelophylax; species Pelophylax lessonae. Next base: position 105,966,668 of record NC_138778.1, read on the forward strand.
GTCTCACACCCAGCAGCAGGATAGGTGTAGAAGCAGGTCACCCTGGCGGATGACATGAATTCACCTGAGGTGCGGAGTTTAAGTACTAACTGGTGTTCACCAGAGCTCCTGATGGCGGAGATGGGTTTTGCAGCGTGTTTGTACCAGGTCGCTGTCCTCAGGATTGCCCCCCCCCCCCCCCCACTAGGAGGTAAGCAAGCCAGGGTCCAGTAGCATATATAGAAGATGTAAACAGAGCTGTAGTTGGTAAACAAGCTCAGTGAGAATAGTCTTTGATAGACACAGCAAAGGTCCCAGGTTCAAGTTCAAGCCCTGATACCTAGTTTAAAATTTCTTCCAACATTTTGGCCATCTTCACTCCCAAAAAAGCTGCACCTGTCCCATTTAAGTGCATTCCATCGATGCCATAGTGATGGTAGTTGACTGAAAAGTCAGCCCAGTTCTCCATGAAGCCAAACCCCTCCTCCCTGCACCAGTTCCTAAGCCACTTATTAAGCTCCTTAAGCTCCTGTTGCCTCTCTGGTGTGGCTCGAGGTACAGGCAGTATTTCTGAAAATACTGCCTTGGAGATCCTTTTCTTCAATATAGCTCCTAAGTCCTTGAAATCACTTTTTACGGCGTTCCACCTTCCTCTAACTTTGTCGTTAGTACCAATATGTACCATGACAGCTGGGTCCTCCCCAGCGCCATCCAACAATCTGTCCATGCAGTCTACAATGTCCCGAACTCGAGAGCCCGGTAAACAACATACTGTTCGGCGAGAACGATCTTTGTGACAGATTGCCCTCTCTGTTCCTCTAATAATAGAATCCCCTACCACAAGTATCTGCCTATTCTTTCCTGTATCCTTGCCCCCATCTTCACTGGAGGAGTTGTTCCCAAGGTTCCTCTGGTATTTTGGTGGAGCCTCAACTTGAATTTCTTCCAGCTTTTTGGTCATCTTCTCTCCCAATAGAGCAGCACCCTGCTCATTTAAGTGCAGCCCATCTCTGGTATAGAGCCAGTAACGGTATGAAAAGTCAGCCCAGTTTTCCAGAAACCCAAATCCTTCCTCCCTGCACCAGTTCCTCAGCCACTTGTTAAGTGCACCAAGCTCTTGCTGCCTCTCTGGTGTGGCTCCAGGTATGGGCAGAATTTCTGAAAATACGGCCTTGGAGGTCCTTTTCTTCAGTATAGTCCCTAAGTCTTTGAAATCATTTTGTAGGGCGTTCCATCTTCCTCTAACTTTGTCGTTAGTACCAATATGTACCATGACAGCTGGGTCCTCTCCAGCTCCATCCAACAATCTGTCCATGCAATCCACAATGTCCTGAACATGAGCGCCTGTTAAACAACATACTGTTCGGCGATAACGATCTTTGTGACAGATTGCCCTCTCTATCCTTCTAATGATTTCGTCCCCTACCACAAGTATCTGCCAATCCTTTCTTGTAACCGTGGCTCCGACTTCACTGAAGAAGATGTTCCCCTGGCATTTTGGTGGAGTCTCAACATGAACATCACATTCTGGTGGAGTCGCAATGTGAATGTCGCATGCAGGTGAAGTCGCAATGTGAACATCACATTGTGGTAGAGTTTCGATGGGAATGTCACATTCTGCCGGAGTCTCATTGGGAATGTCACATTCTGCCGGAGTCTCATTGGGAATGTCGCATTTTGCTGGAGTCTCATTGGGAATGTCGCATTCAGCTGGAGTCTCATTGGGAATGTCGCATTTTGCTGGAGTCTCATTGGGAATGTCGCATTTTGCTGGAGTCTCATTGGGAATGTCGCATTCAGCTGGAGTCTCATTGGGAATGTCGCATTCAGCTGGAGTCTCATTGGGAATGTCGCATTCAGCTGGAGTCTCATTGGGAATGTCGCATTCAGCTGGAGTCTCATTGGGAATGTCGCATTCTGCTGGGGTCTCATTGGGAATGTCGCATTCTGCTGGGGTCTCAACGAGATCCTCACATACTGCCGAAGACCTAGTGGGAACGTCACAATCTGCTGGAGTGTCAGCGGAAACGTCACAATCTGCTGTAGTCTTAGCCGGAACGTCACATTCTGCCAGTGTCTCGGCGGGAATGTTACATTGTGGAGAATTCTCAACGTGAACAACACATTTTGGTGAATTCAACATTTTTTCCAACTTTTTGGCCATTTTCTTTCCTAACAGAGTTGCACCCTGCTCATTTAAGTGAAATCCGTCCCTGCTGTAGAGCAGGTAATTAATTGAAAAGTCAGTCCAGTTCTCCATGAAGCCAAAACCCTCCTTCTTGCACCAGTTCTTCAGCCACCTGTTAAGCCCCATAAGCTCCTGCTGTCTCCTTGTTGTGGCTCGAGGTACAGGCAGTATTTCTGAAAATACTACCTTGGAGGTCCTTTTCTTCAATATAGCCCCTAAGGCCCTGAAATCATTTTGTAGAATGCTCCATCTTCTTCTGATGTTGTCGTTGGTGCCAATATGTACCATGACAGCTGGGTCCTCCCCAGCCTCATCCAACAATTTGTCCATCTGTTCTGCAATGTCCCGAACCCGTGCATTCGGGAAAAAACATACTTTTCGTTGATCACAGTCTTTCTGACAGATTGCTCTCTCTGTCCCTTTAATAACTGAATCCCCTACCACCAGTATTTGCCTCTCTATTTTTGTAAGCTTGCTCCCATCTTCACTGGAGGAGGTGATCCCATGGCTCCCCTGGTATTTTGGTGCATTCTCAACATGAACGTCACATTGTGCTGTAGTCTCAACATGAACATCACATTGTGCTACAGTCTTAACGTGAACATCACATTCTGGTGGTGTTTCAAAGGGAATGTCACATTCTGGTAAAATCTCAATGTGAATGTGACATTCTGGTGGATTCTTTTCGTGAACCTCATATTCAGGAGAAGTCTCAGTGTGAACCTCACATTCTGGAGGTGTCTTAGTGTAAATGTGACTGTGAACATCACATTCTTCCGGAGTGTCAGCGAGAACATCACATTCTTCCGAAGTATATGAGGGAACATCACATTCTGTTGGAGTCTCAGCGGGAGCATCACATTCTGGAGGAGACTCATTGTGATGATGAAATTCGGGAGACGTCTCATTGTGAACATCACATTCTGGAGGAGTACCATTGTGAACTTCACATTCTGGAGCACTCTCAATGTCAACGTCATATTGTGATGAAGTTTCAACATAAACGTCTCTTTCTACTGTAGTCTCAACGTGAACGTAACATTCTGGTGATGTCACAACAGGAATGTCACATTCAGCCTGAGTCTCAGTAGGACTATCACATTCTTCCTGAGTCTCAGCAGGAACATCACATTCTGGAGGAGACTCATTGTGATGATGAATTTCTGGAGAGGTCTTAATGTGAAAGTCACATTCTTGATTAGTCTCATTGTGAACATCACATTCTGGAGGAGTACCATTGTGAATGTCACATTCTGGAGCAGTCTCAATGTGAACTTCATATTGTGATGAAGTTTCAACATGAACGTCTCTTTCTTCTGCAGTCTCATGGAGAACGTCACATTCTGGTGATGTCACAACAGGAATGTCACATTCTGCCTGAGTCTCAGTGGGAATGCCACATTCTGTTGAAGCCTCAACAGGAACGTCACATTCTTCTGGAGTCTTAATGTGTACATTACATTTTGGTTGGCCCTCAATGTGGATGTCACGTTGTTGCTCACTGGGGAAGGCCTGCTGCGTGGGATCCGTCTGCAATAAAATTCTGCCTTCATCTGCAATAGAAAAGAAGAATTAGATTTAGCACATTCATCTACATTTCATATATATTTTCTTCATAAAACATCAAATTATATAGAGAAAAATTCAGTTCAAGGAACAATAAATAAACACAACATGACAGGGACACAGGGATCACTACTGTTGGCCTTCGTATAAAAATTCTGGTTGCCTGGCAGCTATGCCAATCCACTAAATTTCAATGCCTCAGGAAGCTGGTAACAAGTATTTTTAGTGGTGTGATGATGCGCTTTCATGTTTAAATGAGTGGGTGCGTCACAAAAGAAGTTGCAACAGGAGGTATTGGTGTCACTTGCTTGGCTTTGCATTGTGGTAGGGGCTTGTGAATCATCAGACCAGCTAATCAGATGCTTTAACTGTCAGTTTTGCCCAGAAAGCTTGTCATTTCTCAGCCCTGAGATCAGACAGGAGAGGGGTCACTCGCTATGGGGGTCATACACCAGCCTGGCACCAGCTGATAGGTTTGCATTGGCCGGGAGAGAAAAAAAGTGACTAATGTAGTAGGAATAGTAATGTATGGTTTCCTATATTCTTATCATTGTTTTATAGATATTCATGCTGTTCCTTCAATTGCTATATATTAGTTATGCTTAACCCCCCTTTGACAGAATCTTTGGGCACACCAAGTAGAAGAATAATGCGGTTCACGTAGCATGCCGTGGTTAACAGTGGGTGTGGCCAAATTATGTTAACCACTTTACCACCAGAGGATTTTGCTGTCTTACGTCTGGGACACTTTTTGCGATTCTGCGCTGTGGGAGATGGGGAGATATCAAATTCTATGTGTCCTCCATTTTGTATGTCCCTACCCCATTTTGTATGCATTAATGTCTTATAAGCTGTGTGTTTGTGTGTGTATGTGACCTTAGTTACACAAGATATGAAAAGTGTCTACGTGCCATGGAAAGTTTCTGCAGTTCGCGATAAGGCTGTGTCAGGTGATTCTAGTCACACGATATATGTCCTATATGGTATTATTCCCCAAGGTGACCTTTTGTCTCCTTAAGCTGTTTAACCAATAAGAACGTAACAAGTGCCCTATACCTATGATTATATGCCTTTATCTTTACTATATAAGCCGCAACGAGCCTATAATAAACTGAGAGCTTGGTTTCACTATACATCTGTCTCCGTCTGTGTTATTTCCAGAAACCAGCCTCCCAGGCCTGCCAGACACAAAACGAGCAAAGAAATTATAGATAGTCCGGGACTATCATTGGGACCAGGGGTCTCAGCAACCAACATGCGCTGTGTGACTTTAACTGACAATTGCGCGGTCGTGCGACACCGTACCCAAACGAAATTTATGTCCTTTTTTTCCCACAAACAGAGCTTTCTTTTGGTGGTATTTGATCACCTGTGCAATTTTTACTTTTTGCGCTATAAACAAAAAAATAGCATAAATTTTGAAAAAATAACAATATTTTTCACATTTTTTAATATGAAATTCCCCCCCAAAAATATGTAAAAATCTAATTTTTTTAAATTTTTGGCCAATTTGTTTTCTGCTACCTATGTTTGGTAAAAAAAAAAAATCACAATAAGCGTATTTTGATTGGTTTGCGCAAAAGTTATTGCGTTTACTAAGGGAAAGGTTTCTGTCATTTTTGGTGTTTTTTTTTTTAACGAGTAATGGCAGCGGTCTACAATTTTAGCCATTCCGCGCGCGCTCTAGGCCTGGGCTGGGCCTGTGACTGGCTGGTGGTTCTTGTTGCTGGGCAGCTGACTCTCCTGCTCGTGACGTCATCCGCTGTGCGCTTCCCCCTCCGCCGACCTGTTTGCAGAGAGAGGCGCCGCGATCGGCGAGACGCTGCGGCTGCCTGCCTGCCCTGCACTGTAAGCTCTGGCTGGCCTGGTCCTGCAGGAGGTCAGAGGAGCAATGGGAACGGCGTTCCCGCTGTGGAAATAGTGCGGGGACGCCGTTCCCATGCGTTCCTGCAGGACTCGACCCCTGGCACCACCCCCGCAGGAGCTGCTGATTAGATTATTGGGTCTACGTCCTGCCTACCAACCCCTGAAATTGGCTCGAACCCTCCCTAGGCACAACTGACACGAAATGGGACTATAATACCAAATGGCTACAGGAGAACACAATTCAGGATATATCACCCCAATAAGTAATAATAACTTGTTACCTTTCTCCAACCGCAGTCCCTCTGGGTGACACAAGGTGCAACACACAGACTTTTGCTTAACCAAAGTAGCTTTACTGAGAGTTAAAGTACAAGTTGACTCCAAAAGACATCACAAGAGTCAACTAAGAAAGATAAAGTTATTGACACAATAATAAACAATATGATTAAGATAGCTATTTTTGTATACTTATGCAACTAAAAGATAACTCATAGGCTTTCTTTTACCCAATTCAGGCTATACTTTACACACGTCTAGTCTCTTGTATCAGGTAGGCAGAACCTATTTAAATCCCACACACAGTTCCTTCCTTTTGGTTTGGAATCTTCGCTAGCAATCCTTGGTGCACAAGCTATTTGTAATCCAAAAGTAAGGATATATATTCAAAAAGGGTGAGAAAAAAAAGGTTACAATCACCCGCAATGTTACTGCGTAATTGGGCGTATGAATCTTCTTAGTGGTGCATATATAGTCCCCTGACACCTTATGTACTTGTATTTAAATGCTTAGTCTCCTGGAAGGTTCACTAGGCCGCTGAGTGTACTGCGTACTATCTGAAGTGTAGTTAGCTAAAGTTACTTTCTTCCAAGCGAGAATCAGATTTGGGCATGTGCCGTGCTCACCAAACAGCCTCTTTCTTCAGGAGCTCTCCACCTCCGATTTCTGTCACCAGCCGCGCTTGTGGTTAGATGTGGGCAACACCAGTCTCTGCAGAGCATCAATGGGTTCTCTGGGAAGGCTCCTTTACTGAAGATGAAATGCTTCCACTCAGTCACTTCAGGCCCAGGCTTCAGGCCTAGTCCGCAGCATCAGCCCACAGCACTTGCTTCCTTCTAGTTGTTGTGTGAGGAGCCCAGAGAGAGAGCCTGGCTCCTCCCTTCCTTTATAAAGCCTCCCCCAAAAGGCTGTGCGATGAAGCAATGCACCCTGGTATTCCAACTGAATTGTGGGTATCGTAGTATAAAAACGTCTGATTAATATCACCAAGCTGCAGTGTGGCAGTTTGGCCACTAGAAACTTCTGATGAAAATCACAAAGCTGCAGTGTGGCAGTTTGGCCACTAGATGGAGCCGAGTTCCTTAAAATGTCCAGCAGCAGTCTTTTACAACTTGTATAAGAGGAAAACCTCGCTACACACTCCCCCCACTTGAGAAACTTTGGTCCCCAAAGAGGACAACAGCATGTACTCCAGTGCATATGTTGGCAGTACACAAAAAGAACATTAACATATGCATAACAGGGAATCATCTTCCTTTTCTTAAGCAGAGTTATAACTTAACAACTGCATATTACAACACAGGTTCGACATAGGAACCTCCCACCAATTGTTGGGGAAGGAAAGGTAATTCTGTTCACAGACCCCCGAGACTTGGGTGGCTTGTACAGATGTGCCTGGGGGTGAGCTAGGGTTGTCCTCCACCAAATCCGCGGTGGAAGAACTAGGCTGATCAAGAGATCGTTTGGAAGTAAAGATAGCTTCTTCCGAGCATTCACCAAATTGGTCGTAAGTTAGTCTTTTGGGTGGGTGAATGACTCTTCTTTCCCTCTGTTCTTTGGGAGTCACAATCTTAGAAGTGCTGGAACCAGCCGCTCCTGGGGATTCTTCAAGAGCTTCCTCCTCTTGTCCCAACGCATTGGACTCTGGGGTTTCAGAAGCAGTTAATTCTTCTTCAGAGAAAGGTGCAACCTCCTCCTCAGGATCTTCACCATCAGCTACTTCTTCTATAAGCATGTGGAAAGGCGCAAATTCAGGAGCTTCTGCCCGAAGGGTTCCTCTTTCAACCAGTTCGGATGAAGACAGGTACGCAGTCGTGGGTTCTGGTAACTGAGATGACCACATCCAATCAGGTACCTCCTCTTCATCTTCTAGATCTTCAATTGGAGAATCTCCATCCCTCACATCTGGAAATGCTGTTTGAGATCTGGTAACTGACCTGTGCCCTTGAGACGTTGAAGGGACTTCATGTGAGACTGGGTCAGGAGGTAGGCGAACTGCTTCTGAGAGAGGTAATAGGTGGTTCCTATGCCAAGTCTTCAGTGGGCCCACTCTCCCTTCCGGCCTAATCTGATACACAGGAAGGTTTGGCAGCTGCTTACAGATGACATAGGGCTGGGATTTCCAACGGTCAGCCAACTTGTGTTTCCCAGGGATACCCAAGTTCCTCAACAACACTTTATCCCCTGGCTGCAAATCCTGGATCCTAACTTTCAGGTCAAAGTTTCTTTTATTTCTCAGCCCCCGTTGATCAGATGAGACTTGGGCTTTTTCGTAGGCCGTTTGTAGGCTCTTCCTCAACCGGTCCACATACCCCTTGTGAGATGCTGCTGAGGTGTGATCAGGTGATATGCCGAAAGCCAAGTCCACTGGCAGCCGAGCCTCCCGCCCGAACATTAATCGGTATGGGGAGTATCCTGTAACATCACTGACAGTACTATTGTAGGCATGTACGATGGCAGCTACATGTTTACTCCAGTGCTGTTTCTTTTCTGAGCTCAGGGTCCCCAACATGTTCAAAAGAGTCCGGTTAAACCGTTCAGGCTGAGCATCCCCTTGTGGGTGGTAGGGAGTAGTCCTAGTCTTTTGGATGCCTAACAAGTCTAGCAACTTCTTAATCAGCCGGCTTTCAAAGTCTCTTCCCTGATCTGAATGGAGGCGTTGCGGTAAACCATAGTGCACAAAGAACTTTTCCACTAATACTTTGGCCACAGTTGTGGCTTTCTGGTCTTTTGTTGGAAACGCCTGGGCGTATCTGGTGAAATGATCTGTTACCACAAGGACATTCCCTTGACCACTCAAGTCAGGCTCCAGGCAAAGGAAATCAATGCACACCAGTTCCATAGGCCCCTGACTTTGCAGATGGCCCATTGGGGCTGCTTGACATGGCAAAGTTTTCCTCTGGATGCAGCGAGCACAAGAACGACAGTATCCTTCAACTTCACCCCGCATACAGGGCCAGTAAAACCTGTCTCTCACAAGTTGGAATGTCCTTTCAGGCCCCAGATGACCATGATTGTCATGGAGAGCAGCCAAGACTCCTTCCCTGAATTTAGCTGGTAGGAACAGTTGCCACTCCTCTTCCAGATCATCAGAGGGGCCCCTTCGGTAGACCACCCCTTGGCGTATCTGTAGCCGGTCCCATTCTTTATGCAACAATCGGTCTTCCTGAGGGGAGTCTGTTAGAAGCAGCTCAGGGCGCTGAGTCTCCATGGCCTTCAGCAAAAGTTTCCCCAAAGGGTCTTTTAACTGTTCCTTCCTCAAGTCCCCTTTTGATAGCCTAGGCAAACCTTCTTCTTCAACCTGGGTCACCCTGCAATAACACCTGGGTACTCCAGCAGCTAAGACCCCAATCTCTTCGGCTCTTGCTCCTCCACTGGATCGAAATTCCGTTCCCTGACATAGGGCGCGCACGATCTAATCTACACGCATAATCTACAGATGCATGTGCAGATTGACAGAACAATACACAATTATGTTAACAGCAATAAATACTTACAGAGAGTCAACACACAACACAGCCAAATCCCACCTCCATAAATAACAAAGGCCCCCAAATGTTAACCATAAAGCATGTGATACACAATATATTGGACCTCTTCCTAGGTCAAATCTTTCCTGCTGTCTGAGTGAGCTATATATAATCAAAGCAAACACACACCCAGAATGGTAACTCCCAGGCAAAAATTTAACTGTGTGTGTCCTGTGTGTTTTGGAGCATGCTCAGTTGGCAAAAAAGGGAAATAGAAATGAGGAGGAGGAGAGAGACCTAAACAGCCCAAATACATGTATGTATGTATGTATGTATGTATGTAGGTGTGTATATATGTGAATTGATAAAATTCTCTCTTCAAGTTTGCTAGTCATTATTTAGAATGTTTAGATACAGGAATACATACATATATATACAATTACATGAGAGAGCGAGAGAGAGAGAAATATATATTTAGGGAAACAATTGAAACACACCTTTTGGGATTTGGGAAGTGAGATTGTGACGATTGAACAGATATGTAAGCCAACAATCTGACTCATCACTCATGAACATCCCTAATCTTGGCGTGGCAATTATATCAGGCGTTCTTATGGGCGTTTTTGCTGGCGTTTTGACATGCATTTTTTGGGCAGGCATTTTTATATGAAATCACCTAAAAAAGCCCCAAAAACAGACCACAACACCTCCATGTGAACGTAGCCCGTTTGGGGGCGTTTGAGGGGGATTTGTACAGCTCAAGGATCAACTCCCAAAACAGCCAAAAAATCCAATCCTATTCAGTTCAATGGCCCCTGTTCCCATGTGAGCATTTTGACGGCATGAGGAAAACACCCAACGCTCACTGAGAAATAGCACAATCATTAGGGAGTCTGCCTTCCTGCTGTAGGTTTGTAAGTTTGAATCCAGAAGGAGCCCTCTGAATGGGCAACACTTGGAGGTCTCCAAACCTCCAAATGTTCACATCATTAATTTCGTTCATGTTTGAAAAAGGCATGTGTATCAGCAAACTTTTAATCTAAAGACATGAACAAAATACAAAAGATGCCACATAAAGTCAATATGTAGCAATATTGTGAGCTAAAGCTATATTTGTTTGTTGGGCATACTTTGCTAATTAGCCAAGTATGGGTATATATATATATATATATATATATATATATATATACACCTTCAGTTAAATGTGTAGTCAAATGCTAACACTTGGCCATACCCATATGGAAGAAAAGGTAGTATTTGCAATATATTTAGAAAAACATTCTTTTGAATCACATAAAATATTGGCAAAATTGTGACATTTCTTTGATATGTGTGAGATGCTTATAATCTGTCTTTTAAATATGTTTTACATCTATTTTTGTTCTATCTGAGTACCCGTTCCCCAATGTAATATTTTGTGGGTTTTTTCAGATAATGTGGAGGTTCTATATAAACACTGTAGATTTCACTGTTATGATTTCAGAGTTATCAGGAAAGGTGTATGGAATGTGATGGTGTTTACTAAGGGATCCCTTGTTGGAAGTGTGCATGTTTTTCCAATTCCGCCGGTTTTTTCCATTTTCTATGGGCGAGCCAGCGGATTTTCAATCGGTATTCAAAAAAAATATTGCCCAAAATCGCGCTGGCGGAATTTTTTGAGCCTATTTGGCGTTGCGCATGCGCACATTCGCGCGTTCGCAGCTCGGGGCTGGAGGAGCTTTTTAACCTTTCTACACTTTTGCAGATATCTCTCTTTCTAAGTCAGTTTTTGACATTTTTTAAAAGCCAGTAGTGTTGAGCGAACACGGACTGTATTATTCGTGTTCGTACCGAATAATTGGATTTTTTGTACCCGAACACGGACACGGACACTTTACTGTATGTTCGGGTAAAAATCCGTGTTCGGTCGTTTTATTTCCGGGTTTTGCATGCTTTGGCGCTCTTTTCATGGCGGGCTTTCAACAGCCAATCAACAATCGTTTAACTGGTGTGCCTTAAGCCATCCCAGCCATGCCTGCAAATGTCTCAGTAGCTGTGATTGGCCGTCTGAAGCATGTGACCAAGTCTTTATAAGTTCGAGGCAGCCGCAGCGGCGTCATTATGCTGCTTAGATTCAGGGACAGAGCACACATCAACGTGCTGGCTGCTGATTAGGGAAAGATAGGCAGGAAAAAACCATTTGTGTCCGGATAGAATTGAGGGACAGGTCGGAGTGTTTAGGCAGGGCGAGTTGTAGGCATTTTAGGGATAGAGTCTGCTGAATTATATAGGGTCAGTGTCTTCTACAAACTACAATCGATATTGCTGTGTGGGGGGTGGGGTCTGCACTCAATCCTGATCTACGATCTCTTCTCAATCCTGTTAGGGACAGAGTCTGCTGAATTTTAGGGAAACTGTGTTCTACAAACTACAATCGATATTGCTGTGTGGTGTGGGATTGGAGATAGGCAGGTGTCAGTGATCCACATCCATTTTTCTGTGTGTGAGCTGCAGTGAACACAATCTTTTTGGGCTGCAGTGAACACAATCTTTTTGGGCTGCAGTGAACACAATCTTTTTGGGCTGCAGTGAACACAATCTTTTTGGGCTGCAGTGAACACAATCTTTTTGGGCTGCAGTGAACACAATCTTTTTGGGGTGCAGTGAACAAAATCTTTTTGGGGTGCAGTGAACACAATCCTTTTTGGTGTGCAGTGAACACAATCTTTGTGGGGTGCAGTGAACAAAATCCTTTGTGGGGTGCAGTGAACACAATCTTTTTGGGGTGCAGTGAACACAATCTTTTTGGGGTGCAGTGAACAAAATCCTTTTTGGGGTGCAGTGAACAACATCCTTTTTGGGGTGCAGTGAACACAATCTTTTTGGGGTGCAGTGAACAAAATCCTTTGTGGGGTGCAGTGAACACAATCTTTTTGGGGTGCAGTGAACACAATCTTTTTGGGGTGGAGTGAACAAAATCCTTTTTGGGGTGCAGTGAACAAAATCATTTTTGGGGTGCAGTGAACACAATCTTTTTGGGGTGCAGTGAACACAATCTTTGTGGGGTGCAGTGAACACAATCTTTTTGGGGTGGAGTGAACAACATCCTTTTTGGGGTGCAGTGAACAACATCCTTTTTGGGGTGCAGTGAACACAATCTTTTTGGGGTGCAGTGAACACAATCTTTGTGGGGTACAGTGAACAGAATCTTTGTGGGGTGCAGTGAACACAATCTTTGGGGGGTACAGTGAACACAATCTTTGTGAGGTGCAGTGAACACAATCTTTGTGGGGTGCAGTGAACACAATCATTGTGGGGTGCAGTGAACTCAATCTTTGTGGGGTACAGTGAACACAATCTCATACTGAAGGTTTGAGGGTGCTGCCTGTTCCATACTCCCCCTACTCCTCATCTAGCCTTTTAGGGGTACAAACAATAGTAATTGGGGCCTAGTGTGGTTGTGTACGTGTGATATACATACACTTTTTTGGGATCATATTTTCTATTCCGCTATTTAATCAAAAACCTTTGGGGATCAGTTAAATTGGGGGATAGTCTGTGTTGGTACGTGTGAGAGAGATCCACCTTTCCAAGTTGTTGGGGTTCATCTCATACTTCTGAAGGTTTGAGGGTGCTGCCTGTTCCATACTCCCCCTACTCCTAGCCTTTTAGGGGTACAAACAATAGTAATTGGGGCCTAGTGTGGTTGTGTACGTGTGATATACATACACTTTTTTGGGATCATATTTTCTATTCCGCTATTTAATCAAAAACCTCTGGGGATCAGTTAAATTGGGGGATAGTCTGTGTTGGTACGTGTGAGAGAGATCCACCTTTCCAAGTTGTTGGGGTTCATCTCATACTTCTGAAGGTTTGAGGGTGCTGCCTGTTCCATACTCCCCCTACTCCTAGCCTTTTAGGGGTACAAACAATAGTAATTGGGGCCTAGTGTGGTTGTGTACGTGTGATATACATACACTTTTTTGGGATCATATTTTCTATTCCGCTATTTAATCAAAAACCTCTGGGGATCAGTTAAATTGGGGGATAGTCTGTGTTGGTACGTGTGAGAGAGATCCACCTTTCCAAGTTGTTGGGGTTCATCTCATACTTCTGAAGGTTTGAGGGTGCTGCCTGTTCCATACTCCCCCTATTCCTAGCCTTTTAGGGGTACAAACAATAGTAATTGGGGCCTAGTGTGGTTGTGTACGTGTGATATACATACACTTTTTTGGGATCATATTTTCTATTCCGCTATTTAATCAAAAACCTTTGGGGATCAGTTAAATTGGGGGATAGTCTGTGTTGGTACGTGTGAGAGAGATCCACCTTTCCAAGTTGTTGAGGTTCATCTCATACTTCTGAAGGTTTGAGGGTGCTGCCTGTTCCATACTCCCCCTACTCCTAGCCTTTTAGGGGTACAAACAATAGTAATTGGGGCCTAGTGTGGTTGTGTACGTGTGATATACATACACTTTTTTGGGATCATATTTTCTATTCCGCTATTTAATCAAAAACCTCTGGGGATCAGTTAAATTGGGGGATAGTCTGTGTTGGTACGTGTGAGAGAGATCCACCTTTCCAAGTTGTTGGGGTTCATCTCATACTTCTGAAGGTTTGAGGGTGCTGCCTGTTCCATACTCCCCCTACTCCTAGCCTTTTAGGGGTACAAACAATAGTAATTGGGGCCTAGTGTGGTTGTGTACGTGTGATATACATACACTTTTTTGGGATCATATTTTCTATTCCGCTATTTAATCAAAAACCTTTGGGGATCAGTTAAATTGGGGGATAGTCTGTGTTGGTACGTGTGAGAGAGATCCACCTTTCCAAGTTGTTGAGGTTCATCTCATACTTCTGAAGGTTTGAGGGTGCTGCCTGTTCCATACTCCCCCTACTCCTAGCCTTTTAGGGGTACAAACAATAGTAATTGGGGCCTAGTGTGGTTGTGTACGTGTGATATACATACACTTTTTTGGGATCATATTTTCTATTCCGCTATTTAATCAAAAACCTTTGGGGATCAGTTAAATTGGGGGATAGTCTGTGTTGGTACGTGTGAGAGAGATCCACCTTTCCAAGTTGTTGGGGTTCATCTCATACTTCTGAAGGTTTGAGGGTGCTGCCTGTTACATACTCCCCCTACTCCTAGCCTTTTAGGGGTACAAACAATAGTAATTGGGGCCTAGTGTGGTTGTGTACGTGTGATATACATACACTTTTTTGGGATCATATTTTCTATTCCGCTATTTAATCAAAAACCTTTGGGGATCAGTTAAATTGGGGGATAGTCTGTGTTGGTACGTGTGAGAGAGATCCACCTTTCCAAGTTGTTGAGGTTCATCTCATACTTCTGAAGGTTTGAGGGTGCTGCCTGTTCCATACTCCCCCTACTCCTAGCCTTTTAGGGGTACAAACAATAGTAATTGGGGCCTAGTGTGGTTGTGTACGTGTGATATACATACACTTTTTTGGGATCATATTTTCTATTCCGCTATTTAATCAAAAACCTTTGGGGATCAGTTAAATTGGGGGATAGTCTGTGTTGGTACGTGTGAGAGAGATCCACCTTTCCAAGTTGTTGGGGTTCATCTCATACTTCTGAAGGTTTGAGGGTGCTGCCTGTTCCATACTCCCCCTACTCCTAGCCTTTTAGGGGTACAAACAATAGTAATTGGGGCCTAGTGTGGTTGTGTACGTGTGATATACATACACTTTTTTGGGATCATATTTTCTATTCCGCTATTTAATCAAAAACCTCTGGGGATCAGTTAAATTGGGGGATAGTCTGTGTTGGTACGTGTGAGAGAGATCCACCTTTCCAAGTTGTTGGGGTTCATCTCATACTTCTGAAGGTTTGAGGGTGCTGCCTGTTCCATACTCCCCCTACTCCTAGCCTTTTAGGGGTACAAACAATAGTAATTGGGGCCTAGTGTGGTTGTGTACGTGTGATATACATACACTTTTTTGGGATCATATTTTCTATTCCGCTATTTAATCAAAAACCTTTGGGGATCAGTTAAATTGGGGGATAGTCTGTGTTGGTACGTGTGAGAGAGATCCACCTTTCCAAGTTGTTGAGGTTCATCTCATACTTCTGAAGGTTTGAGGGTGCTGCCTGTTCCATACTCCCCCTACTCCTAGCCTTTTAGGGGTACAAACAATAGTAATTGGGGCCTAGTGTGGTTGTGTACGTGTGATATACATACACTTTTTTGGGATCATATTTTCTATTCCGCTATTTAATCAAAAACCTTTGGGGATCAGTTAAATTGGGGGATAGTCTGTGTTGGTACGTGTGAGAGAGATCCACCTTTCCAAGTTGTTGGGGTTCATCTCATACTTCTGAAGGTTTGAGGGTGCTGCCTGTTACATACTCCCCCTACTCCTAGCCTTTTAGGGGTACAAACAATAGTAATTGGGGCCTAGTGTGGTTGTGTACGTGTGATATACATACACTTTTTTGGGATCATATTTTCTATTCCGCTATTTAATCAAAAACCTTTGGGGATCAGTTAAATTGGGGGATAGTCTGTGTTGGTACGTGTGAGAGAGATCCACCTTTCCAAGTTGTTGAGGTTCATCTCATACTTCTGAAGGTTTGAGGGTGCTGCCTGTTCCATACTCCCCCTACTCCTAGCCTTTTAGGGGTACAAACAATAGTAATTGGGGCCTAGTGTGGTTGTGTACGTGTGATATACATACACTTTTTTGGGATCATATTTTCTATTCCGCTATTTAATCAAAAACCTTTGGGGATCAGTTAAATTGGGGGATAGTCTGTGTTGGTACGTGTGAGAGAGATCCACCTTTCCAAGTTGTTGGGGTTCATCTCATACTTCTGAAGGTTTGAGGGTGCTGCCTGTTCCATACTCCCCCTACTCCTAGCCTTTTAGGGGTACAAACAATAGTAATTGGGGCCTAGTGTGGTTGTGTACGTGTGATATACATACACTTTTTTGGGATCATATTTTCTATTCCGCTATTTAATCAAAAACCTCTGGGGATCAGTTAAATTGGGGGATAGTCTGTGTTGGTACGTGTGAGAGAGATCCACCTTTCCAAGTTGTTGGGGTTCATCTCATACTTCTGAAGGTTTGAGGGTGCTGCCTGTTCCATACCCCCCCTACTCCTCATCTAGCCTTTTAGGGGTACAAACAATAGTAATTGGGGCCTAGTGTGGTTGTGTACGTGCGAGATACATACACTTTTTTTGATCATATTTCCTATTCCGCTATTCAATAAAAACCTTTGAGGATCAATTGAATTGCGGGATAGTCTGTGTCGGTACGTGTGAGAGAGATCCACCTTTCCAAGTTGTTGGGGTTCATCTCATACTTCTGAAGGTTTGAGGGTGCTGCCTGTTCCATACCCCCCCTACTCCTCATCTAGCCTTTTAGGGGTACAAACAATAGTAATTGGGGCCTAGTGTGGTTGTGTACGTGCGAGATACATACACTTTTTTTGATCATATTTCCTATTCCGCTATTCAATAAAAACCTTTGAGGATCAATTGAATTGCGGGATAGTCTGTGTCGGTACGTGTGAGAGAGATCCACCTTTCCAAGTTGTTGGGGTTCATCTCATACTTCTGAAGGTTTGAGGGTGCTGCCTGTTCCATACCCCCCCTACTCCTCATCTAGCCTTTTAGGGGTACAAACAATAGTAATTGGGGCCTAGTGTGGTTGTGTACGTGCGAGATACATACACTTTTTTTGATCATATTTCCTATTCCGCTATTCAATAAAAACCTTTGAGGATCAATTGAATTGCGGGATAGTCTGTGTCGGTACGTGTGAGAGAGATCCACCTTTCCAAGTTGTTGGGGTTCATCTCATACTTCTGAAGGTTAGAGGGTGCTGCCTGTTCCATACCCCCCCTACTCCTCATCTAGCCTTTTAGGGGTACAAACAATAGTAATTGGGGCCTAGTGTGGTTGTGTACGTGCGAGATACATACACTTTTTTTGATCATATTTCCTATTCCGCTATTCAATAAAAACCTTTGAGGATCAATTGAATTGCGGGATAGTCTGTGTCGGTACGTGTGAGAGAGATCCACCTTTCCAAGTTGTTGGGGTTCATCTCATACTTCTGAAGGTTTGAGGGTGCTGCCTGTTCCATACCCCCCCATACTCCTCATCTAGCCTTTTAGGGGTACAAACAATAGTAATTGGGGCCTAGTGTGGTTGTGTACGTGCGAGATACATACACTTTTTTTGATCATATTTCCTATTCCGCTATTCAATAAAAACCTTTGAGGATCAATTGAATTGCGGGATAGTCTGTGTCGGTACGTGTGAGAGAGATCCACCTTTCCAAGTTGTTGGGGTTCATCTCATACTTCTGAAGGTTTGAGGGTGCTGCCTGTTCCATACTCCCCCTACTCCTCATCTAGCCTTTTAGGGGTACAAACAATAGTAATTGGGGCCTAGTGTGGTTGTGTACGTGTGATATACATACACTTTTTTTGGATCATATTTTCTATTCCGCTATTTAATTTAACTGGGCCTCCATGCGAGACCTGTGTGCCTTGTTGCGCTGTTTTGAGTACTCCACCAACATGGCCAGTGGCAATGACGCCGTTCTCAGCTTAACTATCCCACTTCTATGCCTCCTTGAAAAAACAATTCGGGCGATGATGGAAGAGGATGTGGCACAGGATGAGGAGGAGGAGGAGGATGAAGAGGTAACATTTCCAAGGCTTTCAGGGCAGTCATTCGCAAGGGGCTCCGAGGGTGGGTTCCTGCACACGCAAACGCCAGGGACGCAATTGTCCAGCAGGGGCACAGTTCTGGAGGATGAGGAGGATGAGGAGGAGGAGGAGCTGGAGGAGGAGATGGAACCATGTTCACAGCAGGGTGGCACCCAGGCCAGCTCATGGCCATCACTGGTGCGTGGCTGGGGGGATACAGAGGACACGGACCATACACCTCCCACAGAGGACAGCCTTTCGTTGCCTCTGGGCAGCCTGGCACACATGAGCGATTACATGCTGCAGTGTCTCCACAACGACCGCCGAGTTGCCCACATTCTAACTTGTGCTGATTACTGGGTGGCCACGCTGCTGGATCCCCGTTACAAGGACAACGTACCGTCCTTAATTCACTCACTGGAGCGCGATCGCAAGATGCGCGAGTACAAGCGCACGCTGGTAGACGCCATGCTGCTGGCATTCCCATCTGACAGCGGGGCCACAGTGGAAGCACAAGGCAGAGGAGGAGGAGGAGGAGGTCGCCAACGCAACCAGGGCACCGCCAGCACCTCAGAAGGCAGGGTTAGCATGGCCGAAATGTGGAAAAGCTTTGTCAGCACGCCACAACAAACAGCAGCACCAGCAGCTCAGATGGAACGTCTTAGCAGGAGGCAGCATTTTACCAACATGGTGGAGCAGTATGTGTGCACACGCCTACATGTAGTGAATGACGGGTCTGCCCCCTTCAACTTCTGGGTCTCCAAATTGGGCACATGGCCTGAGCTTGCCCTTTACGCCTTGGAGGTGCTGGCGTGCCCTGCAGCCAGTGTATTATCTGAACGGGTATTTAGCACGGCTGGGGGCGTTATAACAGACAAGCGCAGCCGCCTGTCCAGAGACAATGTGGACAAGCTCACGTTCATTAAAATGAACCAGGCATGGATCCCACGGGACTTTTCCGTACCTTATGCAGAATAGCAATGGATACCGACCTTACCCACCCATTGTTCCATTTTTGCTCTTTCTCACTCTTTTGGGGTGTACCCTCATTTAAAATTTGTGAAAAGAAGCAGTGTTGGCTACCTCGTCCTCCTCCTCAGGGCCAGATTAATGTAGGGGCTATTGGAGCTGCAGCTCCAGGCCCCTACCTTTTATATAGGCCCCGGGTTGGCCATATTCACTGTTACCGCTCTTCTGTCACTTGTAAACACAGAAGTCTGGCTTCTATGCTCGCTTCCCCAGGCAGCACCCTCAGAACCTCCCCACACAGCGTGAAGGCCGGACAAGGAGGGACAGTTGGCGATGCATGGATGTGTTTATGGGCTTCAGAGACAGCATCCCATGTTGAATTAGGCATGCATGGCTGCACCCTTCCTCCTCTGGGTGCATGGCAAGGCACGGCCCTAAGGCCCTTCAAAATCCTCAGCACCAAGCCCATGATGCTGTTAATCCGGCCCTGGTCCTCCTCCACCGCCGCTTCCACCTACACCGCCCATAGGTGTGCGCAGCCTATTGCATTAAGGTGTGCACCCCAAAGTTGAAATACACATGCATGTGTTTGCCAGCAGGGAGAGTAATGTATCGGGGCCATGTACCTGTAGGCAAGGAGAAATAGAGCAGAGCAGGTCCCAGGGAGATCTTTCCCATCTCCTCACTGGCAATGCTATGTGCCCTAGGTGATTAGGGTGTGCCCAGGCACACCCAGCACACCCTGTGCGCACGCCTATGTCACCGCCACATCCACCACCACCTTAACCTCCCTCCTACTCCATATGGGCCTCGTCCTTCAGAGATGAAGAAGAACATTGTTTTATTTTTCTGTTTTTTTTTGTTGTTTTAAGTTATTTCCCTATCCACATTTGTTTGCAGAGCACTTGCCATGCTCTTAATTACGTTTTGCTGCCATTTGCAGCACTCTAGCCCTTTCCTTTGGTGTTTTAGAGCCATTTTAGTGCCTTAAAGTTCGGGTCCCCATTGACTTCAATGGGGTTCGGTGTCCGGGAAAAGTTCGGTAAAAGTCCGGGACACGGACCCGGACTTTTTTTTAAAGTTCGGCCGAACCCGTCGAACACGGACATCTAGGTGTTCGCTCAACCCTAAAAGCCAGTCATCTCCAAATTGTTTTCCACACCTTCCACAGTGATTTGGGATTTTTGGGGGTACAGGGGAAAATTTGGCAAAACTTTAGTCGAGCTTTTAGCTGGCGTGTTTTTAAGTCGCGCTCTGACCTTGTTGCATCTTAATGAATCTCACACTAGGCGTTATTGTCCGCCCGCCGTCCTCTGAATACCAATTTTGACGTACGAATTCGCCGGTTCGCAAAAAACCCGCCAAAACGCCAATTCGCTGTACTATGAATCAGGCCCACAGTTACATAGTTAGTGAGGTTGAAAAAAGACATCAGTCCATCCAGTTCAACCTATGATGTGTGTGTGTTTGCTTTTAACCGTACATTGTGTACCCCTGTATGTTGTGGTCTTTAAGGTGCCCATCTAATAGCTTTTTGAAACTATCAATGCTCCCAGCTGATAAGACTGCTTGTGGAAGAGAATTCCACATCCTTACCGCTCTTACAGTGAAGAACCCCTTACGCATTTTAAGGTTAAACCGCCTTTCCTCTAGTTTTAGTGAATGGCCACGTGTCTTATTGTATCTCCTCTCTCTGAATAGTTTGTTCCTTATGCTAGGGTTGCCAGTACAGTATTTGTACATTGATATCATATCCCCCCTCAATCGTCTCTTCTCCAGAGAGAATAAGTTCAGTGCTTGTAGTCTTTCCTCATAGCTGATGTCCTCCATTCCCCTAATTATTTTTGTTGCCCTTCTCTGGACTCTTTCCAATTCCAGCACATCCTTCCTGAGGACCGGTGCCCAGAACTGGACAGCATACTCCAGATGTGGCCGGACCAGAGTCTTGTAGAGCGGGAGAATAATCTCTTTATTTCTGGAGTGAATCCCCTTTTTTAGACATCCCAGTATTCTGTTGGCTTTGCTTGCAGCGGCTTGGCATTGCATGCCACTGCCAAGCCTGTTGTCTACCATTACCCCCAAGTCCTTTTCCATCCTAGACTCACCCAGAGGTTCCCCCCTAGTGAGTAGCTTGCTTTCTGGTTTCTGGCCCCCAAGTGCATTACTTTACATTTTTCAACATTAAACCTCATCTGCCATGTAGTTGCCCACCCCGTTATTTTGTTCAGGTCCGCTTGTAAGGTTTCCACATCCTGCATAGAAGATATTGGCATGCTTAGTTTAGTATCATCCGCAAATACTAAGATTGTACTAGATATCCCCTCCTCTAGATCATTTATGAATAAATTAAACAGGATTGGTCCCAGGACAGAACCCTGGGGGACCCCACTTTCCACATCCGCCCAATCCGAGTACTCCCCATTAATCACCACCCTCTGGACTCTCCCCTGGAGCCAGTTCTCTATCCAGGTACTCACCCTATGGTCCATACCTACCTTCCTTAGTTTGTACAGTAAGCGTTTGTGGGGAACGGTGTCAAAGGCCTTTGCAAAGTCCAGATACACCACATCCACAGGCTTCCCTTTATCTAGGTGGCAGCTCACTTCATCATAGAAGGTTAATAGATTGGTTTGGCAAGAACAATTTTTCATGAATCCATGCTGATTACTACTAATAATACAGTTTTCATTACTAAAGTCTTGTATGTGGTCCCTTAATAACCCCTCCAAAATCTTGCAGACTACAGGTGTTAGGCTGACCGGCCTATAGTTACCCGGGATACATCTCGGCCCCTTTTTAAATATTGGTACCACGTTGGCTTTTTTCCAATCAGCTGGCACCATACCCGTCTGTAAACTATCCTTAAAGATCAAGAATAATGGTCTGGCAATCACCTGGCTGAGCTCTTGCAGAACCCTCGGGTGCAAGCCATCCGGTCCCGGTGATTTATTTATGTTAAGTTTCTCTAGTTTAGTTTTAAGTCTATCTTCTGTTAGCCATGGCGGTATTTCCTGAGGTGTGTTGTTTAGTTCGGCCTTACAAGCTAGGTTTGTGTAGCCCCCCGATTCTTTTGTGAAGACTGAAGAGAAGAAATTATTTAACACTTCCTCCTTTTCTCTGTCCTCAGTGGCCATATTTCCTTTGTCATCTTTTATGGGGCCAATGTGTTCTGGCCTCGCTTTCTTACTGTTTATATACTTAAAGAACTTCTTGGGGTTCTTTTTACTCTCCTCCGCTATATGTCTCTCGTGTTCTATTTTAGCCGCCCTGATTTCATCTTTACATTTCTTATTACACACTTTGTAATGCTTAAATGCTGCCAATGACCCCTCAGCCTTGTATTTTTTGAAGGCCTTTTCTTTAGTACTAATATGATTACCAACAATACAGACCTGCTCACAGATATAGAAATACGGGACAACTTAGGGAACAGTGACCATAGGTCAATTGGTTTCAGTATTAATTACAGTAATAGGAAACACAAGGGTAATATAAGGACACTGAATTTCAAAAGAGCCAATTTCCCTAAACTGGGCTCGCTGCTAGAAAATATCAAATGGGATAGAACCCTGGGAACAAAGAACACGGAGGAAAAATGGGAGTGCTTCAAGAGCATACTTAACAAGGGGGTGGGCAAGTGCATTCCACAGGGAAATAAATTTAAAAGAGCAAAACTAAACCCTGGGTGGCTAAACTCCAACATAAAAATGTATATTAGAGCTAAAGAAAAGGCCTTCAAAAAATACAAGACTGAGGGGTCATTGTGTAATGTTCTGGTACCTTTGGGTACCCTAATTACTCTTTTCCTAAGTGTATGCGCCCCACCATTCTCTTTTGGTAAGGTGCGCATACACCTTTAAGACTGATGCTGTCATCACTGAGCGCCGGACTGAACAGCTATTTAGATCGCCGGCTCTCACTCACATGTGTTCGTTCAACCTGCTTTGTGCCTTGATGCTAACCTGTCTTGAAGCTCTCATGCTTGCAAGCATACCTCGCTGTCGGAACCACGCTGCGCTGATCCCTGTATCCCTCTACCGGATCATCCACTCTTGCCGAACCTCTCCTCTGCTACATTGCTACTAGTGATAAGTACCCCACAGGGGAAACCTCTATAACCTTCATACTAAAGCTTACACTATCTAGCTCTGCATACTAAGGACTATTATTACATCTGCATTATCTAAGATTGCTAGCTCTTGAGCCTACTACCATCTGCTCTTGCACTGGGTTGGTCTCTCCTGTATGTTCACCTGCTACTCTATCATCTGCTACCATACATGATTGCTAACCTATCTGCATCCCATCTGCTACTATCTTACTTTCAAGAACATTTCCTTTCAAGTGTCTGTCATCTACCACCTCTACCCAACCTGTCTCTTCAGCCTATCATCACTGTGTTACTATATACATAAGTCACTCTAGGAACATGTTATTGAGTGTGTGTATTTACTTGCTGAATTGAGATCATCCACACATGATGAGTCTTTGGGAGTTGGGATTGGTGTCTCAGTGTTTCTCTACATGACTACTGAAGTGGAATATTTCTGCAGCTGTAAATCCACATCATACATAAAACGCAGGAGCGTTACAGATTGAACGAACCTCAAATGGATTCAGCAGAAATAACCACTCAGGTGACACAATTAAAACAGCAAGTAACTGCGTTAATACACGCACTTGCTGAATTAAAAGAAGACAATCAGGCTCTGTCGCAGCAGGTAATTAGACTGACACAACTTACCACTGCTCAGTCCCCTGAACCCAAAATAAATCCACCTTTGGTATTTACAGGCGATCGCAAAAAATTTCGCGAATTTAAAAACGCATGTGAGTTACTTTTCTTTCTAAAACCCCGTACCTACCTTACTGATCACATTAAGGTTTGTACTATTATTTCTTACCTAACAGGCGATCCTTAGGCCTGGGCAGACTCTCTTTTTGAGAAAAGCGATCAGCTTCTCAACTCCTATGCCTTGTTCCTAGCAGAACTTACTAGCCTATATGATGATCCCAATAGGCAGAGTACTGCCGATCTTCAATTAAGATCCTTGAAACAAGGTAGGAGACCTGTGGAAGACTTTGTCGCAGAATTCAAGAGATGGACCCTTGATTCAGAATGGAATGATGCATCTCTGAAAACCCAATTTAGGCTTGGCCTATCAGAGGCCGTTAAAGACGAGCTCGCCCGAGCGGATCTGCCAAAAACCCTGGATGCATTGATACAACTCAGTATCACCATAGATAGAAGACTACGAGAAAGAAAGGCTGAGAAAATGGGAATGCCATTATCCAGTTCTTCTCGGATTTCGGCCGTTGACCCCATTCCTATGGAGGTAGGAACCATACGCCCACCTCTATCAACTATGGAAAGAGCCAGAAGACGATCTGGTAATCTCTGCTTGTACTGTGCATCCCCGGATCACAAGATAAACGTCTGTCCCCTAGTCTACAAAAAGAAGGGTGAATGTTCACATGTCCTCCTAGGGGGATTGACAACTTCAATTACTAACCCTTACCTTTTTGTTTGCTTAACATTACAGTGGGACCAGAACAGGATTTCTACTAAGGCCATGATTGACACAGGATCTTGTGGAAATTATATTGACATACGTTTTGCTGCTTTAAATAAAGTTCCTATTATTTCTAAACCTAAACCTGTCTCAGTGAGTCTTATTAACGGTGTTCCTTTATCCTCTGGTCCGATCACTGATCAGACACAGGCACTCCTAGTCACTACTAACGGGTCTCATATGGAGACCACTACCTTCGATCTAATACCTTCACCTCACTTTCCCATTGTTTTGGGACTTCCCTGGTTACACACACATCAACCAACCATAGATTGGAAGGAACGGACCCTGGCCTTCCTCTCTTGCTATTGCGAGGGTACATGTAACCTCCCGTCTTTTGGGAAGATCCTGTCTGTGGTGACAGATGAGATTGCACCACTATGTTATCAGGATCTCTCTGAGGTTTTTCTTGAGAAAAATGCTCAAGCACTACCTCCCCATCGAGACTATGATTGTAGTATTGATCTACTCCCAAATAGCAAATTGCCGTTCGGTCATGTTTATCCTCTTTCGCAGGATGAACTTTCCCATCTCAAAGACTATTTGGATGAGAATTTGAAAAAAGGTTTTATTAGACCTTCCACTTCTTCCACAGCAGCAGGACTCTTTTTTGTCCGCAATAAGGACTCAAGTCTCAGGCCTATCATCGACTATAGGCAATTGAATGCTATTACAATAAAAGATCGCTATCCTCTACCGCTTATCCCTGAGCT